>NC_086380.1:70584462-70933628 GCF_036588685.1 Mytilus trossulus
TTGACATATACTCAAAAATTATAAATACTAAGAGGTACATGTGGTAGATAAACTATTTGTGTGCAATAATTTACAATTATGTCAATTGTCATTGACCATATAATCATTTGTATGGTTCATTGGTCAACAGTATGCTCTTTTAATATGCTATATTGTGTAATCAATAGGTCATCTTCATGTATTTTTGGTGTATGAAATGATTATTAAATGTATTATAACAAATTAAAATATCAAATAAGAGGATATGATTGTAAATGAGACACAAGAGACCAAATAACACAGAAATAACTATACATGTAGGTCACCATTAGGACTTCAACAATGAGTAAAACCTATATTCTGCATAGTTGGTTTTTAAGGCCTTGCCCTTGAAATGACAAATGAACAATTTAAAAAAATTCAAATGAGAAAACTAATGGGTGATTTTATGTCCAAATAATGAACGAAAAAATAAATGTTGGTCTTGTAAGGTTTATCTGAACTTGACTTCATTTTCATGGATTTGTCTGTTTCTTGAATTCTGAATATGTTTCAAAATATTTGGTTGATGGGATGATTGTTAGAGAGTCCGACATATGCTACGGGCTCATTGGTTGATTATATTGCAAATAACTGAAGCCAGCCCCGCTTTAGCAGTCAGTCCCCACATTGTCACTGGAGAAATAAAATAAGAAGAAAAAAATGGTATAAGAAAAAAAAAATTGAATCATAATTTCCTGTCGATATGCACAACTACATAGGCCCTTATTATCTACAAAGGTTTCATGAAATCCTGTTGGGCGGTGTGAGAGGAGTTGTGATGACAAGAAACAAGACTTAAGGACGGGTCAAAAACATTGTACCCTGTTCAACTTGGTTGCGTGGGGTATAAAAATAGGAAGATGGGGTATCATTGTTTATGAGGCAACTCTTCACCAGAGACCAATTTACATAGAAGATAACAATTTTGTCCCCGTACGATTACCAAAAACCCATATACCACATAGTCAAACAATTAAAAGTTCCAAAAATTCCTTTTTTTATATATTGCACATAATGGAAAATTTAATTTGTGCATACTGAATGGTCACTGGCAAATATTTCAAGCATAATACGGATGCAAATTCAACATACAGACAAGTATCAATTATGAAAGTTATGCAAAGTAAGAGGAGCTAGATATATGGACTGCCATAAGAAAATGAATGGACAATTATCATGATTATGCTTGGTGCATGTATGATCATGTATAGGCAAAATTCCCCCTTTTGACCCTACGAGGCTTCGTAAGTATACATTCAGCTGTATGAACACTCTGTCTAAGCAAGGAATTATCTGTCAGATTAGTCATATTTCTATGTTAACCATACGATATGAAAAAAGCAGATGTGGTATGATCGCCAATGAAACAACTATCCACCAAAGATCAAATTTAAAATTCAATATTTTAAATAAAAAACATCATCTCCTTTTATCATCACGCATAGATCGATGATTAGTTTGCCACGGTAAGATCAAACCAGTGTTCACAAACAAAATTGTCATTCACATTTTTTGCCGCAATGTCATCACTCCACTATATTTTTTTTAATCAAGAACTTTCCTTATTATATATAATTAGCTTACCTTTTAAAAAAGCATGTCAAAAATTAAGATAGAAGTTAAAGTTTAATTGCCAACATCACCGGCTAATATAGCGTTCCTGTGTACTGCGGAGTTTTAAAATTACCATCCCAACTTTTCCTGAACCTAGTAGTAGTATAGATTTTTTTATATATACAGTCTTGAGTAGTGTTTGTGACTGCCCGACACGCTGCTGGTGTTCCTAGCAAAATCTCGACATGGTGAAACCAAAAATTTGGCGGTCCTCCGCAAAGCATGCAGTATTGAGGAATTATATCATAGGTCGGAGTGACTAGGCCAGTCCCGATTACTTTTAACAGTGGTGAATCCAGGGAGAGGGTTCCAGGGGTTGGATCCCCCCTTTTTTGGACGATCAATGCTTTTTTGAATGGGGAAATATAGTTGGAACATCCCCCTTTTTTGTCCTGGATTGGGAACCCCCTTTTAAAATGGCTGGATCGGCCCCGATTGATCAATTTTCATCTTCATGAAAAAGCGGAAAACAGCAAATTATTAAAATGTCATTTTATTTCTGCAGGAAAACAAATAATCATTTTAGTGAAATAAGTTGCTGGATCCATTAGTCTATTATAATAACACTTGCTCTGATTCAATTACTTAAGTTTTAAAGCTGATGTTTCTTTTTTTGGCACTGGCTATTGTTACATCGGTAATGCGATCATATTGAAAGACGACATGAAACTACACAACATGTTCCAACCAAAATATTGCTGTTCCCATCGTACATTGCTGTTTTTCATGTAACAATAACGATATATGTAACCGTAGTTATTGTTGCATTCGTTATTAATCAGGTCCTTACCCAACCATGCATTCCGGCATTTAGTCTCCAATGTAACAATAATATTTTTATTATTGTTACATTTCCATATGTAACCGTAGCCAGTGCCTTCTTTTTTTTTAATTTGAACTCGGTTGACATATTGATGGTGACATCCCATTAGTCCGACAACCATTATTCCGACATCCCATTACTCCGACAGCCCACTATTCCGACAGCCCATTATTCCGACAACCCATTACTCCGACAGCCCATTATTCCGACAATGCGTTTTTCTTATGTGTATTGGTAAATTTTCTTTAAAAAGACCAATTCCGTTCTTTATGATATGTGTGGTTGTCCGTCTTGATTACAATTATTTTTCCACGCGGGATAGTTGTCTCAGTATATTGGAGTTAATACACATGCTTATGGCAACTGCTCAGTTTTTACCCTCGTCCCAAATTTGTTTTAAGTGTGAAGGTACTTTATCTATCTTAATATTTCGTTGTGTGTGTGTCCACTACCGGTCTGTGCTGTCCTAGTTCGCTATTGTTTTCGCATGTGTGTCTCGTTCTACCTTCTTTATAAAAAGAAGATGTGGTATGATTGCAAATGACAAAACCATCCACAAGAGACCAACATGACACAGACATTAACAACTATAGATCTCTGTACGGCCTTCAACAATGAACAAAGCCCATACCGCATAATCAGCTATAAAAGGCCCCGATATGACAATGTAAAACAATTCAAACGATAAAACTAACGGCCTTATTTGTAAAACAAATGAACGGAAAACAAATATGTAACACATAAACGACAACCACTGAATAACAGGCTCCTGACTTGGGACAGGCACATGCATAAATAATGTGCGGGGGGGGGGGGGGGGGGGGGGGTAAACGGGGGATCTCAACCCTCCCCTAACCTGGGACAGTGGAAAAACAGTTCAACATAAGAACGAACTATAAAAATCAGTTGAAAAAGGCTTAACTCATCAGATGGATAAACATACACATGAATGTGACCAGGAACTTTTACATCCTGATAACAAAAAGACACTAGGAACATATCTAAGAGTATTCGCAGTTATCTGAAAGCACTGTAGTTCAAAGCCACTAACAACTAATAAAAAAATCATACATCTAAGACTTAGCTAGATCTTCGTATCCCCCTTTTCGCGTATCAGGGGAGTGATGTTTCCCCCACTATTATAACTACATATTAAATAAATATATTAGAGTTTGATAACACTACCCGCCCTCTTTGGTCGCAATACTTTCTCTCCTTGTATCACTGATCTGATTTTTTTAAAATTAATTTTGTTGCCAAAATATGCAGTCAACGCATTTTGACTGCTCAATTAAAATGAGTGCAGTAATAAACTAGTAAAAAATCTTAAGACAATGTGTGACATTCTTGTCCTGATTGTGTCTTTGTCATTTTGTCTAATTTTAAAAATTTTACATTATGTGTTTTGTTGGAAACTTGACAGTTATTTTTCATTTAAAGAATGTTTTCAAGAAGAAGACAAATATTTAGATATTATTGATTTTAAGAAAGGTAGGTCATATGTTAATTCACAATCGGTGCTCTTCCATTACATTTAGAATTGAAAATGCTCGATACTAAAAAAATCGTTTTGTACAGCTGATAAAGTTGAGGATGGGAGTCATTTTTCAATCGAATGCTCACTTCATAATAATTTGAGGGAGGAACTCTTTCACCATATTTCTAGCACATGTAAGAACTTTAAAAAGTACGATAAATATGATAAATTTTGTTAACACAAGAACACTTTACTATTTAGGGGGGAGGGGGAATGATGAATACATTCAATATGTTAGTTCTTTTGAATTATGATACATGTCTTGATACTGACTGTTATTTGATATCAATGTGTAAGTTGTTTTTTTCTATTTTGTCTTGGCTCCGATTGTGACCGAGGCTTAAAGTGCTATTAAGATAATTATATCATGTTAGTATTGTAATGTCTTAATGTCATGAATGTTGACCCAATCATCAGATCGCCGCTTCGAAAAAGTGGGGATAGACTGTGTTACATCTGTCTGTCCGTCCGTCTAACCGTCCATCCGTCAGTTCGTCCCATAAATATTTTCGTTGCATCTTTTCATGAACTCTATTACAAGGATTTCTGAAAGGTTTATTGAAGTCGGCTATGGCATGTGATACGTTTTTAAATTCATTTCTCATGTGACAGCAGAGTTGAAAATTATCGTCACATTATTTCTAAAATTTGATTTCAAGATTTATATAAGTCAGTTATACTGTGTGATGCTTTTTTCAGATTCACAACTAAAATACTTCCTGTCTACCGAAATGTTTGGGCGGGATGTCATCAATAGCTCGTACCATCAATGGTTGTTCTTGGTTTATATGCTCTTTAAGATCCTTAAATTTGGAAAATGACATATTCTTTTCTGTTGTATTCTATATACAGATTTCGAATTGAGTATATATAGAAAGTATGCGAACTACCCTAGCCTTATGTTATATATTATACAATTACTGTCTTTTGATGAGATAAATATGCGGTTTTATTGACTTTTGAAAAAATGATATTCACTGAGGCCGACGGCCAAAGTGAATATCGGTTTTTCAAAAGTCAAATAAACCCCATATTTACCGAAACAAATTAAAAGACAGTTATCGTTATATTCCGAGAGAAGAACATGTATTTAAGGAATAACATACATGTATATACCAAAACAAATTTTACATGAAAAATCTAACCATAACGTTGCATGTAAAAGCGCGTGACGTTTAGCGTGGTGAATAACACTTTCTCAGGTGAATATGCTTTTTGATTCAAAATCAAATTCATATAGAGAAACCTACTAAAATAACACCAATATGGAATAAACGAGGTTATTTCTTAAAATAGGTTATTACATATCTAAAAGTAATAATACAGACATACACATTTTATTTTACCCTGATACCGTAAGTGTCGGACTTGTGGGTTGTCGGAGTTTTGGGCTGTCGGAGCAATGGGTTGTCGGACTATTGGGTTGTCGGACCAATGAGCTGTCGGACTAATGGGCTGTCGGAATAATGGCGTGTAACCGTGTTCAGGAACTCATGGAATTGTGATACGAGAAAATTTATCAGAAGATTTTCGTGCTAATTTTTTGATAAGGTAAACAAATCTTTAAATGAAAATGTTAGGTGTGCCTGTCAAGTATTAAATCTTTTAGAAAATTGGCATGTTAATATTTGTTTAGGGGAAAATAAAAATATATTTATAAACTATAATTATCAAAAATGTTTGCAGTGTAGAAATATATCGCGTAATCGTGAATAAACTCCTAAAAATACTTGGAAATACAGAGATTTATGACAGAAACAAACTGTTATAAAACGTCAAACGGATAGCTTGAAAATGAACCCGCCCCGACGCCTTTAAAGCATACGTAACGGGTTTTACCTGTCAGTTTTGAAAGCTGTACGATGACATGCAGTTGTTTACATCGCTATCATTTGTTTACAGTTATTCATTGCGTCATTGGCAAACAAATTTCAAAAGTAAATCTCGAAGACATCATTTAATTCAACCGGTATTTAAGTGAATTCAAAATATGGTACGAACGGACTCAAGGGGCGACCGTGTAAGATGATAATGCGTTTTTGGAGCGAAGCGGTACCGTCGACGTCATACATGTGACTTTGTCAGTATTTATATATTCTTTTTATTTTCAAATGTTATGCTTAAATCATGTATATTTCTCTCCTTTTAGACTCTTATGCAAAAAATGAAGAAAGCACTCTGAATTTCTGACCGTTCGTATTTCCTGTTTTGAATAACGTTTTGTACACTTGTTTACATCGTCAAGGGTGCTTTCATACACGCCCGCGTTCCAAGGTCGTCGAAGCTATTTTTGAGAAGACCCCTGAAAGCGACCGTTTCCAAGGCACTCGTCGTAAGAAACATGCGTCAAAATATGCGCATTGTTAAAGGGCCGAGCCACCTTAATTACAAGTTTGATCGTTTATATCAATATACAATGTTATTTCCATTGTTTTATGCAATGAAGGTCTATATATAATAGTAATGCTGCAGCTGATTTAATAAGTTTATGTAAATAAATCGAAAAAAAACCTTCGGTTTCTTTATAGTACAATCTGAATAAAATTTGGATCTATTATCATTTTCATTCGTATAGTTCTGGACATAATGTTCAATTTCATGATGCTTGATGTATAGGGAAAACGGAATTATTACATTTTCCCAGCATTAGGTTGGCCTTTTGTGTACCCAAGACAGGGCGAAGGAAGTCAACTTAAGAACGCTGTGATTGGATGTATTAAAGGGTACAAGTTATTTTTTTATTTATCTATTAATAACTGCAGTGTGTATATTTACAATATAAATTTTAGAATCTATTGAAATATTTTCTAGTGAATTATTCGAAAATGTTGCATAATTAGTAAAGGTTGAATCAAGTGCATTTGGTTACTATGCAATTATTCTAAAAATAGTAAAATCACGTGAAGGCCGCGTGGAGTCTGCATGCACAAAGCGTGATAGATATTGTTCGGAACCAAATTGCGTTCTGAAATTCTCTTGACTTTTTATTACTTTAACATATTCCCAATCATTTATTTATTTAGTATATTGATATATAATATAATAAAGCCTGACGAAAGTTCATTCTGTTGTTTCGGGATTGTTCTTAAATACTCGGATACATCGGGATTTTTTAATCTCTAAATTCTGAAAATCAAGTGAAGGCTGCTTGGAGTTTGCATGCAGCAAAAAAAGTGAAACCTTTGGGGGAACAACGTAAAAGTAGCATGTTCTGACAGAATATTAGACTTAAGTGAAATGTTTTTGACATCTCTTTTGAAAAAGGTCAAAATGGCTGCGATATGGACACAGCAAAATTTGAAAAGTGAACCATTTACGGCCTTCAACAATGAGAAAATCAAATGCATTATATTTAGTTAGAATTTGTTGAAAAAATATGAAAAGTGAAGCATTTACGGGCTTCAACAATGAGCGAAACCAAATACATTATATTTAGAAGTTGCTTTAAAAAATATGTAAAATGAAGCATTTTCGACCTTCACCAATGAGCTAATAGCAACTGTTGCCTAAAGAGTGTTTCAATGGAAGTTGCGAATTTCTGTATTCTTCCCATTATGATGTCATTGGTCTGTATTCTTTATTTTTGTTTAATTATTTTGTTAAAATTTCTTTATACTTTACCACCCTATTAGCCTTTATTTTTTATATTGGGGTATAAAAGCGTATAGTATGCATTTACAGTTTAAGATGCCATAAATAAATTAATATAATTTCTGACACTATAAATTCTGTTAATAAGATATTTATTTAGGCGCTCCATATAAATAACATGATAAGAATCAATCAAGTTCATATGGACAGGTTACTCGGACATTTTTCTATAAATAGAGAATCAGGTGAAAGCTGCATGGGTTCTTATTATAGGACATTAATCACGACCAGGTCAAAAATGTTGCATAATTAGTAAAGGTTGAATCAAGTGCATTTGGTTACTATGCAATTATTCTAAAAATAGTAAAATCACGTGAAGGCCGCGTGGAGTCTGCATGCACAAAGCGTGATAGATATTGTTCGGAACCAAATTGCGTTCTGAAATTCTCTTGACTTTTTATTACTTTAACATATTCCCAATCATTTATTTATTTAATATATTGATATATAATTTAATATCCTTACAGGTTTGTGAAGTTCCATGTCCGGGCCATCGTGACGCTTGAGGGCTCGAACGTCCATCATTATATGACCTTCGTCGGGGTATAACGGTGACCTAGTGTGTCCGGCACCCGTTGCGCGTACATGAATACCTGTCATAGAGGCAGCTTTTATCACTCGTGCTACTTCCCAGATAGTTGCTGGTTTAACATAAAACAAATTGTCAATAACTATGGTTTTATCCCAGTTGATAAATTGTCGTATATGAATTCGAGGTCCTCTCTGACCGATCAAATATTCCAACAAACTCAGCTGACTTCTCATCCTCTTGTAAACTTCTGAAAAATTTCAATGGTGTTTTTATGTTGATTGTATTGTGTATATTAAAGTTTTATATATTCATGACTATTAATAACTTGACAACTGTAAAGAAAAAAAAAAAAGGGGAGAAACATACATGTACAAAAGTGTATTCAAACTCACAAGTCGAAAACCAACTGACAACTTATTTTTCAGTGAAGGCAGCCGTGTAGAAATTCTTGGAAATTTCTCCCGTTGACAAACGAAATGTTAAAATTTATAATGGATAGCACTCGCACTATCATTTCCTATGTGCACTGGATCGTTAAATTGAGGTCAGGCCTTGAAGGCATAAAACTTTGCTCAGTGCTCGGAGCACAAAAATCATGCTCGAAACATGAAATCCAGCAATTTGATTGCTTGGTTTTCGAGTCTGAGTACAAAAATCATGCTCGAAAGTTTTATGACCATGAGGCCTGGACTCCAACTTTACCAAAAACTACCTTCAACAAATACTCTAACCTGAAGCAGGACAGACGGACGAACGAGTGCATGAAAGAACGAAAGAACGAAAAGTCAGACTAACTAATGAACCAACGTACATGTACAATTAGATTAGCAAAAGGGACACACAGGCCGAAAAACATTATGCCCCTATTTGGAGCATAAAATAAAACTGAATATGGGAATGATTGTGTTAAAAAGACGTAAAAATAACCCGACCAAAGAGCAAAAAATGAAATAGTTTTGAAATTAGGTGGTGAAGTCATCATGGTCATAAAGGGATAGGTAACAACAGCAATACGAGAAAGGAAAGAGCTAATTAAGAAATCTTGAACAATCATTAATTTTGATTGCTCGAAAAATTGATGCAGACATAATGAAGAGCTGTTGGTGACCTTCTGCTGTTGTTTTTATTCTATAGTTGGGTTGTTGTCTCTTTGACACATTCCCCACTTCCATTTTCCATTCTCAATTTTAGACATAGTGTCTAACAACAAATGATTTTGGACATCAACATTACATATCAAGGTGTATAGAATCTAAAATATGGGTTTATAATGTATTGTCAAACAGGATAAACAAAATCGTCTTCTTCGGACTTATTCCTCTTAATAGGTGGTTAAGGATAAAAAAGGATAAAATGTGAAAAAATATTAAATGAAAACTAATTACAATGTATAACACAACGAGAGGAATTAAATGTATGAAGATGATATAAATATTGTATTTCTGTCTAAATGAAAAAGAAATGCATTTTACATGAGGTGAAACAAGGGGGGGTCTTGATTCCGAAATCCCGGGCTTAAAAACACGCAATCACAAGGTCCCGAATTTAAATACATATAATGCCCGACATCCCGAAATTCGGAAAAAGAATTTCCGGATCCCGAAAGGGTCAATCCCGAAATCCCGAGCTTAAAAACACCCGATCCCGGAGTCCCAATAAAGGTCTAATCCCCCTCTTATATGTACAATTAAGCTTACCATTGCTTCTTGAAATTTCGTCCATCTCGGCAACATTGTCCCCTGCAGCTCTACGATGTCTTGCGTGTTCATCTTTGTTTAGTTCAATCCCTGATACAAGTAGAATAAATGAAAACAAAAACACAAATTTAAATGCTTCCATATTGTATCTCTTATTTTCAGAATCTATTTTGTAAAACAAGTCTGTATAGGTTGATCTTCTAAAAACCACGAACGATAACTCGAATTAGGAGCTCTTTAGCAAACAACCTGACAATCGACTCCCGTTTTTTTCTACAACTTTTCTGTGCATAAATTAAATGGTATATGATTCATTTTTATATAGTTTAAATCACAAGATCATTAAATCCGGTTCTAAGGTGCTTGTTATAATGTTTTACATTTAAAAGACAACGTATAGAGACCAAACTTCCTGGTGCTGTCGTGACCGTATCACGTATACGAACCAGGAAGTACAGAATCAAAGTACTAGTATATTAAGAGGCCTTTAAACTGACATTTAAATTTTTTTCACAATTGTACAACAGTCTTAGATCAAAAGTGTTTCACCTGTCGGAAATTCCCTTATTATTTCATATAAAACACAGATCAACCGAAGATAACGCTTGTCAAATAAACTCATCATAGATACCAGGACTTTTAGTATTTGCGCCAGACGCGCTTTTCGTCTACAAAAGACTCGTCAGTGACGCTCGAATCTAAAAAAAGTAAAAAGGGCCAAATAAAGTACGAAGTTGAAGAGCAAACTTGAACATGTTGAAATATTTTTTCATTAATTATAGAAATGTCCACAGTTTCTTGCAAAAATTATGAAAATATGAAATATGTTTATAATTTATATTTTTGAAGGAAAGCACTGTTTTAAGACAAACATTTCTGAACACATTCCTTGGATGTCTACACCTTTTTATCTACCGACAATTTACAGGTAAAATGTTTTGGCATTCAAGAATTACTAGTAGTATATACGATAAAGTTGTCTTCAACCTATGAAAAAAACATTTGAAAAAGGACGCAAGACATTTGGGCTAAATCATAAGCGTTACTTTTGTTTAATTTAGACTAAAATACTAGAGCCTGGTTTGTTTTTTGGAAAATTATTCTCTACACCTTTACCCGTTAAAGGTTAATTACAGGTAAATTTTATCAATACAATGTTTTGTATAGTGTCCACAACATCGTGCAGTAATTATGGAACGCTATGACAAATTTTACATTAAAAATATATAATTGTCCCGAATAAACAGCTGTCATGGATGCAAAGAGCTATTGGAGAAACAATTATTTTAATAAAAATATAAATCTTTGTAAGATCTAGTTCAAATATTTATAGTTTTTCACTTGCTTTCCATCACGATATAATATTCGAGACGTTTTTTTCAAACACAACCAAATCACCCACCAGCATTTTGTCCAATCACAGAAAGGATTTTCGAGCATGTGTATTTTATGGGGGGGGGGGGGGGGGGGGGGGGGGGCTAGGATGAAATTTGAAAAAAATAGGCAGGACAGAAGTTTTGAGTAAAAAAAAAAGGCAGGATGAGACACTTGCAAAAAAAAATAGTCAGGACGACAATCTAGGTAAAAAAAAGTCAGGATAAACTAAAAAAAAAAAAAAGGCAGGACCGAACAGAGTGAAAAATAAAAAGGCAGGACAGAGATTACAGCTAAAAACAATGCAGGACAAAAATTTTCATTTCCAGTACTACATATTTTTAGTACAGAAATAGTACTTATGAAAAAGTAGCTGTGTATAATATATAAGATATCAAAGATATCTCATTTAACAAGGAATATTAAAATGCTTATTTAAGAATTTGGTTTTGGATACAAATATGTGGTCGATATTGTTAAATGTATTCCTAAATATAACATAGGTATGATTTCCAATGAGACAACTCCATTAGAGACCAAGTGACATGGAAATTATCAAACTTTTATATGTCACCGTACAGCCTTTAAATATCAATGAACAAAACCAATCCCGCATATAAAAAAGAAGATGTGGTATGATTGCCAATGAGACAATTCCATCAGGGACCAAGTGACATGGAAATTTTCAAACTTTTATATGTCACCGTAGGGCATTTAAATATCAATGAACAAAACCAATCCCGCATATAAAAAAGAAGATGTGGTAAGATTGCCAAGGAGAAAACTCTCCACAAGAGACCAAATGACACAGAAATTAACAACTAAAGATCACCGTACGGCCTTCAATAATAAGAAAAGCCCTTACTACATAGTCAGCTATAAAAGGCTCCGAAATGACAAAATAATTCAAACGAGAAAACTAAACTTTAGTCTTAGATGCATGTTTTTTTATTAGTTGTTATTGGCTTTGAACTAGCTGTCAGATAACTGCGAGTACTCTCAGATCTGTTCATTGTGTCTTTTTGTGTCGGGATGTACCTTGCCACGTCTACTTGTATTTTTGTCCATCTGATGAGTTAAGCCTTTTCCAACTGATTTTTATAGTTTGTTCTTATGTTGTACTGTTATACCACTGTCCCAGGTTAGGGGAAGGGTTGGTAACCCGCTAACATGTTCAACTCCGCCACATTATTTATGTATGTGCATGTCCCAAGTCAGGAGCCTGTAATTCAGTGGTTGCCGTTTGTTTATGTGTTACATATTTGTTTTTCGTTCATTTTTTTTTACATAAATAAGGCCGTTAGTTTGTTTTATATTGTCTTATCGGGGTCTTTTATAGCTGACTTCGCGGTAGCGGCTTTGCTCATTGTGGAAGGCCGTACGGTGACCTGTAGTTGTTGATGTCTGTGTCAGTTTGGACTTTTGTAGATAGTTGTCTCATTGGCAATCATACCGCATCTTCTCTTTTATATAGTTTATGTACAAAAATTGAACGAAAAACAAATATGCCGTTGAACACATCAACAAACGACAACAACTGAATTACAGGCTCCTGATTTGGGATAGTCGCATACGTATACAGAATGTGGCGGGATTAAACGTGTTAGCGAGATCCCTACCCTACCTCTAACCTCGGACAGTGGTGAAACAGTACAACTGTGAACATAAGAAAGAACTGAAAAAGGCTTAACTCATTAGATGTTTACAACTAGAAATACATCTAACAAAAACGCTGATTTAAAAGGCGCCTAGATGACAAAATATAAAACAATTTAGACAAGAAAACTAACGGCTATACTACTATTTGATAAAGTGCATCAAAACTGTTTATTTTCGACCGTGACATATCTTCTGATAAATTTCCTTATACAATATCTATCTACCTAACTAATTGATCGTATTCTGAATACTTGTTTAACTTGTACTAATACTGATAATGGAAGCCTTAAGCGGAGTAATGCATTTGAAGTTCTTATTCCTTTTATTGACCATTAAATTCATAGAAGTGGATGTAATCATGTATCCACACCCAGCAGGAATACGTTTTACATATATCAGCACATCGGACCACCGCACACAAGAAGCGCAGCATGCGCATTCTCATAGAGCAGTTTCGTGGACCTCGTTTTCATTAACTAGAGGTCACGCTATTGTGGAGGTTGATACTCAAACGGACTTTCGCCAATGTATTGTATGACCTAAGCATTACGGATACCATTGTAAGCGAACCGGTACAAAGACCGCCCAGTTTACCATAGATTCTATCAGAGGAATGATGTCCGTGGAGTTTGACTTTGATTACGGATCCATGCAGAAAGATATCACGTATAAACTTCTCATTTTCGCTGAACCGGAAACCAGTGTACCAAAACCAAATACTGTGGATTCATTTATTTTTGTGGGTATCAATTCTCGTGGATTGCTGAAAACTTGCATATTCGTGGATATTTTATGTCGTGGTTTTGCCAATCTCTAAACATCGCCTATTGAAAATATGATATTTATTAAACATTTGAATTCGTGGTTCACTTGTACCCACGAAACCAACTAAAATTGGTATCCAACGAATGATAATGAATCCACATTACTAACTGTGTCCTATTTTATTCTGCTGGAGTAACAAACTTAGGAGGTCAGAAAATTTTCAATGCGAGCGTTCGAGAAGTTAATTAGCACACGAAGCATACGTTCATGGTGGATTTATAACGACCGGAACCCAGTCCGTCAAAATTCATGGACGAGTAGTTCTGTCTGTAGAGCGATATAAATTCAGGTAAGCGGATGATTCGCAAATAAATTATGCACTAATTAACATGGACAAAGGATCTCACCATTCGGTGAAAGGTTTGGTGCTTGTTGATACAGGGCGCTGAGCCTCCACAATACGGTAAGGAGCATGAAAACAGTTACAGCATGGACTTACAATTCTGACAGATTTTCTTTGGGAGACAATGGATTAGTTGACGATTCATTTATAATGGCAAATGATGATTCAACAAGGTGACATATTTGAGATACTGATATATATATAAGCTAGAGGTATATAAATTTGAAGAGATGTTTTGTTATTTACCTTTTTTTATTATTTTTTTGTTTGCCAAATAAACGCAACTTATAACAAAATAATGGGTCAAAAATAAAGAAAAGAGAAAAATAGGCAAAAAAGTAAAGAATAGAAGATAATGGGGTGCAAAAATGTAAATGATAGAGAGAATGGGCTATAGGTTGCACTTGGTAAATACAGTTGTTTCACAAACCACGCCACTTTTGAGGAGGTCTATACTATTCATAGATATTTTGTTTTGTTTACGAACTGGTTCCAAGATATGATCTTTATGTTTAATCCCATAGATACATAACTTAGGAATGTTAATAGTATACATTAAATGCACATGGTAGGCGGTGAAATTGAACTCGGAGAAAGACCTAAATTGAAGTGGGGGTAGTTCAGAATTTTAGTATAAGTTAAAACTCTAAGAAGTTCGGTGCATATAGATGTTGAAAATATGCCGCACAGCGCTATGTTTTGAACTTTGAATAGAAAAGTAGTGAATAACAACGTTCCATTCTATGATATAATAATTTATTATACTTCACGTTAAAATGCCATATTTTGATTGGCTAAGACGTGGGTGTCAATTTACTCTATCACATGGCTGAGCGGGTGAAACTTCATAGTAAAAGTGGCACAATTTTAGCCGTAACGGGAGTTCTGATGGGGAATCGCATTGTCTATATTAACAGAAACTCTTATCCATACTATTGCAACTTTTTTGTTATTTTCTGTGAAATTTTTGTCATTTTTATTGGTTTTGGTGCAGTAATACAGAATTGTGTTGTCTGGCAAGCACAAAATGGCGCCGTATTTCAGACCGGATGGTGGACTCAACGAAATATGCAACACATGCGCGTGTCCGACATTGATACAATACTTACCGATTGGTGCACATTTAAAGGAAATACTTGTCACTTAAACGACAATAATGGAGTTTTAGATTAGACGGGAAACACGAAGAACTTTTAAATATCTGGTGCTGAGTTTCAAAATATACGTATAGAGGGAATTGGACCAAGAATATTTAACTTTAATGTTCACGCAGGCTCTGTTGGTCACATCTCTGATTTTTCTTTTGTTAATTGTACGATTGAATCACAGCCAACGGGAGATGCTATCCACAACGTTATCAATGGATCGTCATCTGCTCACGTCAGTAGGTGGCACTTTTAAAATTTGCGGGAAATGTATTTCCAGTTTCAGTGAAGCCGACTTGCACATAGACCAGCAAAATGTATTTACAACGTCTGTTCATTGTCCAAGCAATCCATTTGTCGGTTGAAATATCAATAAAGTGTGTATTTTTCAAATTTTTTGTATTCCGTCTTTCCATTTTCGCTAGCCAAGGGTTTACTATCCGGTTTAGATAACATGTTTAATCCCGCCACATTATTTATGTATGTGCCTGTCCCAAGTCAGGAGCCTGTAATTCAGTGGTTGTCGTTTGTTTATGTGCTACATATTTGTTTTTCGTTCATTTTTTTTACAAAAATAAGGCCGTTAGTTTTCTCGTTTGAATTGTTTTACATTGCCTTATCGGGGCCTTTTATAGCTGACTATGCGGTATGGGCTTTGCTCATTATTGAAGGCCGTACAGTGACCTATAGTTGTTAATGTCTGTGTCATTATGGTCTTTTGTGTGTAGTTGTCTCATTGGAAATCAAATCACATCTTCTATATTAGAGGAGGGAACTTGACCGTAAACATTGGCTATCGAAGTTGTCTTTTGAGCACACTGTAAATGAAGGCTTATTTGTGTTTTAAACCGCATTTGCGTAGCCTAATCTCTGTTTTTTTTACCAAGGCCAGGGGTTTCATGGGGAAAAATCTATCAAAATAATTGCGACCATTCTATTCTATTTGATCATAGTTATGTTAATTTGCCTTGTTCTATGTAATACTCAGCTCTGTTCTTTTCTGTTCTGTACATGTGTTTTCCTCCGTTATTTATCGGAGCAGCTACTACTTAGGATATATTGGTTTAACGCTTAATCAAAAACAATACATTATACGGAGTAACGAACAGATGATCTTCTCGAAAGAGATTGTCCGGAAGTGATTGAACATCATAATGTCTTGATAAGCTTTATGAATGAACCATTTCATAAAGTATACATCAAAACTCTTTTATTGGTTGTTTCACCTTGCTATTTGTTGAATGATGTTTAAATTAGACTGAAGAGTGGACACAAGTCGATCACTTTGCTACTACGTGATTTTGAACATGTTCCCATTGTGAAAGTGAAAATAGCAGAAGTTTTAACGGAAAATTAAACTTGATAGCTGTACAAGGTTTAAAATTTAAGTCTGCATAACCGTGAAATGACCACAGTGTTTGGTTTGGTTATAAATATAATTATTTTCTGTGACTGTATCTTACATTAATTTGTAGGATCCTTTACTAAAGATAATTGAGCTGATCTGTAACAATAACATCTCCATGCCTTATATATCATGTACTGTAGTACGACGCTAGATTAAAACTACGAGGAAAGGTAACACATGGCCTTAAGAAATAAAGGGACTACAGAAATTGACACACACTTCCCCTGCCATACAGACACTCATAAATATATTTTTCAGCGTTTCGAAGTATAGTGGGAAAATACTGTCTTAAAGTTTCTATAATTTTTTTTTATGGGTTAATGATGTATGATTTGATAGGTCAGGTGACCTAATGTTTTGTTATGTTAATTTGTTTTTCGCGGGTTCGTGAAAAAATTGTCTAGGTGGTCATTCTAGCCGTAGACATCGTACAGTTAAAATGTCGGAGCCGGCACAGCTAGATTCTATGGAACGCCGTAACTGCCTTATGTTAAAAACTTTCATTATATGATGGTACTTTGACATTATATGAGGGTACTTTGACATTATACGATGGTACTTTGACATTATACGATGGTACTTTGACATTATACGATGGTACTTTGACATTATATGATGGTACTTTGACATTATACGATGGTACTTTGACATTATATGATGGTACTTTGACATTATACGATGGTACTTTGACATTATACGATGGTACTTTAACATTATACGATGGTACTTTGACATTATACGATGGTACTTTGACATTATATGAGGGTACTTTGACATTATATGATGGTACTTTGACATTATACGATGGTACTTTGACATTATATGATGGTACTTTAACATTATACGATGGTACTTTGACATTATACGATGGTACTTTGACATTATACGATGGTACTTTGACATTATACGATGGTACTTTGACATTATATGATGGTACTTTGACATTATACGATGGTACTTTGACATTATATGATGATACTTTGACATTATATGATGGTACTTTGTCATTTTGTAAAGACAAAAGGAATCATGGGAAATTAGAGAAAAAACAAGAATTTGTACCCAGTTCACGGATGCCCCACCCGCAATATCATTTTCTATGTTCAGTGGGCCGTGAAAATGGGGGGAAATCTTTAATAGGGAACATGTATACTAAGTTTCACGTTGATTGGATTTCCACTTCATCAAAAACTACCTCGACCAAAAACTTTAACCTGAAGCAGGACGAAGGGACGAACGGACGGATGGACGCAGACCATAAAGCACAATGCCCATAAATGGAGCAGAAAAACAAAATGCAAGAATCACTCATGTTTAGTGTACTAAAGAAGGTTGATTTGAAGTATGCGTTTGTACATTTTGAAATACAGCAGACATGATGAAGCGTCAAATTGACTCATGAGTGTATTAAATATGGGACTATTAAACCACGGAAAATTCAAGGAAGTTTCGGACCTCCTAAATTTGACGTAGACAAATCAACACTTGAAAATTTGCTTGATAATGGATAATACTAAACCCCTAACAGAAAGGAGTGAGTGTGCCTGGTATTCATATAATTAAGACACAATCTTTCAATTAGTTTACTTGAGGTCTGGAGCTAGCATGTCAGTTAACTGCTAGTAGTCTGTTGTTATTTATGTATTATTGTCATTTTATTTATTTTCCTTTCATACATCTTCTGACATCGGACTCGGACTTTTCTTGAACTGAATTTTAATGTGCGTATTGTTATGCGTTTACTTTTATACATTGGATAGAGGAATAGGGGGAGGGTTGAGATATCATAAAAATGTTAAACCCCGCCGCAATTTTGCGTCTGTCCCAAGTCAGGAGCCTCTAGCCTTTGTTAGTCTTGTAAGATTTTTAATTTTAGCTTCTTGTGTATAATTCGAAGTTTAGTATGACGTCCATTATCACTGTACTAGTATACATATTTTTTATAGGGCCAGCTGAAGGACGACTCCGTGTGCGGGAGTTTTCCGCTACATTGAAGACCCATTGGTTGCCTTCGGCTGCTTCTTTCACCATCGTGATCTCGGATGTTGCAAAGCTTTTACTAGTAACTGATTATATCGAAGAGTGGCACAGTTAGATCTGAGTAAACGTACATTTTCAGAACTTAACAATATTGACCTCAGTGGTGTTGTATTAGAAGAAACTATTCAAGAGTTTCCTCTGTGTGGTGAAAATATGCTTCAGCATATGTTAATTGCCAAAGGCATTAGAGTATAGAGATTGCGTCTAAGAGACTCTATTCAACGAAAGCTGGGTTCACTCTGACCTCCGGTCATCAGGGTGATCTTACACTGACACACCAAGTCCGAGTGTAATAACAGTTCAAAAGCGAATTTGGGTGGCCGTTCTAGAGTAATTACCCTTTATAATGTTATATATGATACATGTAGTTGCCGGGGTATTAAAAGTGTCCCATGGACACATTTCCTTAATATTTGGTTATATTCAGTAGAAAGTCCGAGTAAAATCATACATTTAAAATATCTAAATAGAAATAAAGCAATTGAATGTGTGAGCAAGATGATAAGATCTCAGAGAGACAGATTAATATCTGTAACGGAGCTTGGAGAGTGAAAAGAAGACGGACAAGAATGTGTAGACAGCAACGGGCGCCGTGAAATCTAGGTTGGACAGTGGCTGACACGACGACCACTGTGTGGGCAGTATGAGAGACTTGCACTTACCTAACAAAGAGGAACCCAATGCTTATAAAAACTTCCTCGTAGTGGACACTGAAATGTAATGATAGTTGTTTTGCCCTTTTTTGGAAATGACACCAAAAAATGAGATTTGTCACTGGATTAGTACTTATGTTAGATAGCAATATACATAAACTTTACCATCCTCTTTTCTTTGCTTTCTTACAAATAAAACGTACTGTTTTTGTAATATATGTGCATAAGTCTGTAATCAGTATTTTTCATAGATTTGATATCCAGTAGTTGAATAATTAAATATACTTATTTTATTTTTTCTGTATGGCAACAACTTGCATGTATTTGCTTAAACATATCGCAAAAAAAAAGGCAAAGATGTCACATACTACCCAAAATTTTACCAAAAGTAGAATTTCAATCCCCTGGAGTAATCTGGGGGAGTAATACTTTTTCTGAAACTGATTACAACTTTACTTTACATTTAATAGTAGAAACAATTGCATCGTTTAATCGAGTTTGCTGACCCTGTTGAACTGTCAAAAACGCATGCACAGTTTGTTATTATTGAACTTATTACGCGGGGAAATAGGTTTATGCAAACTTTGCAAAAGTATGTAAGAAACAAATTATCAAAACATGTGCACGCTGAACTGTTTGTATCGCTAGTGTTAGAACGAAATTCGCTCCAAATTAAAAAAAAAAAAATGTCTTTCGTCTCGTTTTTGTGTGAAATTACGTAAAAAAGTATGAATGAAAACAGTAATGTGACCTATAGTTGTTATTTATCATTTCTATGTCATTTGGTGTTCTAATAAGAGCTACCTTGTTGGCAATTGTTCTACATCTTTATTTTTATACTAGTACACACATTTCTAGACAAACGAAAAATACGGACAGACAAAACAGAAAATATCCAATAAAACAGGTAAATGTAATCTTGATCGATGCTCTTATAAACCAACTTCGAAAGATAACTTAGTCAACAGCAGTCTAACAATGAACGTTATTGCTCAATTACTTTCGTATTTGAAAAATCCGCCGGTGCCAAAATTGCCGGATATTCTTCCCTTACGGAACACCTGACTTCATCCCAGGTTTTTGTTGGGTTATGTGTTGCTAAGAGTTTAGTTTTTTATGTTATGTGGCCTGCTGTTTGTTTTCTCGTCGCTTTTCTTTTTTTGCAATGGCTCTGTCGCTCTGTGTTCGACCTTTGAGTTGGATTGTTCCTTTGGTGTCCTTTGACTCTCTTTTAACATGTTACCTCTACTTGCAGAAGTAAAGACGCGTACTGTTTATAGAGGAATTTTTGTACAGTTAAATATGATGTTGCCAATTTATATTTTTTTGGAGACAGAGTTATGAGAGTTAATCAGATCTGCACACACTTTTAGAGAATCGTGTAGCAGTCATGTGTTCTTGTGTATGGGCGAGTAGAGATCGGGTATGGGTCAAGTTGGGGATAAAATAAATATAGAAGTCGTAGTGATCTGGAAGAGATCGAACATTGGGCGAGTTAATCTGGAAATGTTCGGATTTTAGTCGAGCAAAGGTCGAAATGATCGAGTACTGATCGGATTTTTTTTTGTATTTCGACCGAACTCGATCTCTACACGATCCTTTCCCGATCAATTCGACCGCTACTCGACGAATTCTCGATCTCTTCTCGATTGGATTGCTTTTCGGTCCTTACTCGATTGTTTTTGACATGTCAAAAACTCTCGGGTAGAAAGTCAGATCGATGACGAGTAAGGTAGACTATCCCGAACATCCTTGTCGATTGAACAAGTCTTCCGTTAACGTAATTTGTCTTGATCGGGCTTAATCGAGTTGATCTGATCGGCAGAGTGAACCTAGCTTTCGTTGAATAGAGTCTCTTAGACGCAATCTCTGTACTCTAATGCCTTTGGCAATTAACATATGCTGAAGCATATTTTCACCACACAGAGGAAATAAAGGCAACAGCAGTATACCGCTGTTCAAACTCATAAATCCATGGACAAAAAAAAAATCGGGGTAACAAACTAAAACCGAGGGAAACGCATTAAATATATGAGGAGAAAGGGCTCGACATCAGACAAAATCCCACGAGAATAACAAATATAACATCAAAACCAAATACATGAATTTGAGATAGACAAGTACCGTGACACGTCTTGTCTCAATGTGAATTTACACTCAAAAATAAGAGAAAACAAACGACGCAACGTTAAAATGTAACACACACATAGAAACGAACTATTATATAATAATGGCCATATTTCTGACTTGGTACAGGTCATTTTTAAAGGAAAAAATGGTGGGTTGAACCTGGGGTTGTGGCATGCCAAACCTCGCACTTGTATGGCCATGTGAAATATAACATTAAAATGACAACACAATACCACAGGACTACAATATAAATAAATTGGAGAATACAATTGACAAAGAATCACACGAACAACAGCCAACAAAAGGCAACATGTTCAAAATTTTAATACGCCAGAAGTGCATTGTGTCCACACAAGACCTACTAGTGACGCCTAGATACAAATGTTTGAAAGCCGAAACAAGTACAAAGTTGAAAAGCATCGAGGACCAAAAGATCAATAAATTTGTGCCAAAAACGTCAAGGTTTTTCTGTTAGTTACTAGAAAATCCCTATTAAACTCTTGAATAGTTTTTCTTAATACAACATCACTGAGGTCAATATTGTTAAGTTCTGAAAATGTACGTTTACTCAGATCAAACTGTGCCACTTTTCGATATATCCAGTTACTAGCAAAAGCTTTGCAACATCCGAAATCAAATAAAATGGAGAAAGGAAATGGGGAATGTGTCAAAGCGACAACAAGCCGACCTTAGAGTAGACAACAGCCGAAATCAACCAATGGGTCTTCAATGTAGCGAAAACTCCTGCACATGGATTCGTCCTTCAGCTGGCCCTTAAAAATATGTATACTATGTACAGTGATAATGGACGTCATACTTAACTCCGAATCATACACAAGAAGCTAAAATTAAAAATCTTACAAGACTAACAAAGGCTAGAGGCTCCTGATTTGGGACAGGCGCAAAATTGCGGCTTGGTTAAACATTTTTATGATATTTCAACCCTCCCCTATACCTCTAGCCAATGTATAAAAGTAAACGCATAACAATACGCACATTAAAATTCAGTTCGAGAGAAGTCCGAGTCCGATGTCAGAAGATGCAACAAAGGAAAATAAATAAAAGACAATATTAATACGAAAATAACAACATACTACTAGCAGTTAACTGACATGCCAGCTCCAGACCTCAATTAAACTAATTGAAAAAATATATCTTCATCATATGAATATAGGTGTTTAGTATTATCCATTATCAAGTAAATTTTCAAGTGTTGATTTGTCTATGTCAAATTTAGGAGGTCCGAAACTTCCTTGAATTTTCTGTTATTTAATAGTCCCATGTTTAAGACACTCATGATTCAGTTTGACGCTTCATCATGTCTGCTGTATTTGAAACTCCTAGAGCTTCTAATTCACGTCTCGAAAGCATACCAACAATGTTTGATGTTATCTTTTCTCTTTCAAAATGTACAAACGCATACTTCAAATCAACCTTCTTTAGTACACTCAACATGAGTAATTCTTGCATTTTGTTTTTCTGCTCCATTTATGGGCATTATGCTTTCTGGTCTGCGTCCATCAGTCCGTTCGTCCCCTCGTCCTGCTTCAGGTTAAAGTTTTTGGTCGAGGTAGTTTTTGATGAAGTGGAAATCCAATCAACGTGAAACTTAGTATACATGTTCCCTATTAAAGATTTTCCCCCATTTTCACGGCACACTGAACATAGAAAATGATATTGCTGGTGGGGCATCTGTGTACTGGGTACAATTTTTTGTTTTTTTTCTAATTTCCCATGATTCCTTTTGTCTTTACAAAATGACAAAGTACCATCATATAATGTCAAAGTACCATCATATAATGTCAAAGTACCATCGTATAATATCAAAGTACCATCATATAATGTCAAAGTACCATCGTATAATGTCAAAGTATCATCATATAATGTCAAAGTACCATCATATAATGTCAAAGTACCATCGTATAATGTCAAAGTACCATCGTATAATGTCAAAGTACCATCGTATAATGTCAAAGTACCATCATATAATGTCAAAGTACCAATGTATAATGTCAAAGTACCATCATATAATGAAAGTTTTTAACATAAGGCAGTTACGGCGTTCCATAAGATTCCTTGATAAAAAAGCGTATGCCCTAAGCTGTTTTAAGCGCACAGAATGATATTGTACATCACATGGACAGGATTATCAAAAGCAGTTTTGACGTTTTCCAAAAGTCGACGAACGAAAATCTACGACAACTGTCAGAAACACAACTTGCTAAGATTAAAGAGATGAATTCGGACAATTCTGTGTTTAAAAGGAAGGGGAAAGAAGAACAATTTAAAGTCAATTCCAAAGTTGCCAACACGATGAAGGAAGCTAGATGTTTTCTGAGGGAAGACCCGGAGCAAACCGAACAGACTCAAAAGGCAGCACAAAGTATCAGCGAAGTTTTGGATATTTTACGGCATAGACAAAAATTAGTTAAATTGGCAGACCAATCTGAAAGTGGCTGGAAAACAGTGACAGAATACGAAACTCATAGTCTGGCCGTCGACTCTGAAGATGAGAAACGAATCATCAGAGCCGAAATCAAAGCTGCGCGTAAAATCAAGAACGAGAAACAAAGTAAACAACATAGATATACCCCTTACAGTACCTCTCAGTCGTCGAGATTTAATTTCAACGCACTTAGAAATACTGTTCCAGTTCAACGCCCAGGGCAATGTTATGAGTGTGGTATTCCCGGACACTGGAGGGTAGACCATCAAGCTGGTGCTTTTGGTGCAACAATGCAAAGAAACAAGATTGACAATATAAGTAAAAATGTAAATAGTTTTGATAAAACTGTAGAAAAATGTAATAGTTTTGACAAAAGCACAATTGCAAAAGATACGCATCACAATTCGTCAAGCTTGATAACACATTTAAAAGTACAGTTACAAAGGTGAACTCTAACGATTCACCGGTAAACAGGTTACGCAACGCGTACACTTATTGGCTAAGTATTAATGCAAACGACTATATTCTTAGTATTATTAGAGATGGTTACAGAATTCCGTTTCATACAGAACATGAAAGATGTAGCTTAAGGAACAATAAGACAGCATTTGATAATGCAGAGTTTGTTGAATCAGAGATTACTAAGTTAATTAGTCGAGTTACCTAAAGTAGTCAATCCTCTCACATTTGCGAGGAATAAAGAAAAATTAAGACTTGTTCTAGACTGCAGGTTCAAATATGAAGAGGCTGCTGAAGCTAGTCATATGTTCGAAAAGGGGGACAATCTATTTACATACGATCTTCGATCGGCATATCATCATATTGATACATTTGAAGATCACAAAACGTACTTAATAGGTTTCAGTTGGTTTCATGAACATGAAAAAGTAACAAAATACTACGTTTTTAACGTATTACCTTTTGGTATAAGTACAGCAGGATACATATTTACAAAGGTTGTTAGATGCATTGTAAAATATTTAAGAGACCAAGGATTACAGATTATAATGTATCTTAATGATGGCATAGGTGGAGCAAGTGAAATTAGTAAGGCTAATTTCTGTAGCTTAACTGTACGTTATGCTTTAAGGTCGGCTGGTTTTTTAATTGCCGAAGAAAAGTGTAGTTGGGAACCAAGTCAATCAGTTACTTGGCTAGGTTTGGTGTGGGACATGAAAGATGGTATTCTTTTTGTGACAGAAACTAGGTTGAATAAGTTGAAAGATATGCTGAATATGATTATTCACAAGTTGGGAAAAGGTGAAATAAAAGTTACAGCCATGTTTTTGGCGTCCATTATTGGACAGATTATTTCTATGCAATGGGCAATGGATCCAGTAGTACGATTGCTTACAAGGAGTGTGTACGATTGCTTATTGTATAGAGCAAGTTGGAACGCTCCTGTGCTTTTGAATAGCAAAGCATTAGATGAAATTGTTTTCTGGAAGGAAAACGTAGCCATACTGAATGACAGATATTTGAGTATAGTGGAACAGTACTCTTGCATTGTTTACAGTGATGCCTCCGGTATAGGTTTCGGAGGGTATGATGTCAGTATCAGTGATACTGAAGTTAAGGGTAGTTGGAATTCAGTAGAAAGTTTGAAAAGCTCCCCATTGATAGAGTTAGAAGAGGTATATAGAGTTTTGTTGTCAATACTAGTAACATTACAAGGTGAAACTATTAAATGGTATACTGATAATCAAAATATTGTTTACATCATTAAGCAAGGTAGTAGAAAGGGTGATCTACAATTAATCGCTATCAAGATAGCCAATGTATGTAAGCTTAACAATATTGTATTGTTACCACAGTGGGTACCAAGAGAGGAAAACGTTAAGGCTGATCAGATCACTAAAAGTGTAGACTGTGATGACTGGGGAATAGTGTATTCAGTTCTAGATAATTTGTGGGGTCCTCATACGGTAGATCGATTTGCGTCTGATTATAATACAAAATGTGTGGTCTTCAACTCTAAGCACTGGTGCCCTAATATATAAGTATTAATACTTTTGATCCAGATTGGAAAAGCGAAATTAATTTGATTCACTTGTTTCCAAATGTATTCAATAAATGAAACAAGAAAAATCTATCGGTACACTAATTGTTCCATACTGGAGGTCAGCTCCTTTTTGGCCAATTTTAAACGTTGGTAATGAAGGTTCGCAAACATATGCGAGTTTTGTAGGAGACAGCATATTGTTGTCATCAAGTGTAGTTGTAAGAAGAAGAGGAAAGAACGGATTATTCGGAAAGACAGATACAAACACTATGTTGGCACTTAAAATTAGAGTTTAGATATCTGTCATTGTATTTGTTTTTTAGGGATCGGGTTAAAATGTACCATTCAGAAAGAGATTTCACAGTGTGGAGCGATCTTAGAAAATTTCACTTCAACTTGGTGGGAAAATTAATGGAAGAGTTTTTGTTACATTCACATAGCAGCAACACCAATAGTAAATATTTTTATTCTTTTAAACGTTGGGAACAGTTTATATCTAAAGAAGGAGGAAAATCTACTCCCGCTTCTCCAATTCACGTTGCGTTATATTTAACTCATTTACTGGATAAAGGATCGTCAAAAAGTGTAGTGCAATCTGCCGTTTACGTTATCAAGTGGGCGCATAACATTCTAGGAATTCAAATTCTTTCGTTGTGAATTTAATGGAAGCTGCCAAACGACAACCACACCGATCGAGAGTGAAAAAAGATCACATTACCGTAGATGTTTTGATTAATTTATGTTTTAAGTACAAATACTGTAATGTTTTACTTGTTATACGGGATTTAACTATGGTTATTTTATGTTTTGCTGGTTTTCTTCGTTAAGATGAAGTAAGCAGTATTCGTTGTAAGGATGTAGTTTTCAAAGATAATAAATTTTTAATCAAGATCTTTAAGAGTATAGATTAGGTGACGAAATTGTCATTTGTAAAGGAGAGTCAAGTCCATATTTATTATTGAAAAAGTATTTTCAATTACATGAATTAGCCATGAATAATTCTGAATCAGAAAACTTTTCATTTAGTCCTATTTTCAGATCATAACAAGTTTGTTCATTAATATATAAAAATAAACGGTTAAGCTATACCAGAGCTCGAGAATGTATAGTTTCTAGGTTAAAAAGTATATGTCCTGATCTAAACATTGGTTTGCATTCTTTGAGAGCAGGTGGGACTACTGCAGCCGTCAATTCTTTGTTTTTCTAGTCTGTCTGAACGACAAAAATGCATATTTTAGTTGAGTTTAATTTAGTGGCCAAAATTGTTGTATAGTTAGGACATATAAGATTCCAATTTCAGCTCGAATAACGCCTGGACTTTTTTTAAATGTGTAACTTCTCTAGATTTGTAAGTTTTCCATATTATATCATTTTTGTTTTAATTTTCACATACATGTATAAATAACACTATATAACTAATATTCTTTATTTTAATAAAACAATCTATAAAACAATTAAAAATAAACAACAACACATAATTACACCGTTCGGTGTTGATTTATATTTTTCTCGAGTTGATCCTTCACATGACATGTTTTCGTCTTCAACTGAGTCTCGCTTATGACTGGTAGCGAATACCCAGATAACGATGTCGTAGGCCGACACATTTCTAATGGATTTTCATCTATGATTGGTGAAAGTCTAGGTGATCCAAGGGCAGAGGCTGGTCGGTTTGTTGTATTCTCATTTGCATTAAACAAAGACTACAACCGAGTAGACGACATCGGACAATTCATTTTTTATTTGCTTGTGCTATTTATTTATAAAGACATAATGGCTAATTTAGTATTAATGTCTAGTGGAATATATTCTTGCATACTGAGAACAAATTAAAAATTGTAATTCTACAAAGCAGTCATTCGGGATAAAGACTGCTGACAAGAAAAAGGTAGTTGTAAGGTAGAGGCCAAACTCCGAAACAGTGGTGACGTGAAGTTGTTTCGTTTAACTATCAACGTAGCGTAGTAAGGAGAACGTAACCGGTGTTTCGGAGTTCGGTTAGATGCAGTTTGACTTAGGGCGTCGAATTTGGTTTTGATGTGAATTCGTATCACGTGACTCGTATACATTCATCCTGTACCATGTCTGTTGTTGATTTAGTTCACAAGAAGCAAAATGGTAGTTCTTCGGTAGAGACAGAATACTAATCTGGGACGAAGGATGATGCCAAGAAGCAAACAGGTAGTTCTTTGCTAGAAACAAGTCGAATCTGGGACGAAGGGTGCTGACAAGAAACGAAACGGTAGTTCTTTGGTAGAGACAGATTACTAATCCGGAGCGTCAGATATTTGCTTTTGATGTGGATGCGTATTTATACATCCCGTACCATGTGGTTGTGGTTGCTTATAAAGTTGACAAGAAACAAAAAGTTGGTTCTGTGGTAGATACAGAGGTTAATCTGAAACGAAGGATGCTGACAAGAAAAAAATTTCAATTCTTTGGTATGGGCAAAGGTCTAATCTGGGACGAAGGGTGCTGACAAGAAACAAAACGGTAGTTGTGTGGTAGAAACAGGAGGCTAATCTGGGTCGAAGGATGCTGACAAGAAGCAAAACGGTAGTTCTGTGGTAGATGCAGGAGACTAATCCGGTTTGAAGGATGCTGAAAAGAAGCAAAACGGTAGTTCTGTGGTAGATACAGGAGACTAATCTGGGACGAAGGTGCTGACAAAAAACAAAACGGTAGTTGTGTGGTAGAAACAGGAGGCTAATCTGGGTCGAAGGATGCTGACAAGAAGCGAAACGGTAGTTCTGTGGTAGATTCAAGAGACTAATCCGGTTTGAAGGATGCTGACAAGAAGCAAAACGGCAATTATGTGGTAGATACAGGAGATTAATCTGGGACGAAGGATGCTGACAAGAAACAAAAAGATAAATGTTTGGTAGATACAGAACTGAAGACTAATCTGGAACGAAGGAATTTGACAAGAAACAAAAAGATAAAAGTTTGGTAGATACAGAAGACTTAACTGGGACGAAGGATTCTGACAAGAAACAAAAAGATAAATGTTTGGTAGAGGCAGTAGACTAACCTGGGGCGTTAGATTTACTTTTGACGTGGATGTGATTTCATACATCCCGTACCATATGTCTGCAGTTGATCGGATTTACTTTTGATGTGGATGCGTTTTCATACATTCCGTACCATATGTCTGCAGTTGATCGGATTTACTTTTGATGTGGATGCGTTTTCATACATTCCGTACCGTATGTCTGCGGTTGATCGGATTAACTTTTGTCGTAGATGGGTATTCAAACATTCCGTACCGTATGTCTGCAGTTGATCTGATTTTACTTTTGATGTGGATCTGTTTTCATACATTCCGTACCGTATGTCTGCGGTTGATCGGATTTACTTTTGACGTGGATGCGTTTTCATACATAACGTACCGTATGTCTGCAGTTGATTGGATTTAACTTTTGTCGTGGATGCGTTTTCATACATTCCGTACCGTATGTCTGCAGTTGAATGGATTTAACTTTTGTCGTGGATGCGTTTTCATACATTCCGTACCGTATGTCTGCGGTTGATCGGATTTACTTTTGATTTGGATGCGTATTCATACATAACGTACCGTATGTCTGCGGTTGATCGGATTTACTTTTGATTTGGATGCGTATTCATACATCCCATGCCATGTGTCAGCAGATCATTTAGTTACTAGGAGCCATGTAATGTCAGGAACGACTTTCCATAAAACATTCTCCTTAAAATGATAAGAATGAAGAAAGAAAAAATACTATACAGAATCAGTTTTGTTCATTTTTTTGGCTTATAACTGTTTTCATCAACGTTCTTTGGTCTATATAGTATTAAGTGGCCACCTTATCAAGCTGTAGAAGCGAGAACATATTACAGTGTGTTTTATTTAATTTAAGTGTTACTTGTTTCATTGTTTGATTTTAATTTCTTTCGTTTTTTTTAATGATAAAACTATTGATTTCGTTTGATGTTATCTATTCTTGTTTTACATTTTTTTTGGTGATATCGTTGTGACTTTTCATAATTGATTATTTTTTTTATTTATTAATTTTTTATGTTTTATTTGTTTTATAAACTGTTGTAAATTTTAAAACGTGCGTGCAAATTATTTACTTAAAATTCACATATGTTTAATTACATAATTTTGTACAATTTCTGGCAAACTCTGGTATTCAGGTGGTACCTAACACTACAGGGAGATAACTCTGTAAAATCAGCAGAACGTTTTAATGACGCTGTGTTCTTAAGGGAATATTAAGCTTCTCAACGATCAAAATAAGTGTTTGTCAAACTGCTATATAACCAGTGTAATATTTCTGATTAAACGGTTGGTTCAATTTTTTGGATTTTTTTTTATATTTTTGTCAAAGGGTCAAAGTAAATACTTTGTCAAAATTTTAAGAAAATTAAACGAGCCAAATTAATTTTAGTTCAGGTGTTAGGTACCACCTTAAATGATTTCCCTGAGAACTCCTTCATGACGTTATATCGTCACTGTGTTTACTAGATTAATTATGAACATAGAAAAACAAAAGAACCAAAACATACACCAAGGCAGTGGTCATATGAATTCATTATATAATATTATAAAAATATCTAAAATAGTTGTAAAAGGTACCAGGCTTATAATTTAATACGCCAGACGTGCGTTTCGTCTACATAAGACTCATCAGTTACGCTCAGATCAAATAGTTGTAACGCCAAACAAATACCCAGTTGATGAGCATTGAGGATCCATAATTCCAAAAAGTTATGCCAAATACGGCTAATTTAATCTATGTCTGGGATAAAAAAAAAAATCCTTAGTATTTCGAAAAATTCACCTACAGTGAATATCCGACTAATTGTCCCTGATCTGAATCACAATCCGGGAGCTGTTCTGGTAACGTCTTTTAGACTGTGATGCTCTGCCATACAACATACTCTGACAGTTCTACCCAAGACTAAAATTTTAACATTTCTACAGTTCTATCTTAAAACATTTTTTGAAACTTTTGGCCTATAAATGATCATGATAGTTCTACTCGAGAGCAGTTCTATGCTCATAGATTACTCAGACTGTTCTAAATGGGAAGTTTAAACTGATCTCAAATATAAATAACAAAATGGGCTTTATGCCTCATTCACACGGACATTTAATTCGAATTGAATTCGAATCGAATGCGAATCAAATTCGCTATTCACGTTCATACACTCTTCTTTTTTAATTCGAATTGATTCGAATTGTTTAATTCGAATTATCCAATTCGCATTAGAAATACACTTTTGTACATACGAATTAAAAGTTAACGTCGTTTGGACAGTAAAGCGAATTTGACGCGCATTGTTATTCGAATAAGAATTGACGTTAGGACGTAAAACGTTTCGAATGCGAATTAAACTAATTCGAATTAGTTAATGCAAATCGAATTCGAATTACGTGTTAACTCAGCATAAGAAAAATAGCAAACCACACCTTATTTCAATTTTACAGTCGGCATCTTTGTATCTTAACAAAATTTTCAATTTTATCAAAAGAAAATTTATGAAATATATGTTATAAACCATATGCAGAATCAATGACTACTGAATGATGATACCCTTCACTGACGACTGAGATGATGATACCCTTCACTGCCCATTGAGATGGTGATACCCTTTACTGACCACTGAGATGGTGATATCCTTCACTGACCACTGAGATGGTGAAACGCTTCACTGACCACTGAGATGGTGTTACCCTTCACTGCCCATTGAGATGATGATACCCGTAATTCATCGTAGATCGACTTTATCTGAGAGAGTTTAAAGTCAACCTATTTAAATTCAGGCAAACTAATGGGCTTTCAAAGCAGGGTTGGCAAAGTATTACCTGCCTGGGTTTTACTGGGTTCGAAAACCCGTGTTTTCCCGGGCTGAAAATACTCATAGAAACGGGTAATACTAGGCAATGCTGGGCAATATAATTTTTTAAGCTTATTTCAACACAAAATAGTAGACTTCTTGTAGTTTCTTAGTATTATAGCTAAATTGTTGAGCATTGTTTCAATAATCAAAACTTTGACAAAATGCATTTTATGGCAGTGTTTATGTGAATTATAAATCAAATTGCTATATATGCAATCATATAGCTGAATAAACACCCTGTAGGGTCTTGTCATTTACTCTTATAGAAATGAAAAGGCTGATTATTGTTATGTAAACATATCTTCCTATATCTATATCTGTTTTCTGATCTGAATAGTTACTTGTTAATTAAGTATGTATATTTGTACATATACATTATGTCAAAGTAAGTTTTTTTATGACAAGACAGACAAGACAAATACTATATTAAAGTCTCACCACTTGTTACATATAAAATATACATCTTTTTAAAACACAAGTTAACAATAAGAGCCACTCTATAAAGAGTTATGAGAGACTATAAAACATTTTTTCTTAAATTATAATACGAATACAAGTAATCTATCATGAATATAAAATACATTTTCGCTTTATTAAAATTTCATAGCAGATTTTGGCAGTATAAAATATCATATTTTCATTTGTCAAATTATCAGACATATGTAAATAATTCTCATCAACAATACTAGGATAGTTAAAAATAACATTACGAATATCTGAATATGCAGGACAGTTTAACAAAACATGTTTTTCATCTTAAACGTCATCAATACATTTAAAACATAATCTATTTCCAATATCAATATTTTCATAACGACCAGTACCAAGTCAGGAATATGACAGTTGTTACCCATTCGTTTGATGTGTTTGGACTTTTGATTTTGCCTTTTGATTTTTGATTTTCCTTTTTGAATTTTCCTCGGAGTTCGGTATTTTTGTGTTTTTACTTTTTTCAACTCTGATGGGTGCTACACCACATCTTAATTTTGATAAAGCACTCCTATGTTTACCTGGTATATTAAAAATTAAATAGTTTTCTACGCATATACATTTTTGAACATTCTATATGCACTGATATGTACGTTATTTATTTTTGTCATCTGATATAATCTTGTCATAAAATTCTTCTTCAATTTTTTCAAAACATACATTTTCAATATTCTTGATTAAATCCTTGTTCAAAATAGCACCATTGCACAATTATTCCATATCAAGTTCTTTAAACTTATTTCTCACTTTAAAATACCATTTTTTTTACTTTTTTTACATGTGTTACCCCATATAAACACTTTTTTTTTACCCTATCATCATTCATTTTGTTAAAATGTGTCCAGTTTCCAGAGACATTAGTCTACTGTTTGATTTTACATGTCATCCAGCCCATGTCACCATACAAAGACATATTATCATGTAATTGTTAATTGTTTTTAAAAATAAGTTATATATATTTGAAAGAAAAAATTGTTTTTGGCTTTATGTTAACAGTAATTGACCAATCCAGACAGAATGGTGATTTTTAAGATTTAAGGAGAATTATTGAGAACAGTTTTTCCCATTGATATTTGTCTAATGTGTCTTCATGTACACTTGTCTCAGAGTTGTTAGAATAATACTTTCTCATATGTATACACTTGTACATGTATGTATTATAAGACTCTCAATCAAGTAAACTTATTTATCAATCAAAATTATGTTTATATATATCTTAAATGTATTGCATTTGTGTTTGATTACTGAAATTCAGGCCAGTTTCTTATATAACCCAGTATTGCCCAGTATTAATCAATGAAATCCAGTAAAACCCGGGTTTTCCTTCTATTTCCCAGTGGGCTGGGCAATACTCATAAAACCCGGGTTTTTGCCAACCCTGTTTCAAAGTTGTATAAAATCCTATTTTTGCAAATTTAAACTCAGATATTCCCCCTTTTATATTTGTACAGATCCTGTCAATATACTATTCAATACGACACAAAACTTATTTATCTGTTTTAGTAATCTCATCATCACATTAGGAAATATTTCACTGATATTTTAATAAGGCATTAATGTATTGGTGACATTAGAAAACAAATGTTATTTTATAAAATATTTATCATTTTCAATCAGGTTTATTATATACCACATCTGTCATAACTTTTGGATCTGCCACATCGTGTTTCTCAGTCCACCAGTCGAACGAATTTCATTTTTAGTATGACAAAAATATTCTCAGTTCTTCTTTTTTTTAGTTTTTCTTGTTTATCTGAGTTTGGAACCACATTTGCTGTATATATAGAACAGACCACTACATACAGAAATGACTATAGCGTTTATTCAAAGAAGACCACGACAAACATGGATGCTGGTAGGGTATCTCCAAAACAGACCATGACATACAAAGATGATGGTGGTGTATCTTCAAAGCAGATCACGACAAACATAGATGATGGTGGTGTATCGTCAAAGCAGACCACGACATACTTAGATGATGGTGGTGTATCTTCAAAGCAGACCACGACATACATAGATGATGGTGGTGTATCTTCAGAGCCGACCACGACATACATAGATGATGGTGATGTATCTTCAGAACAGACCACGACATACATGGATGATGGTGGTATAGCTACAGAGCAGACCACGACATACATAGATGATAGTGGTGTATCTTCAGATCAGACCACGACATACATAGATGATGGTGGTGTTTCTTCAGAGCAGACCCCGACATACATAGATGATGGTGATGATGGTGGCATATTTTCAGAGCGGACCACGACATACATGGATGATGGTGGTGTATCTTCAGAACAGACCACGACATACATAGATGATGGTGGTGTTTCTTCAGAGCAGACCCCGACATACATAGATGATGGTGGTGTATCTTCAGATCAGAGTACGACATACATAGATGATGGTGGTGTAGTTTCAGAGCAGACCCCGAAATATGACTATAGTGTATCTTCAGAGCAGACCACGACATACATAATTGATGGTGGTGTATCTTCAAAGCAGACATCGACATACATAGATGATTGCGGTGTATCCTCAGGGCAGACCACGACATACATAGATGACTATGGTGTAGTTTCAGAGCAGACCAGGACATACATAGATGATAATGGTGTATCTTCAGAACAGACCACGACATACATAGATGATGGTGGTATATCTACAGAGCAGACTGCAGAATTCATGGATGACTATGGTGTATCATTGAAGACAGCTGTAGAAATAAATTATGTGGAAAAAATAAGTAAGTATTAAAACAATTTAATGAAACAAATATTGTTTCATAGTTTCCTTTTGTCTATTTTACACTGTTGTTTGATACATTTTGTGCATTTACTTCAAATATATTTCTGTCAATTTTAAACTAGTTCAATGTATTGGTTTTACTTCCCAGCTAGTTAATTACTATTTTTTCATTAATCAAGAGAAAAATTGCAATAAAAAAACTTGGGGCGACTATAAAATCTGCATTAGCTTTTCATTGAACTGCTCATTTTTTTTATTGATCAACATCAATTTAATTTAAAAAAAAAACCATATAATGCATCATATTAACGCAGATTGTTCTAGGGTCAATTAAAAAAAAATAGTTTCGGTTACAGAATCTTTCTTTTTTTTATTCTGCAACTGTGCTACTTTTGCAGTCAAATTGCTTAGACCATATATATGTATATGTGTCATATGTGATACACAGAGTTTTTAATCGTATATGGCTTAATTTATAACATCAATGAATAATACAGGAGTCGGCTTCGCAAATTTTTTTGACGTTGCCCACTTCAAATTCAAAATATTTCATTTGGAACCGTTGTTAGAGTATTGTCTCGAATATGAAATGTATTTGTAGTCAGATCAGTACAGGCTGGTGCAGCCTCGCATTCTGTACCAAGTCAGGAACATGTCAGTTGTTTTACTCTATCTCTGGTCTTATATCGTTTACATTTGTCATGAATATCAATCTATTGGCTGATATCGTTTACATTTGTCTGTTTTCATGGAATTCTCCTGTAGAAATTCACCTTGGAGTTTGGTATTTTTGTTTCACTTTCTTTTCATTCTTCTTTTTTCTACGCCTTATACATGTTATACACATAAACTTTCTATTTCAAGAAAATGTTAATCTATTCAATATATACTTGTTTGTGTAGTCAAACTGCATTTACCGTATACATATTGTATACAGACATTTCATCAATTCGGTATTGGTCTGTTCATAATTATAAATTAATTGCTAACTAAACTTTGATTGTTTCTGAATGCTTATGATTTTTTACACAACGAATAGACTTCTGTACCTTAGCTGTTATTGACAAAATCTTTTGAAATCCTGAGCCTTCATTGCTCTTCAACTTTATGTACTTTATTTTGTGTTTCATTACTTTTTATGCGAGCGTCACTGATGAGTCTTTTGTTGACGAAACGTGCGACTGGCGTTCAAAGTCTTAAGCCTGATATCTACTATGAGTTTATATGCATACGGTATTACGCATTATATTTGATGTTGAAGCGTTTCCTTGAGTGTTATCATTGAAATTAATACGAATACTGGTTTTCGGAAAAGTTTGACGTCGTCCGCCACAAATTTAAATAATGGTTGTTACCTATTAGAAAACTATTCGTTTGGAACAGTTTAAAAGTTGCAGTATAAGTAGAACGACCATACATTATCTAAAAAAATACAAACTATATTCAATTCAACTCCTAACAGGAATAAATGGTTAGCAATGCTTTGCATGCTAACTGTTTGACTGACTTTCTAAGCATTGTACAAATATGTATTTTATAGATTATGGAAGTTAACGTTTTGAAAAAACAAAATAAAGCTTCTACTCTTCATGTTACTCTATTATTTTAACACCCTGAAGTATCCAAGTACACCATGATACGTAGCCGAACGGTATACAGGGTACTGAAGGGTGTTGAAATACCCATATCTATGGATTTGAACGTAGATAACGAATTATCCCCGGTCTAAGTCTGAATCGGGCCAGTTTTATGGAAATTCAGGTACAAAGTGTAACGTGAAAACGACGTTTTAAGCTCACCTGGACCAAAGGGCCAAGTGAGCTTTTCTCATCACTTGGTGTCCGTCGTCGTTAATTTTTACAAACATCTTCTCCTCCGCCAAACCAACCAAGATGCCCGCCATGGCTAAAATTAGAAGGGGATATCAAGTTTTGAAATTGTCCGGTGTTCCGCCAAACCAACCAAGATGGCCGCCATGGCTAAAAATATAACATAGGGGTAAAATATATATTTTGGCTTATAACCCTAAAACCAAAGCATTAAGAGCAAATCTTACATGAGGCAAAATTGTTAATCAAGTCAAGATCTAACTGCTCTAAAATTTTCAGATAAATTGGACAACCAGTTTTGGGTTGCTGCCCTCCTGAATTAGTAATTTTAAGGACATTTTGTCATTTTCGGTTTACTATCTTGAATACTTTTGTAGATAGAGATAAACTGTAAACAGCAAAATTGTTCAGGAAAGTAAGATCTACAAACCATCATCAAAATAGTCAGTTGACCCCTAAAAAGGAGTTATTGCCCTTTATAGTCATTTTTTACCAATTATTCGTAAATTTTTGTTATCTTTTACAATTGATTGATTGTTGGTTGCTTAACGTCCAGTGGCAAATATTTCATGCATATTCAGGACGATTATCTTTCACAAAAGTCTTCTCCTCTGAAAAAAACTGGGCTAAATTTAACCAAACTTAGCCAAAGTCATGTTTAGGGTATGTAGTTTAAAAATGTGTGCGGTGACCCAGCCAATCGACTAAGATGGCCGCCATGGCTGAAAATAGAACATAATGGTTAAGTGTAGATTTTGGCTTATAACTCTGAAAACCAAAGCATTTACAGCAAATCTTACAAAAGGGTTAAATTGGTTATCTAGTCAATATCTTTCTGCACTGAAATTTTCAGATGAATCGGACAACTGGTTGTTGGGTTGCTGCCCCTCAATTGGTAATTTTTAAGGAAATTTTGCCCTTTTGGTTATTATCTTGAATACTATTTTAGAAGATGTAAACTGTAAACGGCAATAATGTTCAACAAATTAGTTCTACAAATAAGTCAACTTCACGAAAATGATCAGTTGACTCTTTAAGGAGTTATTGCTTTTTATAGTCAATTTTTAACAAGTGTTAACAAAATATTTTCCTCTGTAACTAAAGGGCAAAGTTCATTACAAAAAATTGTAAGCAGCAAGAATGTTTTGTAAAGTTAGATTTACAAACACATCACCATCACCAAAACACATTTTTTTCATGAATCCATCTGTGTCCTTTGTTTAATATGCACATATACCAAGTTGAGAGACACAGGCTCTTTAGAGGTTCTAGTTTAATTATCCTAAAAAGTTTTAATGAAATTTGAAAATTTCACATAATTTTTACGGGGTGTAGGGTACTTGGTAGAACCCTACAGGTAGTCAAATGTAAGACGTTTTTTAACACGGAGACAGAGAAAATCGATTGAGTTAAATTTGGCGCTCAATGTTGTGAGAGTTACGTCATAGATGGTGTGAAGTCAACGTGAGTCATTTGCATAGCTAGGTCAGTAGTCCCATTCCTTGAAAATATGGCAGTCATTTGATGCATTTAATGAAGTTAGTGTAAATAATCAGCATAATAGAACAAAATCGTTAATTTATTAAATATTTAATTACAAACATCATGGATAATCTTAAATTTTCAATATTTCACAAGGAGAAATCATGGAACTAAGGAAAACTTGCGTGAAGTTCCCCGGGATAATGGTTAGCAAAGTCCGGGAATACGGGTTATCAACACCTAGGAGCTATGGGTTTTGTAACGACGTGAATTAACCAATCAAATTCCTAGATATATTCTAAGCCGGGGATTTATATTCATAAACAAAGTCTTGTTTATATCACTTTGATGATTGGATATTTATATCACAAATGAAAGATGTTGAGACAAATCTTGTACCTTTTTGTGTAACTTAGTGATTGTTATAATTGACAAGAATTTGCGATTTAAATAAATTCATTTTTTCAATAAAATATCTATTAATTAAATAAACTAATCAAAGATACAAGGACAACATTTTGTATATACGTCAGACGCTCGTTTCGTCTACAAAAGACTCATCAGTTACGCTCGTATCCAAAAAAGTTTAAAGGTCAAAATGTTACAATGATGAGGGAAGTTTTTAACGACATTGACGGGGTATACAGCCCTTGCACTGTCGGTCTTAGTACAAAATGATTCTTCTATAAGTCTATTCTTTTTCAAAGGTACAGCTTAGTAGGTATAACTCCTCTATAAGAATGGCAAAGTCTTCCACAAAATATCCAGTAATTGAAGAAACGTTTACAAAATCATCACAATAAAATTATATTGTAGTGATTTTGTATTCGTTTCTTCATCATTGTACTGGGTCTGAATAAGACCAAAAACAGCTGAAATAGCGCCGCACTCTGTGACTGTGGGTTTTATTTACCTAAATTATGTTTTTGCTTCATTATACATGTATAAAGTTTATTTGGAATAGTAAACATGGTAAAGTATCTGAATATATGTTTTGATCTCATTTAATATTCCGCGCTTACACAGTGATATTGTTCATTTTGTGTCATGTAATATATTCTTGACAAGGGAGATAATTTCAGCATCTCTGTTACATTCCTCCTTTCTTATATTTCGAATTACAGTGAAGTTTTATTTGAGTTGAGCTTTCGAAATAATCTCACATTGTCTTTCATCACATTGCTTTTACACATTCATCAAAGTCAACCCTAAGCAGAAAACAACTGATAAAGTGCAAAGTTGTACTGCTACTATATGCTTAAAAATGATTCCATGTTTTGAGAATGTTTCGATGCGGGTTTAACATCTCTGGCTTTCCAATGTTTAGGTTCGAGTGATTCTTTAAAAAAACGCCTCTGACGCACGAAATTTATATCTGTGTTATTTTCATTTATTATTACCACTAAATGTTATAATAAAGATTTTACATCAAATCGTTAAAAAATTTGTTTGCTTTTAAACTAAAGCAAAAAGAATAATACATTTGTTTCCGCTAACCCTACCTACCATACTTTTTAGTTTCTACTCTAAAACGTTTTATGCCATTTTGGAACAAGCATTGTTAAAGTCAGACTTATACTCTAGTAGTAACAAGCAAAATAATGTTTGTAAAATAATATGATATTGCCTATACTATTTTTGTTCAACACGTTAGGGAAAACACATGTATTTTATTTTTTGCCTTAACAAATATATATGTGAAACGGTTCAGGAGTTATTTACAAATATGGCAGTCAGACTGCTACACAACAGATAATTTCAAAAATTCTTTAACAATTATGAAGTGCGGACTGCCCTGTTACACTCGGTGTATGTGGGATTTCTGTTGCTTACTATTTCGTTTATATGTTTTCTTTTGTTCATGCTGTTGTTTATATGTTTTCTTTTGTTCATGCTGCTGTCTGTCTGATTTCTAGTTATAGTTATTGATCCTTGATGTCTTTAACTATAATGATCTTCAATGATAACAAATAATTGAAAAAAAAAAATTCAATGAACGAAAGCGTGTGCACATAAGAATCAGATTAAGTACTAAATGACATGCCGCATAGGTTTAGGAAAGTGTAAAACAAATGTCCATATAATTTGAGAAAAAAAGAAAACTAGAATGAAAAATTAGCGAATATCAATGTGAGATATCTTGATTTTGTACAAAACTCCATACAATTATAATCCGGTTCAAGACCCATTTGGGATTTTAAAAGACTTTCTAGAAACTAAAATTGATATACAAAAGGAAATAAACATCTATGTGATGCATAGTTTTAAAACCAAAACATGTCAACAAAACAAGAGATAAACTCGCTAGATTTGAGCGATGTAGTGATAGGAATGATGAGTTGAGTGCTTTGAAAATAAAAGTGGTGGAATATACGAAACTGACATTCAAAAATTACCATTGCAAAAATAAGCTTCAAATGTGTTACTGTAATTGATAAAAAGCTCCCCTAAACAAAAACAAAAACAAAAACAAAAACAAAAACATTATTTGTTCAACACGTACAGTTCCCAAATTCCTAATTGAAGTATTCAAACGAGGTATACTTTTCCATCCCTGAGAAAGAGTTCGTTTCTAGTATACAGAGTTCCCCATGCCTGAGATAGAGGTCGTTCCTAGTATAAAAATGAAGTAGAGTTTTCCATGCCTGAGATAGAGGTCGTTGCTAGTATACAAATGAAGAAGCGCTTCCCATGCCTGAGAAAGAGGTCATTACTAGTTAATAGTTATCAAAAGTACCAGGATTATAATTTTATACGCCAGACGCGCGTTTCGTCTACATAAGACTCATCAGTGACGCTCAGATCAAAATATTTAAAAAGCCAAACAAATACAAAGTTGAAGAGCATTATGGACCCAAAATTCCAAAAAGTTGTGCCAAATACGGCTAAGGGAATCTACTCCTAAGGTAAGAAAATCCTTAGTTTTTCGAAAAATTCAAAGTTTTGTAAACAGAAAATTTATAAAAATGACCATATAATTGATATTCATGTCAACACCGAAGTGCTGACTACTGGGCTGGTGATACCCTCGGGGACGAAACGTCCACCAGCAGTGGCATCGACCCAGTGGTGTAAATAGTTATCAAAAGTACCAGGATAATAATTTTATACGCCAGACGCGCGTTTCGTCTACATAAGACTCATCAGTGACGCTCAGATCAAAATAGTTAAAAACCCAAACAAATACAAAGTTGAAGAGCATTAAGGACCCAAAATTCCAAAAAGTTGTGACAAATACGGCTTATTGGTAACAGATATCCTAGAAGACAGATTTTATATTGATTATAGATATTTTTATCTCAGTCTACGTCGGGGCTTTTATAAGCAGACTTTACAATATGGCTTTTGCTCATTTTTGAAGGTCGTACGGTGATCTAGTTTTGTTCACATTTATATCATTTGGACACCGGTTGATAGATGTCCAATCGGCAATTTAACCATATATCCGAATAATGAAAATTTTATCAAACACACCACTTTTTTCAAATTAGTACCACACAGTCGCTTTATAAGTACTTTTTTATTTGGTGTTTTTTTACCGTACAATCAAGTGTTCTGATATTTGTTATAAATATTTGCATAGTATTATGGAACACTTTTATATATTTCAGAATATAAGAACCAGATGAAATGCGAAATTATTGATTTGACGGATATCGTTTTGCCATCTGCTTGGGGACAGGTGTACCCTGTCAACAAATCAGGTCAGTCGCTTCTGATATGGTTTGATGACTTCAACTATCTTTCATTTACCATCAGAAAGAATTGTGTTAACCTCGCATTAGATATGTTTCTCGATAAAATAATAGATGTAGCGTATTTACAAGACTTTTTAACAAAATGCCCGGATGGAACATTCATTCAAAACATATTTTGTGACTCTTCTGTGGCCTATAATGTCAGCTACATCAAAGAAGTTTTTCCACACTTTTGCAATGTACAGATATATTTTACCGATAAGTTGAACCATTGCACAGCGCAATTTAATGCATTTTTGGAATCAAAAAAATATTTATTAACAAATGCGGACATCTACAATTTCCTTACAAATAAAACAATCTGCTGGGATTACGTTTATTTCACTTATATGTTTAATGTTGCGTTTTCGTTGAAAGAAATAAGTGATGATAGAAATAACGTTAAAACAGGTAGTTTATCAATGCATCACATCACATCAAGTGCATATTTCTATATCACACTGAAATACGAATCATGTAAAACACAATTTCTTCATTACATCTATTGGAATGGTTTACATGTGAAAGAAAACGACACGTACCTCCTGAGTATTGATGATGTCATCACGTTTAATGAGGAAAATAATTGTATTCACGTCCGTTTTCCGTGCCCAGATGAATATAGGCAGATCATTTTAGGATTACCAAAGTCAGCAGTAGTTTATTTAGAAACCGCAATAGCAGTAGAAGTGACACTTGTAAACAGTTTCATGTTATATATATTTCTGCAAAAGAAGAATCGAACACCCGTCACTTTACTCCTTTCAGCACTGGCTATATCTGATACTACAACTGCAATCTTGATGACAATTCCAACATGTATTGCCTATCAGATATATGGTTACCAGATTGATTACAGTGATATAATGCCATATTGGTATATATTTGACTATCCACAATGTATAATGTATTTATTACTTAATGACTTGAAGTATACCTTCCACTTTGTATCAGTTTTAATAACAACACTTTTAGGTCTACAGAAAACTGCTGCTCTTCTATTTCCAATGTGGAGCAAACGCCATTTGAGTAATACTGTGAGTGTAGTATGTTCAGTTTGTATAGTTATCTTTTGTTTAGGTATTTTTTCCCCTCTTCTGTATAGTTCATTGTTATTTGAAGAGATTCAAGGCAGTTGTTGTCAAAAAAAATCTGATGAAAAATACGGTTACATGTATGATATAGTTCACGGTTGTACCATTCTAGTATGTTCAATTTTAATTGTCTGTACAGTTTATATAGTATGCAAGTTAACAATTTGTAGAAGAAATCTTCCATGGACTGATAGTTTGGCTGTTCAGAAAAGAAACCGAATGTCAGCATTAACAGTAGTTTTCATTTGTATTATATTTGTTTTATCAGAGTCCATGTCTATTGTTCACTTGTTATTTTATTTTCAATTATTCAGTTCATTCCCATTGCTTGTCAATATCATACAATACACAGACCTCAGTCTTATCATTGGATTCTCTTTCAACTTTATAATTTATATTGTAATGAGTAGAGAGTTTCGAACTAAATTGTTGATTACCGGTACAAATATAGTAAGACGTTGCAAATGTTGGTAACGTGGATATTCTGCCATATCAGACCATCCGTCAATTTTTGCTTGTAATTCTTGTCCTGTAATGATGTTCCTCGTGGGGTTTTGATGACGTGATTACTTGACCGTGTATTTATTGTTATTGTTTGATTACCAAAGTTAAATATTTCATGATTATTTGATTATTTTAGACTGTAATTTTGATTATTTGATTATTTTAGACTGTAATTCTGATTATTTGATTATTTTAGACTGTAATTTTGATTATTTGATTATCTTGTTAAAAATAATTACTGATTATATTGGGGGGAAATGTGATTATGTGATTACTTTGACACCCCATGAGGAATAGATTAATAAACATAGAGCCAGATTATATTTACCGAAAAAGATTTATATGGGCAGATGAGGTCATTCTGACATAAACATTTCAAAAATTTTAAAATTTTGCAATACCAACACTTATGTATACTGTCATGTTAGGAATTTTTGATAGATATATTGTTGAATGGAAACGCATTAGTAAATCTTTCAGGCAGGCAAATGGGCGAATCAAGTTGAGAAAATATACCAAAACTGTTGAAGCCTTTTAGTGAAAGAATTGCATTTGCAAAATTTAGACGTTAAATTGTGTAACAAAACCTGTAATTTTGTTTTGACAAGATGCCGTGAAGCTTTTAATTTTAAATACGTATAACAATTATGCTGTATATTTTAACCATTTATTTTCACCATTCATGTTCACCATTCATGTTCACCATTCATGTTCACCATTCATGTTCACCATTCATGTTCACCATTCATGTTCACCATTCATGTTTACCATTCATGTTCACCATTCATGTTTACCATTCATGTTCACCATTCATGTTCACCATTCATGTTTACCATTCATGTTTACCATTCATGTTCACCATTCATGTTTACCATTCATGTTCACCATTCATGTTCACCATTCATGTTCACCATTCATGTTTACCATTCATGTTCACCATTCATGTTCACCATTCATGTTTACCATTCATGTTCACCATTCATGTTCACCATTCATGTTCACCATTCATGTTCACCATTCATGTTCACCATTCATGTTCACCATTCATGTTTACCATTTATGTTCACCATTCATGTTTACCATTCATGTTCACCATTCATGTTTACCATTCATGTTCACCATTCATGTTTACCATTCATGTTCACCATTCATATTCACAATTCATGTTCACCATTCATGTTCACAATTCATGTTCACCATTCATGTTTACCATTCATGTTAACCATTCATGTTTACCATTCATGTTCACCATTCATGTTCACCATTTATTAATGTATATAAATGTTGTTTAGGGATGCCTGCCTGTCATGTTTTGGATTTTTTATCAGATTTTCGGAATCCTCTGGTTTTATCCATTTAAATGCCTTTAGATATTTTCCCCATTAACCCCCATTTTTCTTTTTATAAATCTTTTAAATGAATAATTATAAGTCATTTATAAAAGTCTTATAAACTTTTATTTCTTTTTTTAAAAGTATTTGAGAACTTTTACGGGTTAATGATAAAGCTATGAAAAATCAAGAGAGAACATTTTCCCGCCAAAATTCCAATGGTTAATTTCTCGAAATCAAGCACATTGACCCCTATATTTTTTTGGCTTTTTTTGATTCTTCAATTCATTCCCTATCAATACATACTATTTTTATGAAAAGTAATTTATTTTGAAACTGAGCAGCGAACATCCTTAAGTTATTATCGTCCTTCATTACTTTGTACAAATTGACTCATGTGTTTACAAAAAATACATCTTTTATACCTGACGATACGGTGAGCTCTGTAATAGTATGATTTAAACCAAACTTCTCGTGTATTCTCCGTTGATAAATTAAGGTGAGGTTTGCGGTCACAAGGAGATAACTTGTATAAAATAGTGGATTACGATTGATTCATTTGAGCATTTAAAATCAAGCGATATTTGCCGTGTTGGTTGAAAATTTATTTTATTGATCGTCTGCAAAATGTTAAGAACTAAAACAGGAAAATTTTAATCTACAAAATCCTTTAGACATTTTTAAGAAAGTAAAGTTCTAACTTCATAATGTCTACTTGACTTAGATTAATTTGATTATTGTTTGTGTATCTTTTGGCTATATCGCTCGTCATGTGTTTTGGCTATATCGCTCGTCATGTGTTTTGATTATATTGCTCGTCATGCGTTTTGGTCATATCGCTCGTCATGTGTTTTGGTTATATCGCTCGTCATGTGTTTTGGTCATATCGCTCGTCATGTGTTTTGGTCAAATCGCTCGTCATGTGTTTTGGTCAAATCGCTCGTCATGTGTTTTTGTCATATCGCTCGTCATGTGTTTTGGTCAAATCGCTCGTCATGTGTTTTGGTCATTTCGCTCGTTATGTGTTTTGGTCATATCGCTCGTCATGTGTTTTGGTCATATCGCTCGTTATGTGTTTTGGTCTGATACCTTCTTGACTTTCTAATGTTAAGCTTTGCGCACGCACACAATAAATGAGTGGGTTTTTTCTTCTTTTAAGTGAGGAAGATCTTCAAAAATGTACAAATTTTGGTAACATGGAAACATAAAGTGTGCCTCTTCGAAATTTAATTTTGGGAAATGTTAAATATGTGAGAACTCCACAAACTTCTCATATGTAAGAATCTATCTAAAATTTTCTCCAAATGTTTTACTTACTAATTGTGGATGCAGTCGCCTTATTGGGTGTATTTTTTTTAGTTGAATTAACATCATTATATCGCATGATATAAAACTCAAAAATGACAGATTAATGCACTGTTATTTAATTGAATTTATTTCAGTATGCAATATTTTTTTAATATTTTGTTTATATCACATGTTTTGCTTTTGGCATATATATATAAACTATTTTGTGCCTCACAAAAAAAGTGTACAAATTGCTGAAAAGTTTTACATACTATACCGGTATATAACTTATCTATTATATGTAATTTTACAATTCTTTTAAAAATAAAATGAATATATTGATTGCTGTTACTTATTTTAGAACAGTTTACTCCATTTAAAAGAAGTTATCATAGGTATCGTCGGGACTTTTAAGTCAATTTCGGAGGACCTGTAGAAAACGTCCATTGTCCAAACATAAAATAGAGTTTTATATACTTATAGCCTACCTCCAATAGTTTTATTATTATTGCCAATATGCCAGAAGTAAACAACGAGTTTATGTGATTGGTTGTCTCGATTGTGTAATATATTGTTACAATAACCGTGCAGTTTCACTTTTCGATCCACTGTTCTGTTCAGCTACGCCTCGGGCTTTAAATATTCATGAAACGTAACCAAGTATTATCTAACCTATTAAAAGGCCTCACAGCCTTGACTTATTCGAAAACAAGTACTGTATTTACATTTTCTTTGTCACTTTTTTTGGCAAGAATTTTGGACTATAATGTTCCCGTAGGCATTGTTAAACACATCTAAGTTTTTTTTAATTGTTAATTGGACGATTGAATCACAGCCGACGGGAGATGCTAACTTTAATTTTATCAAAGGATCGTCTTAGATCTCCTCACGTCACTTTGAAAACTTCGAAATTAGCGGGAAATGTATTTTCCGTTCCAGTCAAGCCGACATGCACATAACCCAGCAAACTGTTCATTGTCTAAGCATCTTAGTTGTCGTTTGAATTAAAAAAAAAAAGTGTATTGTCCAATTTTCTTGTGTACCGTCGTCCTTCTTCTTTTCTAGCCAAGGGTTACGATCCATTCCAGAGGAGGAGACTGTATCGAAAACTTTGGCTACCAAAGAAGTCTATCAAGCCCACTGTCAAATTTAAGGAGGGCGTCTTTGTGTATTGGACCGCAGTGGCGTAGCTTTACCTCTGTTATTACTGAGGCAAGTGGGTGTAGGATGAAGGTTCTATTAAAAATAATAGCAGCCATTTTATTTTATATTACCATAGTTATGTTATTTTTAATACTCCCGAGTACCCATATCATAAAGTAAATGCCATAGCTCTTTTATTGGTTGTTCTTCGCCTTGATTTTTGTTTGAAGGTCTTCAGATTTGACTGAAAAGCTGACAAATTTACATTTTCAACAAAGTTTTGAAACGGTTCCTACTTTGAAAGGGACAATAGAAGTAATGACGGACGCATTAACCTAACAGATGTATGTTTAATTCTTAATTCTTCATACTAAATGACCACAGTGTTTGGTTGAAACAGTTAATGTATAAATTATATTCCCGCCCCCCAAAAAATGCCTTTCACGCTATGACGTCGTAGAAAGCCATTGCAGCAACAATAAAAATACTTAGTATCCTTTCAAGATATCATTATTATATGAAATAATCGTGCTATGATATATGTACCGCATAAAACGTGTCATGAATGTTTTAAAATCGTTCATTTAATACCTCCATATGATATGATGCAAAACAAATTCAAATAGAAAAATATCTTAAATATCACAAAGCCTAAAGAAATGGAGACACATCTCTCCTGCAGTTCCCATAACACCTGTCTTTTTTTATGTTTGACATGTCTGTAAGTTTTCCATACTACATTTTCTTACATTTTCATATATAAATTCACATAAAAAAACTTTTATTTCAATAAAACAAATCATAAAATACAACGTCATAATTATTCTGCCCTGACTGGTGTTCAATGTATTTTTCTCGGCTTGATTCTTCAAATGAAATGTTTTCGTCTTCAAATGAGTCTCGTTTATAACTTGGTAAAGGTGGGAGTAGCGAATACCCCGATAATGGTGACGTACTACGTCACAATTTTAATAGATTTCTATCTATAATTGGTCGAAGTTTTTGTTATCTAGAGGCAGAGACTGGTTGGTTTGTTGTATTCTACTTTGCAATAAATAAGGAATTCATTAGCACAAGTTGTAAACACACAAACTCGAAATGATAACATTTTAGATCTTGTGTTAACAAATTATCCAGCCATCATTGAAAAAACTGAAACCTTGCCCCATTAGGGGAGACAAACCATGATATTGTATTTATAGTGTGTTTACTATCATTAAAAGATGCCAATCCAAGGCACGTAAAGTATATCAATATAAAAATGCAAACTGGCAAAAAATAAAAGAGGATATAGATTTAATCTATCAAAAGATCATACATGAAAAAGATAGTGAAGATACAAACACTCTTTGGTTGATATTTAAAAACTCATTACAAAACACTATCACTGAGAACATGCCACAGAAAATGATGTGAAATATTAAAATTTTCTTTGGATAACAGACAGTATAAGCCGGCAAATGAAATAGTACAAGAAAAATTATCAAAAGTATAAATTGAAAGGTAAAAGGGAAACTAGACCAACTCAAAAAATTAAAACATAATATTCAAAAACAACACAGAACATCTTATTGGAATTATAGTAGTATATATTGTGTGGCAGCAGCAAATATTTTTGCCACGTTGACAAAAATTTTGCCCCCGTCAGCAAAAATTGCATAATATATTTGTTGGATAATATCAAAATATTGATTTTTAATTTGTAAAATATAAAAGAATGTTTTTATTTTTTTTTTCACTGCATTAAACAATTTTAATGCATTACCAATCAATTTAACATTGTTGATATGCTGGATATGGAAGTAGTAAAAGTAAATTGAACATTTAAAAAAAAATTTCATTTCATTAAACAATTTAACGCATTACCAATCATTTAAATTGTTGATATGCTGGATATGGAAGTAGTAAAAGGAACATTTAAAACAATTTGAGAGCTTTAATTTGATAAAAGTTTAATTGGTAAATATAATAATTAACCCTAACCCTAACCCTAACCCTAACCCTAACCCTAACCCAAACAAAAATATCATACATTATAAATTATTATTATTATTAATAAAACATGGATGAGATAGAATCATGTGAAAATATAGCCAGACTTGATAACATATTCGATATAATATATGCAAAGTCAGTTTTTGACATTCTGAAGAAGGAAAATCAAGTGGAACACATAAGTGGAGGAAATGCATGGGATTTTTTTTATCAAGTAGAAACAGATAAAGTGTACACCGATTTTGTTAATTTAGTCAGACAATCAAATATTCCAGATAATGTGAGAGTCTACTATCAACTTACATTTTTACAATCAACAGATTGGAAAAATACTATATTGAAAACACCGCACAGAGCATCTCGCATAATAGATAAAGTTGAAAAAATGATAGATTTGGAACCTATTTTTAACAATGGAAAATGATGATTTAGATGAAAAACTTAGGAATGTATATTACAATACAGCAAATGGGGGAGCATACCTAAGTGCTGAAAAAATTTATCAAACGTTGAAGACATCAAGAGATGGAAATGTACCAAGCGTATACAAGATCAGGAAATGGATGGAAAAAATAGACGACTACAATTTACAAAAACCTGTAAAACGTAGAATTAAAAGAGTGAAAATAATTGTATCGGAACCGTATGAGCAATACGATGCTGACCTTATGGATGTATCCAACATACAGAAATATAACAATAAGACACGTTTCCTGTTGGTTGTTATCGATATTTTCACACGGTTTTTATGGATTTATCCATTAAAAAACAAGTTTGGGAAGACAGTAGCTGATGCATTTGAAAAAATCTTCAAACATGGTAAAATCCCTTTGAAGGTTTCCACAGATGCGGGAACTGAATTCAAAAACAAAGATTTGAAACGTGTGTTTAAAAAATATGACATTTACCATCATGTCTATTTAAATTCCGACAGTAGTAAAGCGTCAATAGCAGAGAGGGTCAATTTGACATTTCGGAGGATGATGTTCCGATATTTTACAAAGCATAGAACTTATAGCTATCTCAATGTTCTACAAAATTTGGTAGCAAGTTATAATGCAACGCCACATAGAAGTTTAAATAATACAGCTCCAAAAGATGTGAATGAGAAAAACAAATATGATTTGTGGGCATATATGTATATTAAAACTCCACCCAAAGAAAAACGAATCAGAGAAAAGAAAGAAACATTAAAAGTACAACGTAAAAGAGGGAAACAGTTTCATTTTAAAATCAATGACATGGTAAGACTGAGCCATTTGAAGAAACCGTTTCAAAGAGCTTATCAGCAACAGTGGACCTCCGAAATATTTAAAATATATAGACGATTTCTAATACATGGGAAAATCTTTTATAAAGTACAAGATTTTTTGGACAAGGAAGTTGTAGGCAATTTCAATTATACAGAGTTGCAGCGTGTGAAAAAGGAGGCTGACGCATTGTGGTTTGTTGAGAAAGTGCTTAAATGGCGAAGGCGGAATGGTCAACGTGAGGGTTATGTAAAATTCCAGGATTCGGATAAACGTTTTTGTCAGTGGATTCCTGAGAGAGATATTGTTGACTTATAAAATGAGCTTTTACATGGTCATTAACAGTAACAAAAATTTAGACATTTACCCACATAACAGACCACACAAATTCCGTACATATCTTCAGACGCCAATAGTGATGAAATCAAAATGGAAAGTCGCATTAGTTGATATTAAATTATCATCAAATAATGATCTATATATATATGCAAACATATGCGGTGATGTAATAGTCGATGGTAACAAACAACCCTTATTGAAGCGAATATGTTGCTGCTCTCAAACTGAATACTACCACTTTGATCAACTTGCATACATTCCAGTGGTGAAAAGTGAAATAAGAGACATTGAATTCTTTATTACTGACATGCAAGGGAGTCATGCATCATTTTTTAAAAATCCAGTGTCGATTACACTGCACTTCAGGTCGTATCCATACTTTGCATGATAATCATGGAATTGAACAATTCTCAATATGTGCTAGACCCTAGGACATGGATAATGTACTATGAAAATCTAGCGAATGACAAACATCACAATTCATATCTTAATAATTCATACAGAAGAACTATCCAGAGTGGTGGTTCCCTCACTAATTCAGCAGCTAGCTTCATGGAACCAATCACATTACCACAAAGTAAACCACATGCGCAATCACCCATTAAACTTGTAACACATGCACAGCAGCAGGTGGAAAATGCTAAGTCGGAAATTAGTCGAGCTGTGAAAAAGATAAAACGCAAACGTGGGAAGTTACAAAACAGTAATAGAAAAAGCCATAGAGGGGAGCAGAAGAAAACGAAAAAGACAAAGAAAGGAGGAAGGAAAAATAAAACAAACAGTAAGAAAGGAAGTGTACAGAGTGTGAAAAAAAGATTAAAGAATCAGCTAATTGAAAAGGATATTTTCCAGTAAAATTCAAAATGGCTAAAATAAATCCTGAAACATTTCATGAGCTGCAACCAAGTCAGTTGTCTTTATTCAATCTACCAGGTCATCAAACTGCAGTCACAAGAATCACATATGAACATATTCGACCAGCTGCAACTTTTACAAAGACATCGCCAATAGAGTTTCACATATCTGGTGGAACAGAGTATCTAGACTTAAGTAAATCAACAATGCATGTACGTCTAAGACTTAAAAGAGGAGATGGAACCATAGCAGATAGCAGTGACGTTAATTGCGGGCCTGTGAACTATGTTTTGCATGCATTATTTAATCAAATAGATGTTTTAATTCAAAATAAAATTGTCACATCTTCAACAGGATTTTACCCTTACAAAGCTTATATGCAAACTTTATTGAAATATGGGAAAGAAGCTAAAGAATCGCAGCTCTCAAGTCAATTATGGATAGACGATCATCAAGGAACATTGGATGATGCAGATTGTAACACAGGATCAAATCTTGGGCTCTACAGAAGAACAGCATACATAAAAAATGGTAAAACTGTTGATCTTGAAGGAAACATTTTCCATCCCCTGTTTTCAATGAATCGTTACATATTAAATCAAGTAGGAGTTACTGTGAAATTCTACAGATCGAGACCAGAATTTTATCTAATGTCGGTTGATGAAGATGCTGATTATTACCTTGAGATTGAAGATATGTATCTATCAATAGCAAAGATCCACGTTCACCCCGGCATTGTATATGGCCACGATTCTATACTCAGGACAGTAAACGCTAAATATCCCATTGTGCAAAATGATGTTCGCACAATTTCACTTCCAGCTGGTCAAATAAGTTTTAACTTCAACAACATATTCCAGAATAATAGACCCAATAAGGTATTGATAGCCTTTACGGGGAGTCAAAACATAGCAGGTGACTACTCACTATGTCCGTGGACATTCAAACATTGCCACCTAAGTGAAATAAATCTTAAAGTTGAGGGAGTGCCAGTTTCCGGGAATCCTGTCAGAGTAAAATTTGACTCGTCAAGTGGAGAATCATCCATTGTTGCATTTCGCAATCTATTTGAGGTTGCTGGGAAAACTCTGCAAGACTGTGGTAATGGATTAAACAGAGACAGTTTTTCTGAAGGATATGCCTTGTATGCCTTTCAACTGGAACCAATTTTTGAAGGTTTAGATTATTTAACATTGAAAAGGAATGAACGTGTCAATTTGGAATGCACATTTGATTCTCCCCTCACTGAACCAACAACTATAATCATTTATAGTGAATTTAGTGGATATTTTGAAATAACTCAAACTCGAGACATCATAATTCAAGAATGAACACTATGCAATTGGAGTGTATGATTAATTGTGATGAACTAATGAAGGATAAAATTGTTGGTATATTTGCAGCAGATCAGATACCTAAGATAGTGAGAAATCGACCCATGGGATTTATTTGTAACACTGAAAATCATTTTGAGAATGGTGCACACTGGATCGCCTTTTTCATAAATGAGGAACGAAGAGGGATATTTTTCGACAGCTTCGCACACTCTCCCGATTATTATTCACGTCACTTCTTAAAATTCTTTGAACACAATGCGATATCTCTGGAAATAAATCAAAAACGATTACAGAGTGAGAATTCATCAGTATGCGGTCAATATTGCATTTTCATCTTATCACTCTTATGTAGAGAGTATGATCTAACTAACATTCACGATTTTTTCAGTGATAATCATCAAGCAAACGACATCTTTGTTTTCAATGTGATTGGTAAAACCTATTCACACTGCATATGAAAAAGTGTTTAAAATGATGAGACACATGGTAACAATCATCATTCGAGCAAGAGGTGATCATCATGAGTTTGGTGAAATTTCAAACACCCATGACTTCAATATGTGTCGGTCCAACGGGTTCAGGAAAAACTACATACATTAAAAGATTATTAGAGAACGCTCAGGAAATGTTTACAATACCACCTCAGAAGATATACTACTGTTACAGCATATGGCAAGATGTCTTCGATGAATTGAAAAAAACTGTCTCCAACATTTCATTTCAACTGGAACTGCCTGATGAAAGTGATTTTCTTGTTGATAAGGATATACACACATTATGGATCATTGATGATAAAATGGATGAAGTAGTGGACTGTAAACTGATGCAGAAGATTTATTGCGTTTTAAGTCATCACACCTTAACATCAATTATTTTTATACTACAAAATTTATATCAGAAGGGGAAGGTTATGCGATCAATCAGTTTGAATTCTCACGTCTTTTTTCTTTTCAAAAATGGTAGAGATTCACTGCAAATACAATCTTTAGCTCGACAAATGTTTCCAGGTCAAGTTCGCTTTTTCATGGACGTTTACCAACGTGCAATTAGCAGACCATACAATTGATTGATAGTGGATATAGCACCAGGTTCAAACCCTGAATATCAGTTGCGCGCAAATCCTTTTCCGGGGGAGGACACGATTGTTTATCAACCAAAATGATTTTAAAAGAATCAAGTAGAAGCTTCCTTAAATTATTGGCGAACACTACACCTGAACAATCTGCTCAAATCATAAAAAGCACGGACCACAGACAATTACAACTATTAGTAGAAATAGTATTCAACTGTCTAAAAAGCGTCATACCATTGTCTGAGAGGGTTAAAAGGAATCTTTCAACTTTTGCAAAGTTCATTCGTGCTGTGGTAGTTAATAATATAACACCTCAGTTGAGGAGAAAACGTTTACTGAAGATAATTGTTATTATTCCAACATTGATATCATCTTTTTTCAAATACTATGACTCGGGAGTTAATACTATTACCCAAGGAGAAATATGAAAGATTGATGAATATGTCCAACCAATGTGAAATTGTTAATGTGAAAGAAAAAGAAAAGGAATATGATGGTAAAGATAGTGACAGTATAAAAACAGAAATAAACCTAGAAGAAGATGTAACCAAACAACATGGTAGTGGTCAGGTTTTGCAAAAACAGAATTGAAAAATTTAAAAGAAACTGTAGATCGATCAAAATCAGACAATCAAGAGGAAAATAGGATGGATGTTGATGAATATGATGGTGCAGCAGAGGGTTAAGCTATCAAGATGTCTCCTGAAAAATTCTTAAGAAATGTGGAAAAATCGCAAAATCGCAAAAGATTAAAGAGTAAATGGTTATCATTTCATTTGTAATGAAGAAGTGGATTATTTAAAACTATTGGAGACTTCAATCAATCACTTGTATTTTTCTTTAAATTTGTCTATATTTATATATGTATATAATATATTGTCTATTTGTATATTTACACTGTGTACCTTTAAATTTAATTAATAAAATAAATATTTAGATAACATATGTTCGCCTATTAGTTCTAGTCCACGATCGCGTAGTATATATAAAACGTTGAAAGTGCTATTGATATCACAATTGTCATGGCTGATGATCATTTCTGCGAGGATTTATTGCGTCTTTATCCTGACAGTAACCCTCAATATCAACAGCAGTTGCGAGAGTTAAATGATCGATTGAGTGTTGATAATGACAACAGATCAAATCTTACGGTTAAGGTCTATTCATGTTATTATTGTAAACTTCTGTTTGATCACCCTTCCAAACTGAAGAGACACCAGAGAAACAGTTGTACATTTCCATGTCGACAATGTGATAGACATTTTGATTCAGCGGAAAATTTGTTTAAACATAGCAACATCGATCATACAACTTATCAGACTGGTTCAGGAAACACTGATTCAAATTCACATACTACAATCAAACATAAAAGTGTGGATAAGTCTGCTCTCTTGGGAATAGCACGAGCTCGTTTCATTTATCCGAATGAGGATAATGGGGAAAAGTATGATCTTCTAGCATTTTTATCTGGAATTAAGCATGAGGTAAAAACTCATTTACAAGAGATGTGTGTTGAACTCGGTCATATTAAGTGGTATATGAATTGTCTTGTGCAAATGATCAAGCCGAATGGAGGTGAAGGTGGTAATGATTTAAAGAATAATGCACATTTTATCTCGAAGACATCGAATCTAGTTGATAGAGCAAATATAGATGATGAACATGATATTAATGTGACATATCAAAAAATATTCAAAAGTTTTGATGAGTATATACGAAATGGGAGCGGTTGGTCATTAGATCATATTAAACACATTGAGATTAATACAGCTAAATATAAACCTTTAGGCGGTGGATCGTATATACCCCTACCAAGAACTCTTGCTGCAACCAGAGCGTTACTCAACATAAGAAACTTAGATGAAAAATGTTTTGTATATGCTATTATAGCATCCATACATCCTACGTGTTCAGGTGACCCTTCTAAAGTGCATCACTACATCCCATATGAACATGAATTGAACATGGAAGGTATACAATTGCCCGTTGCACCATCATTTGTGAGTAAATTTGAAAGGCAGAATAACATTTCAGTAATGGTGTTAGGATTTGAAGAGGGTGAATTTTTCCCCCTCCATGTAACAGGTCTAAGAGAAGCTCATCATGAAGTTGACTTATTGTATTTGAAAAGTGGGAATAAAAGTCACTGGTGTTTGATTACAGATCTCAATAGACTTTTATATCGAACAAAATGCTTGGGACGCAGTCATAAGTATTGCAGATTCTGTTTATCAGGTTTCACCAGTGAACATACTTTAGAGAAACATATAAAATACTGCTCAAAATTTGAAGCTCAACATGTGACATATCCCACCAAGGGGGTAGACGATATACTAACATTTCAAGATCACGCCAAACAGTTACAAACATCATTTGTTATTTATGCTGACATGGAAACATTTTGCGAACCTATGGTTACTGAAGAGCCAGAAGATAATCGAACCAGCACAACGAAATTAACAAAGTTGATACCATGCGGGTACGGTTATCAAGTTGTTTGCATCGATGACAGATACACTCAACCACCTAAAATATATAGAGGTGAAAATGTTAGTGAACACTTCCTTCATAGTCTTCTTGACGAAAATAAACGTATAAAGGCTATTTTGAACAATCCTGAACCCTTGTGCATGACTGTTGAAGATGAGGAAGATTTTCAATCAAGTACACATTGCCACATTTGCATGGAAGAATTTACAGATTCCACTATCCGCGTTCGAGACCATGCACATGTTTCAGGTAAATTTCGTGGCGCTTCATGCAGAGATTGCAATCTTAATTTTAAAGAACACACATTCGTGCCAGTTATATTTCATAACCTGAAACAGTTTGATGCACATTTAATCTGTTCCTCGATAGGTATTTTCAAGAGTGAAGAAATTGGCTGCATAGCCACGAATGCAGAAAAGTACATCAGTTTCAACCTATCCAATCTGCGCTTTATCGATTCATACCAGTTTTTGAATTGTTCACTAGAGGAATTGGTATCGTCAATGTCTAAGGAGAATCCGAAAGAAACATTTAAACATTTTACAAAAGAATTTGATGATGATAAGCGGATTGCTCTTTTGTTGAAAAAAGGAACATATCCTTACGAATACATTGACAATGCAGCAAGGTTCAATGAAACTGAATTACCCTCTATAGACAAATTCTACAGCAATTTATCAGAGAAAACAATTAGTCAAACCGAGTATGAACATGCGCAACGGGTATGGAATCAAATGAATATTAAGAATATAGGCGAATATCACGATCTTTATCTAAAAACTGACGTTCTATTATTAGCTGATGTATTTGAAACTTTCAGGAAGAAGTGGATAACGAACTATTCCCTCGACCCTGCAAATTATTACACTCTTCCAGGGCTTTCCTGGCAATCTGCATTGAAAATGACTGGTGTGAGACTTGAGCTATTGACAGATCCTACAATGTGGCTCTTCTTTGAGCAGAGTATACGAGGAGGTTTAACAATGGTGAGCTGCAGACATGCAAAAGCAAACAATCCCTACTTGAGCAATTATGATCCAGCTTTACCAACTTCATACTTGATGTATGTAGATGCGAACAATTTATACGGTTTAAGCATGAGCATGCCATTAGCTGTGGGGAAATTCCAGTGGTTGTCAGAAGAGGAAATAAACGATTTCAATGTCTTAAATGTATCCAATAACGCTGACATCGGATATGTCATTGAATGCGATTTGGATTACCCAGATAACTTACACGATCTTCACAATGATTTTCCTCTTGCAGTTGAAAAAGGAGTGATAACAAATGAAATGCTTTCACCTCATTCACGTCATCTGTATGAGCAAGCAAATGATGATGGGAAAGAATACCAACCGAGCACCAAATTGCTAGCTACTTTGAAAGATAAAAAGCATTACATCTTGCACTATGTGAATCTAAAGTTATACCTCAAACTAGGTTTGGTTTTGAAGAAGATTCACAATATAGTTTCATTTGAACAGCGTCCATGGTTGAAACAGTATATTGACTTCAATACCGAAATGAGGAAAAAGGCTACTAGCAATTTCGAGCAAAAACTTTTTAAAAATGGCAACAATGCTATTTTCGGTAAATCAATGGAATCGTTGCGGAAACATATCAACTTCTCTCTCTGTCATAGGTGGGATAAGTTTCAAAAACTTACTGCAAAATCATCATTTAAAAGCTTTAAGATATTCAACGACCACTTGTGCGGCGTGCTACAAACCAAAACAAAAATTTTCTTCAACAAACCAATTTACCTAGGACAAATGATTCTCGATCTGTCAAAGGCGCACATGGTTGATTACTACTACAACCACATGAAAAAACTATACAAGGAGAATGTAACATTATGTTACACAGATACTGACAGTTTCATTATGCATGTGAGAACTGATGACATATATAGAGACATGTCGTTAAACAGTGAGCTATATGACTTTTCAAATTATCCAGCTGATCACCCTCTTTACACCAAAGACAGGAAATCGATTATTGGTTTATTCAAAGATGAATGCAAGTCCATTCAAATGGTGGAATATATCGGACTAAGAGCAAAAATGTATAGTTTTATCACCGCAGACGACAAGGAAACTGTAGTAGCAAAGGGTATTAAAACCCGAAATGTTAGATTCGAACAATATAAAAACACCTTGTTCAATTGTTCTCCACTACTCTCGCATATGTACACTTTGAGAAGTTTCAACCATCAGATTCACATGGTGAAGGTTGTGAAAAGTGGACTATCACCATATGATGACAAGAGACACTTGCTGGATGATAATGTGCATTCGCTAGCATATTTTCATAGAAAATTAAAAGAAAAACATTAATACAATTGTAAATTGAAAAAAAAATCCATATCCGTAATAAATTCAAGAAAAAGAAAACACACTGTACAATAATTATATAATATTTTATTTCATGTAAATAAATATATGATTTTATAATAAAATATATCAACATATTTAAGTTTTATCCGTTTGCTATCAACCTGGGGAAGTGAAATACATAGGGCAATGGGGAGTAGCATGGTAAAATGGCGACTTTAACTTAAAAACCCCAATGAAAATACATAACTTTAAAACCCAAATGGACCTTCAAACAAACTTCAAACATAATGACAATAGGACAATGGGGAATAACACCTTCAAACATTAAGGCAATAGGACAATGGGGAATAACACCTTCAAACATAGGACAATGTGAAATAACACCTTCGAACATTAGAACAATGGGGAATAGCACCTTCAAACATTAGAACAATGGGGAATAACACCTTCAAACATTATGTCAATGGGGAATAACACCTTCAAATGGGGAATAACACCTTCAAACACACCAGTGAAATACATTGGACAATGGGGAATAACACCTTCAAACACGATGAAAATATTACAAATAAATTTTAGATTAAAATATAAGAGACATATTCTTTGGTAAATTAAACACAATTATGAAAATGGGGAATTACACCTTCAAACGCACCAGTGAAATACATTGTGCAATGGGGAAAAAGACCTTCAAACACGATGAAAATATTACAAATAAATTTCTTAAATTTTAGATTAAAATATATGAGACATATTCTTTGGTAAATTAAACACGTGAAAATCGCATGTTTAATATTTTCCTTAAAATATCGGAAAAGTTCTCCCTATTGAACAAAAGTCCGAGTGAATTTAAAACAGACCCTGGGACGTTCTTTAAATGAATGAATATCTCTTCAGATGTGAAATGGCTGCATTCCCTTATCATTTTATTTAATTGATATCTTTGATCAAAAATTTCCTCGGCAGCATTAAACACATCTAATTCGGCAAATCCAGGATTTAAAACAAATTGAAAGTCTGCATAATCCATAAAAATAATTAAAATTGGTGAGGGAATTTTACAAAAAAAATCTCTCATTTGAATATCACATTTTGTTGTTAATTTATTATAAATACATGCAACAGATAAAGTTCTTAATGAAGGTGGAGCTGACCGCTTTCGTTTTTCACTCAGTGTCTTTTTTTCTACTTCTTCTCCCATTGTCCTTTTTCTGTTCTGATTGGCTAAAAGAAATAAATAAGATACATAAACTCTAGTAAAATAGTTTTCACATCATAAATCTACAGATACATGCATGAAAACAAATGAACAAAGTGCGACACCTGTATTAAGAAATTGGATTTCATAATGGAGATTTCTAAAATAAATGAAAAGGATGAATTGAGTAGTGCAAATGTGGAAGAATATTCACTTAAAATGACAGATGAGCATGATTACAATTTTATCAATATGGATACAGCTGAAATCAGTGACCAGTTTCCACAACTGCACAGGCTTGGTGCAAAGATGAAAATTGTCGGATTGTTATTCTGTTCGATAACTCTAGCAGTTATATTAATAAATGGGCCATTAAACAGTGAAAATGATCCTCCATTCATATCTGATGATGTTAAACGAAACAGTAGCGGAAACGATTTATTTTGTAATAAAATGGACACTTTTGCTTTATCTGAAGATATTTTTGTAAATACATGTATATTGAATAGTGAACTGTTTGTATTATTGAGAAATGATCCTCTTAGAAATGAGATCGCTTTAAATCAAAGGCAATGGTTTTATCTTAAAGCGAGTATTTCACATATTGATAAATCAATCTTTGATTGGAAAAATGTTGCTAAGTTATAAATGATTTCTATCCTAACTATTGTATATAAGAACATATTAGAAACAGAATAAAAATTTGATCACTTACTGGTGTTATCTTCACTCGCCATCTTCAACTGCTTCAGAAAGTATGAATCCAGCTCCAGCTGTTTTCTTTTTCTTCTTTAGCCCCTTGAACGGGCCAGATTCTGCTGCAACAATCACCTTTCTGACGTCCGACTCTGACACTCCCGCCTCCTCATCGCTATCGCTGATAGCAATCACCTTTCTCTAAAATAAGAATATCATAATATAGAAAATTATCTTAAAATTTTAAAGTTATTTCAATGTTTTCAATTTTTTTTTTTTTTTTTTTTTTTTTTTTTCTTTTTATGGTACATTTAATTGGATAATTACTTTAAATTCATAAACTTGAAAATTATAACTACTTATTTTGATTTACATAGAAAAAAAAAAAAAAAAAGTTGTTTTACCTTTCTTTTCAAAGTAACTTTTTTTACTTCTTCTTCTTCTACTTCTTCTTCTTCTTCTTCTTCTTCTTCTTCTTCTTCTTCTTCTTCTTCTTCTTCTTCTTCTTCTTCCTCTTCAACAACTATAACCTTCTTTTTCCTGCTAGGTTTTTGCAGCTAAAAAAATTAATATATAATAAAAACAATTGAACGTGTAAGAAATCATATAAATCAACGTTTGCTGTGGGAAAGAAATTCGTATTTATTAGCGGTTGAGAAATTTACCTAGAAACAAAAATGTTGAAATATCTGCAACTGAACGTTTATCAAAACATTTTTTACTTGCTATCAATAACTTTGAAAATTAATACTAACAGTGGTGAAATCAACCCAGAAACAAGTGAAATATCTGCAGCTGAACGCAAGCCGCTTGTAAATACTCTCTATCAATAACTTACTTTTAACTAAAACGTTTGTTGTATATTAAACCTATAAAGTATATATTTATGTTCAATTATTTGCTGTTGAAGGATAATTAGAACGTTTATCATATAGTTTTTACTCGCTTTCAATAACTTTGAAAATTATGTGTACTTACTAGCAGTAGTGAAATTTACGAAAAAACATATAAGGTGAAACATCTGCAGCTGGTGCTTTTATTAAACACTCGCAATATCTTACTTTAAAATAATTTTGTAGATCGCTCCTATTTCTTAGAGAATAAAATATATATCACGCTCAACTATTTGCTGCTGAACGATAATAATTTAGCTATATGTTCATGTAAATATTTACTGCTAAATATTAGAAATCACTAACCTGTTTTTTTATTTCTGCCTCAGCTTTTAAAAGAACTGGCTTCAGATTGCATAGCTCTTTAAACTCATCAGTCCCAAGAGTTATGCTTCTGCTACTTGTTAAACTGCCTATGTGGATATAAACATATCCCTTGTACGGTGTAACCGCAATGTTCTTCTTTCTTCCAAAATTCAACTCAGCCCGCTCTACTTCTCCACCAAATCCCCTCATGTACTCAACCTGGTTCATCATTTTTATCGCTTTATGATAGAATTGAGTGTACCGCGTTAATAAAGGAATAAAGCTTCCGTTTCATTAAATTATGAATAATAGTTTCCAACACTTATTTACTCCTAAAGGCTCGCCAACCTTCCATTATCCATGTTACACCATTTTATTAATTCATATGTAATTTCAGTGTAGATCTGTCCCGATCGCGATTTTTCATGTCAGATTGATCTCCAATATTGCGGCAGTATTTGGATAATACACCTTCTGTTTACATTAAATCTTAGTTCATCAGTTTAAATATAAAGTGTTTATCACCTTTCAAATTTGAAAAGTGATCATTACTCAATAAATTTTGATTGTTTTTATTTAAGATCAATTATATATTATAGATTTGTTCGAACCGGATTTTGATGGTTATTTTTTACATCTCATTACTATTTTTTCTCTCTATATATAATTTTTCCTTCATTAAAACAAAACCTATTTTCTTTTCTTTTCTTTGGATCATATTTTCAATGGTAAATCGAGTTGGATTTTGACGATTATTTTTACATCTCATTACTATCTCCTTTTTTTTTCTCTCTCTCTCTCGCTCTAATTTTTTTCATCGTTAAAACACCTTTTTTCTTTTCTTTGGATCATAGTTTCAATGGTGAATCCTATCTCCTTTTTCTCTCTCTCTATTTTTTCCTTCGTTAGAACATAAGCGACTTTTTTCTTTTCTTTGGATCATCTTTTCTTTGGATCATATTTTCAATGGTGGATCATATCTCCTTTTTCTCTCTCTCTCTATTTTTCCCCCTACATGCTACTTTTTTCTTTTCTTTTCTTTGGATCGTAGTTAATTGTTTTGCTCATGACTTTTTTGCAGCTAGCTAATTTTTCCCATGTGTAAATATTTCATTTGATAAGATTTGAGATTGAAGCTTGTGGATTACCATCTTTTATAATTAATAGTTGATAAAAATGTTTTAAGCAAAGTTTTTGTTTTGCAAATTTCTAGATATGCTCTTTTCTTTTCTTTGGATCATTGTAAATGGCGAATCTTGTTTTGTTCATGACTTTTTTTTCAGCTAGCTTCTTTTTTCCTGTGTAAATATTTCATTTTCTTGACAAGATTTGAGATTGAAGCTTGTGGTTTGACCTCTTTGAAGAGTTGTCTCATCAGCAATTAAACCATATTTCTTTTATAATTAATAAATTTAAAGTAGATAAAAATTAATTAAGCAAAGTTTTTGTTTGCAAATTTCTAGATGATATACAAATGGTGTCAACTGGTAATCATCCACATTGATTGGGGTAGCAATGCAGTGGGAAAAGTTTAAGAAAAGTCTAATTTATTAACACATATCAAATACAAATACTTTATTCCATGAAACAACATAGTAAGTTTCAAAACAAATCAAGTTTTCTGCACTATTTATATAACAATTGTAAATAATATAAACAAGAGAACTATCAAATGAAATTTGGTTATAAAAAACTTACATCATTTGTAATGCACCATTTTTTTCACATAAAACATGTTATAGAAAGCACCATGACAGCGGTTACAAATCAAGAATTTTTATATATTTATCTCTAGGTTTAACTTAATCATATAGCACTATAAAAAGTAATAAAAACAAAAGAAAAAAAGTTTAAGCAAACACAATATGATAAAATATGCGATAATATGTTGTAATTAAATTTGGATGCTGTAAATTCTCATATGAAAAAATTCCAAAGATGAAAATGATGATAAAGTAAACATAAAAACAAAAAGTTCTCCAAACATTATATACATATATATATTATTTACATATATACAATAATACCAATCATATTTGTTTTTTAATTTAATTTATTTCTATTACAAAACTAAACATATGTAAATGGAAAACTAAAAAGAATAATTTAATGAAAGGAATAGATTAATAATGAACTTTAATACCAGAGAAAGTAGATTATTTAATGAAAAGAATAGATTTATAATGAAATTTATGGTTTGAATGAGCATGAAACATATAAACTAAGGTGAATTTATAAAAACAAACTACATGTATACTACTATTTACAATATAATAAAATGAGAGTAGAGAAATGCGAGTATAATCAAAATCTTTTCTTTAATTAAAATAAAGTGTAACTAATCCAAATAAATCAAATGAAAGAAAATTGAAAAGTTTTGGTGATATAATTTTTCATAATATAAGTAGATTTGTAGAATACATCCTCATCAGTGATTATTAAAATTTAGATAACAGTGTATAAATAAGTTTATAAAATTTAGAAAAAAGATTATAAAATTTAGAAAAAAAAAAATAAAAAAAATATAAAATTTAGAAAAAAAATTTAAAAAATTTCATAAAATTTAAAAGTTTAGAAAATTAATCATAGGTTAGTCTCTGTGGCCGAATAGATATCCTGTTTGATCTTCTCAATATTCTTGGTGGTTGTTGTTGTGCTGGGGCTACTCGTCTGTTATTTTCACGTGGTGGAAAAAAATAATTTATAATTTCTTGAAGCCTTTCATAAATTGCGATGAGGATATATTCTACAAATTAAAAAGTAGTAAATACAGAGATAGATATTAACTTAAACAGTTTTTTTTGGTGTATTAACAAAATCTGCAATTTCTATTTCGGATAGTGAATCTGCATCGACATTGAAGGAGAATTGGTGTTGGCGGAAATTGGTTTTTGCAGTTCTCTTCTTTTTGCAGATGCAAAATAACATCAGCGACAAGAGCATAACACATGCTAGAGATGCTGTAAAGATAAATTTGAATATGTCACTTACTTTAAAAATTATAAAATATATTGATATATATAAATAGATTAGACCATTGGTTTTTCTGTTTGAATTGTCTTTATAGCTTACTGTTTGGTGTGAGCTTTTGCTCTGTGTTGAAGGTCATACTTTGATCTATAATACATTGGCACTCATACCGCATCTTTTTCTTATTTATAAATAAGTGTTTTTATTAGAACATGTATATATTTTTATTTTATTTATTTATTTTATTTTTATATTGTTTGTCAATCAAATAAATAAATTAAATTTAGATACTTACCAAAAATCATTATAAGAATGATCTTAATATTATCTAGACCCTTGTCTTCCTCCTGTGCATGTGGTGTTGACTTCTGAAATAAAGAAATAAAATCATGTATTTCATGAAAATGTTGATATTAAAAAATCTTATCCTTCACATTTTAATTTGTTTTTAAGCACTATACTATAGAGAATACAAATTGACTCGTTCATGTACATGTATTTCCTAATAAAAATAGAAAACAAAACGGACGTTTTAATTAAAAAAATATCAGATAAATGCTTACCAGTTGTTTATCAGTGGTGCCGATTGACAATGTGGATCCTGGTGTTACTCTTGTTGCTGCTGTTGTTGTTGTAGAAGCTATGACTCCATTCTGTAAAAAAAAAATATACATAATGTAAGAAATGTTTTACACAATAAAATTAATAAATAATATATAAGATCTGCTCATAGTTTAGGTTGTTTCTAGTCACTTTACATATAGAGACAATACTACGTGATTACTTTAAAGCTCTTATTATTCTGTTATTCTTTTCTAATTTCCTATATACTTACATCACAATGTATACCATTAACAATTGTTATTGTTTCTGGTGCTGCTAAAACATTGCTGCATTTAGAATTTCCTTGTTTGATCTCAATTGAATGCAGGTCTCTATTATTTGCAAGGTCCAATTGTCCGGCAACAAAAAATCTTTCGAATACGACTTTCTTTACATCTAGTCGGATTCTGGTGTTGTAGAGCCCTGCTCCAGTCCATCTGCAATGGAGAGTATCCCCCTCCACTGTGCATACATCTCTCAATTCATGCGAGCATGAAACAGCTGACATTGTGAAACAAATGATGATGAATATAAACATGGTGTTGATGGGTGACATTTTGCAAATATTTTGAGGAATTAAATACCCGGATGAGAAATAAAAACAATAGTCTAATTAGGGAATAAATTAGGGGTAATTAATTCCGTGATATATGGTTGGGATAAGAGTGGTAGATGGATAAGGTTTAATTAATGTTTGAGTATGGATTGTTTTAATAAATAATAATAATAGTTTTTACAATATACGCTAGGGTTAGGGTTAATTAATATATTTTCAATTCTTATTCATTTTTTGTTACAAATGAAACTTAAAAGTTTTATAAAATTTCTTCTCTCAACGCGAAGTCATTTAATCTTCTATTTTTTCAGTTTTACTTTTAACTTCTTTATCCAAAATATTAACAATTTAAATTGTCTATATGTTAAATGCGATGGAAAATAAATCATAATATTCTTTTATAAGTGAAAAAACAAAATTTTCATTTAATATTATACAACAGTTATATTATGTAATTTTCTTGACGTCTGCAAAATTCAACGTGTGAAAAAATCAAAACAGTCTTTTATATTTCTACAAATTTTAAAATCCAATATTTTGATATTATTCAACAAATATATTATACAATTTTGCTAGCGGGAACAAATTTTTGTCAACGTGGCAAAAATATTTGCTGCTGCCACACAATATATACTACTAATTATATTGAAAATATGATATGTGGAATATCAGTTGATGACAACCCTACTACTATATCAAAGTGCTTCCCAAGAAATCTGTAAAACACAAAAGTCTGAAAGCTCTAACATACCCCCACTCCGAAAAGAGGGCTCACTATCATCTGACGCAAAGGCAAAATCTAACATTACAAATGAACAGTTCAAAAGAGCATTCACACCTGTAACATCTACAGATAATCCAATACCAGATAAGGGAATCAGTAAACATCCGCAGATGCTTGATATTACGATACAAAAACAGGGCATAGAAGAACTTCTAAATAATATCAATATCAACAAAGCCGCTTGGCCTGATCTCATCCATGGAAAAAAATAAAAAGAATGTAAGTCATCTATCACTCCCATCTTATCAATTATATTCCAAACATCACTGAACTATGGAAAGATCTCAAACGACTGGCGTCACACAAGTGTATGTCAAGCATTCAAAAAAGTCGACAAACACGATCCTATAAACTATTGCCCAATATCATTAACTTGCATCTGCTGCAGACTATTAGAACATGTTGTAGCTAGTAGTATCATGAAACATCTGGAAAAAATACAATATGACTTACAACATGGTTTTTGATCCTCCCGCTCCTGTGAAACTCAGCTAATATAATTATTCAAGATCTTGCAAATTCAAATAATAAAACCTCCAAATAGACATCATAACAATGGATTTTGCAAAAGCGTTTGATAAAGTTGCACACATTAACCTCATGTATAAAATTGGTTTCTACGGTATAAATTGCAATGCATATCATTGGATTCAAGATTTCTTAACAAACAGAAAACAAACAGTAGTCCTTGAAGGTGAAACATCAAATAAAATTCCTATAACATCTGGGATATCCCGAGGCACAGTACTTGGTCCTATTTTATTGTAAATCTTTATCAATGATATAGCAGAATATATTGAACATAGTACATTAAGATTGTTTGCAGATGAAAGCATTATTTATAAAAAAAAAATTAAAAAAACAGATGACGCATTTAAATTATAGTCTGACTTAGAAGCGGCCGGCAGGTGGGAGCAGGATTGGCTCAGGCATTTTAACCCTGATAAATGCAACATTCTCAATGTAACTCAAAACGGCAAACCTTTAGACTTCGCTTTTAAATTACATAATCTCTTTCTAGAAAAAAGTCGTCTCTACAAAATATTTAGGCTTAACTCTTCAATCAAATTCAAAATGGGACAAACATATCGATAACATGAAATCAAAGGCAAAACAGTTCCTTGTGTGTATTCGAAGAAAGATAAAACTAGCCTCACCGAAAGTTCAATCTCTTGGATATAAAGCTCTTGTGCGACCAAAGTTAGAGTACTGCTCAACAATTTGGGACCCACATCAAATCCAGCAAATCAAAAGTTCAGAGAAAAGCCGGACGCTTCTCATGCAACTGCTTCCATAACACCAGCGCGGCACTGGAATGATGACAGATCTAAATTGGTTACCCCTGGAAATTAGGCGTTTACGATATGGACTCGTTTTTCTTTTACCAAATTATTAATGAAATTGTTGCAGTCGCTACACTCAAGTTTTGGATCCCACTAGACAATAGGACCAGACATAGCAATCCACACTTATTTTGGTAAATACAAACATCTAAAGTGCTTAGACAGTTTTAAATATTCATTATATCCACAAACAGTTATAAATTGGAATCATCTGCCACAACAAATAGTATCATGCAGTACAGTACAGGGATTAAAGAGTATGATCTCATAATCTGCTCTTATCCCCATATTCTATCCCTAACTATTCAGTTATGAAAACATTTTATCAAAACATTTTTTTTCAAATGTACATACATTATTGTGATTTTTTGATTTTGTTATTTTTGATTTTTTTCTTGTTTTAAATTATAAATTTCATAGTCGACGCCCGGTGAATAATCTTCAATAATTGAAGGATCGCTAGAAACCTAAATAAGATGAAGAAGAGGAGATGACATTGGACGATCCATTGTTGATTTGAGTGTGTTATTTACTTATAAAGACATAATAGCTAAATAATTCTTAAAGTACGATGAAATATTTTCTTGCATACTGAGAACAAATTAAAAACTGTAATTTGTTCTACAAAGCGGTCATTTGGGACAAAGGCTGCTGACAAGAAACAAAGGGTAGTTGTAAGGTAGAGGCCAAACTCAGAAATAGTGGTGACGTTGCTTCACTTAACTATCAACAAAGCATAGTAATGAGGACTTAACCGCTGTTTCGCAGTTCGGGTAGATGCAGAAGACTAACTAAGGGCGTTGAATTTGCTGTTGGTGTGAATGCATATCTAGTGATGCGTATACATACATCCCGTACCATGTGAACCATAGAAAGTGGTGGATTGAACCTGGTTTCATAGCGTTAAACCTCACACTTGTATGACAGTCGAATCAAATTCTTTCCATCATAGCTTCAACGATATGCAGTGGCTACCTTAGCTAGCTTCCTGTAAAGGCAAGCACATTTTACCATGTGTTTATTTAATTTATTTGTTAACTTGTTTCATTGTTTGATTTGTTTATGTATTTTCTCTTTTTGTTTTTTATCTATAAATCTATTGATTTCTTTTGATGTTATCTATTCTTTTTTTTAATTTTTTTTTGTGTGATATCGTTGTGACTTTTCTTTATTTGTTATTTAGTACTGATGTATTGATATTTGTTTTTATTAATTTAGCTCTTATATCTTGTTTTTTTTATTAACTACTGTAAATTTTAAAACGCGCGTGCACATTATTTCAGGTATGTTTCGTTACATAAGGTTGTATAATTTCTCTGGTATAAAATCACTTGCCTGAGTACTCCTTTAGATCATTATATCGTTACTGTGTATACTAGATTAATTGTCAACATGGAGACACAAAAGAACATTCACCAAGACTGCAATCATATTAATACTTAAATTCTGACGTCAAACTCGCGATGATTCTACACCAGAGTTGGTGTTAATCTAGCCATTCGGTAACAAGACTTAACATATTTCAATCCTCTATGGGTTGATTTTAACATACTGAAATAAAATACAAAAGTAAGAAAGCAATGAACGTGGGTGTATTATTTAACATTCTATTTTGTGCTTCTTTGTTAAATATTTGTTTGTTTTTGATCTGAATGGGAATGGGATCCGGTGATAACGACTGAACCCTAATTTTGACAGTTAATCCCTTTTATGTGTTTTTTTTTTATCACGCATCGTTGTTAATTTGATGGAATTTGATACAATTGTCATACAAGTGATAGGTTTAGCACTATAAACCCAGGTTCAATTCACCATTTTCTTCATAAGAAAATTCCTGTTACGTACCAAGTTAAGAATATGATTGTTATTCGTTTGGTGTGTTTTATCTTTTGATTTTGCTATTTTAATTAGAGACTTTCCGTTTTAAATTTCCTCAGAGTATTTTTTTATTTTTCTATTTACTCATTCGTCACAACTCGGCCAATTCCGTACCTTATAAGGAGAGCTGCGGGTTCAACCGATGATTGCCGATTGCATGTTTACCAGCGAATCCTTAAGTTATCTAAAATATGACCTACAGTAAAAATCCGATTAATTGTCCTTGTTCCTAATCACAATCCGAGAGCTGGTCTAATGACGTATTCTTGACCATGATTCAGTTGCCCTACAACAGTCTCTGACTGTTCTACTCAAGACTAAGATTTGGTCATTTCTAATCTAAAACTAATTTTGATATTTCAACCTTAAAACAATTTTGAACTATTCTATCTGAAAACTGATTCTGACACTTTTACCCTACACATGATCTTGATAGTTCTACTTGAGAGAGTTCTGTAATCACAGATTACTTAGACTGTTCTCATTAGTAGCTGTAAAAAACATGCATTAAACTGATCTGAACTTTAAATAGCAAAATGGGCTTAAGGAGAATATCAAACCACACCTCATGTCAATTTTTCAGTCTTAATTTTATCAAAGTAAAATTTAAGAAATATATGTTATAAATCATATCAGTGCAAAATCACTGATTATTAAATGAAGATACCCTTCACTAACCACTGCGATTATGATACCTTCACTGACCACTGAAATGGTAATACCCTTCACTGACCACAGAAATGGTAAAACCCTTCACTGACGACTGAGATGATGATATCCTTCACTGACCACTGAGATGTTAATACCCTTCACTGACCACAGAGATGGTGAAACCTTTTCACTGCTCACTGAGATGATGATACCCTTCACTGACCACTGAGATGTTAATACCCTTCACTGACCACTGAGATGTTAATACCCTTCACTGACGACTGAGATGGTGAATCTCTTCACTGACCACTGAGATAATGATACCCTTCACTGCCCACTGAGAGGATGATACCCTTTACTGACCACTGAGATACCCTTCATTAACAGTCTATGGAAGGTGCGATACGATAAAAACTTTTCTTATATCAATGAGCGATATTGTCTTATATCAACGAGTTGCATTGTGGGAAATCTCAGACGAATGTTTACATTTTTATGAAGGAACGAAGTTTTCTCGGTATAAAGTAATGATTCTTTTATTAAAACAGGCTGACATTTAACAAGACATACGTCTGCTGTATAATTTCCATGAATTATGTTAAGTTATACCAAGCAAGGTGTATTTAAACGAGAAAATTGAATTGTTGAATAAATGAGACATAAATGCACGATTTATCATTTGTAGATGTACAAATTCAATTAATGTCATGTAGCAAATTATGTGGAACGCAATTGATTTGAATTCAATTGTTGGATAAGCCAAAATCGCCTAAAAGTCAAAGATACTACTATATTTTAAAATATCAATGCGATGTTTGTCTTATATCATAGCGATATTTTTTTAATATCAAAAATTTAAGAATGCGATAGTTTTCTAATATAACTGCTATATATAATTTAATATAAAATTAATACGATGATACGTCACAATGCACGTCAAAAGAACCGCAAACATAATTCATAAACTTAGTTCATGACCGGCTTAATGTTTGAGGATCAATATCACTAAAATTTCGTTAAAACCATGTTGTGCAGCAGAGGTGTTGTCCTCATGCTGATTTCTTAATGTATCTTGGGTTTCCGTAATCATCAATTTTTTACTCTGTCTGGTGATTAGCCATACGAGAAACCTACTACCTGTAGGATGGAGTCTAGGTTTTCCTTCCAATATACGATTGCCTACTATGGCTGACGAGTTCAATCTTTTCAATCGGCTTTTCTCTCTGGGTCTGCTCCCATAGCCTTTGATTTTCCCAAAACTAACTACAAGGCAGTGGTACTATTTACCCATAGTTGGGACAAGGTTGATGAGTGCAAGGGCGTATCCACACGCTGATGGGCCTACACCCTGCATCTCTAGGGCCCTTGCAGCTCCGGGATACTGTACAATAGTGCCTTGGATGCTCAAACTATTGTAAAATTGTGTATCTGTAACAAAATTAACGCATACACAATCTTATCATGTCTTATAATGTTGATTGACCCTATTGATATTTGCAAGTGTTAACAACCTGTTTAGTCTATTGTTTTCAATCACATGGTTTAACCGACTAATTCCGTTTGAAGTGATGATGCAATGGGGGAATTTAAATGCGGTTGTAAATAGACTACCAACCTATTAGATTCTCAAAGAGGGACGAAAGATACCAAAGGGACAGTCAAACTCATAAATCTAAAACAAACTGACAACGCCAAGGCTAAACATGAAAAAGACAAACAGAAAAACAATAGTACACATGACACAACATAGAAAACTAAAGAATAAACAACACGAACCCCACCAAAAACTAGGGGTGATCTCAGGTGCTCCGGAAGGGTAAGCAGATCCTGCTCCACATGTGACACCCGTCGTGTTGCTTATGTGATTACAAATCCGGTAAATAGTCTAATACGGTAGGTCACATTCATGAAAGGGAAGGGGACTGTAGTTACGACGTAAGGAACATATCCGATATCATTTGTGAAACGGTTATTCCATAACGGTCAACCAACTCGTGATGGCGTCCGTAAAATTTACGAAGGAATGATTTCAACTTCACCATTTGGAACTCTTGGATTAATAGCTTATTTGTGAGCAGTAACCCTCTATCAAGAAAATCATTTCTAGTTATTTTTCATTTTCAGGGTGCTATAGTAGCTATTAAAAGTATAGATAAATCAAATATCACAATAAACAAGCCATCGCTTTTGGAAATTAAAAAAGGTGAGTTCGAATATATTTTTTGTTTCATTGAAACTATTCAAAGACGTACATTAGCTTCAACATTATTATTCACGCAAAAATGACTAACAGGTAATATTATCATTCCACTGTAGGGCATAACCGTTAAAATTGTCCGCTCTACGCTTAGAATGGACGTGCTATTTCCTCTTTTTTCACATCAAAATGAATTACACAAAATTACCTAGAGATTTTTGTGTTTACAATATTTACATAAAAGCTTTATTTTGACTGAGCAGGAATTGGCTGTCGAAGATAGACAAAGGTAGAGTAGGAATATTTTGATCATGTCATATGCAATGTATATGTGGTTTGTTGCTGTACTAAATTTAGAAACATTGTATCAAATGTTTGGCTGTGTAAGGTTTATGCTTTAAACGTTTGATTATGTTAGCTTTTGATTCTGTTTGCATGCTTATTATAATGAAAACAACACTGTATCAAGTCCCATGGATGTGCTTTTCCTTATTTACCATCATTATTGCTATATTACTTTTTTACAGATTAAAAATCTGCTGAATGACCATATTGTTCGTTTTCTCGGTTCTTGCATCGACCCTCCAAATATGTGTATTAAAACAGAGTACTGTCAGAAGGGCAGCTTACAGGTATTAACAAAAGCCAATTGTACACTTTCTCGATGAATGCATTTACCCTCCAAACATGTGTAGTATAACAGAAGGGCAGCTTACACGTAAAATAAAAGCTGATTCAGCAGCATAGATAATCCACTTTATTTAAGACCTAAGTGAACTTTACAACTAATTTTTATTTGTACTAGTTTATTAACTTAATTGGGTTATCTGCCGTTTATAAGAGAAAACATATTAGAAATAACAAATACATGATACCTTTTCTACGCTATCTCTGACATATATACAAACGATTAAAGTGACGTCAGTTGTTTATAAAATGTATTTACTTAAGACTCACTATAATGGTTTGCTACGGAATGACGGAATTTCGAAATTACGGAAATTCAGAATTACGGATTTTCGGAATTACGGAATTACGGATTTTCGGAATTACGGAATTTCGAACAAGGGTAAAGCTATATGGCACCGACAACTTCGTTACGGACCATACATATCATTACTAAAAAAAAAACATTCTTTCAAACAGTCCAATCCAATACAGCTCCAAATAACAATAAATATTCAAATGGTAAAATAAATATTCCAAACAAATTAAAATATACAAATGCTGATGTCCCGAACTTTGAGGATACCAACTGAGTGGCCTCAGACTATAAATTGAATAACTTCAGATACAACGAAAATCAAAAATCGTGTTAAACAGAAAATGTATTTATTTTTAACATAGAAAAAATATTGAGAAGGAAAACAGTTCTTTTTTATATCAAAGACTTTTCCCGTTGGTAAATCGATATCACTATGAACATAATCAGCTCGCCGCCTGGACGCTCTTTTACATCGCGATGACCGTGAGAGCATTCCGTTGCTTTGTTACCACAGAGATTTGACTTGCGTTTTCGACTAGTAATCGATCATATAAATAACAATCTGTATCGCTTGTTATAAATTCATTTCTTCAATGGATACTAAAAACAAATGAATAAGATGTAATTGTCTGTTGACGTTAGAAATGTGTATATTTTTTCTATATTTTTCTTTATTTATACATTTAGATCGTTCAGTGCCGTTTATTTGGTATTTTTATTGACGTAATCGTTCTTGTACCATCATAACTGTCGTTACCTTTAATGCTTTAGAAGTGTGTTTGTCCATATTGCACTTAACAAAACATTCAGCACCCAAATGACGTTTTGAAGGACAGGAAAGCAGTTATTTGTTAGGGGTTTATCTGATATAAGATTTATAGGTATATTAAGAAGATGGTGCATGAGTTGGAATGAGAGAACTTTCCATCAAAGTAATAGTTTGTTTTAAGTAAAACCATTATAGATCAAAGTAGGGCCTTAAACATGGAGCCTTGACTCTCAGCGAACACCACGCTATATAGGAACCGAAAAATTACTAGTGTTAAACCACTCAAACAGGAAAACCAACAGTCTAATTTGTATAAAAAAAGGAGATTCAAAATGCACAGGCCAAATTTTGTCGAATCAATCTGAACGAGGACAGTGACGTTACGCACGGTGTTCGGTTTAATAGTGGTAACGTTACGCGAAATCGTTTTTCTACCATATTTGCCAACTTCTTTACAAAACGTCATAACAATTTTTAAAAACAGATTTCAATTTGATTTCTAAGTATTTATGTAAGAAAATGAAGGTTGTTTAGATGACTAATTGTACATTTTTGACACATAAATCTGTATTAAATCATTATCTTAATTTATTAAAGCATATAATTTACATAATTATCACATTTAAAGACTGTCAATTATTGCAAGATGTGTATCCTCGGGCATGGTCAAGATTCCTTCATTACTTGTATCTAAGTCCATGCATATAAATCTCTTTGAAACAGCGGGTACCAAAGCTGTTTTACGTTGCAGAAGTTTAAATTTTACCATTCCATCTTCAACTATCAATTTGTTAAAGTAAAGTCCGCGAATAATTTCACTACCTTTTAGAAAATGTGCACCCCATTTATCAGTGGTATCGATGCTTAACACTTGTGCTTTTCCCGAAGCTTTCAACAAAAAATAATCATCGTTTGGATCATCGGCAACAACGGCAATGCTACATCCTCTGTTGACTAAGTCTTTTATCTCCGTTTCATCCTCGTCTTGAAAATCGTTTTCCCTATTAACCTCATCTTCTCTTGCCATTCTTATTTTACGTGCCGTTCCGGTGATATGACAATTTTGGCAATGTGAATAGTTGCCATTCAAACACGAATCACATAAGTAACAGGATAATTTTTTACAGAAATAATTCCGTTTTCAATACAATGTACATTGTGAATAGATCTATTGTTTGGCACTGGTTTAAATCGGTTTTGTTCATCACGTTCTATATTACCTAATAATCTAAAAATTCTACGTTTACAACTTGCACTTTCATTTGGTTTTGTTAAATTTTGAATGGCGAATTGATACATATCTTCCGCAGTTTTGATTTTTACTTTACCTCTAAGAACAGCAATATCGGCCTGTCGTTTAACAAAGCCACCTGCTGCGTCCTGTGGCCCTTTCGCATGACTGGTTTCAAAATTTTTTCGAAAGTATTGATCAAATCCAAAATCTTCTTTAGAATAACTAAAGTCACCAAGACAATGTCGGCTTTTGTATTGAGCTTGACAACCGTCTGTAAAGTCGTGAATCGTATTAAGAGATGCAGAAATGGAACTAAAATAATAAGTTACAAGTTTTTTAATATTATGCGTGAAATACATTTCGTGTGAGTCATCTGGACTAAACACAAAAAAATGTTCTGTTATTAAAGATGGGTTTTCGACGGTACTTTCCTCTCCGTCAATTTCTAGTATGGCATGTCTATACACTAATGTTACATGCATAGATATTTCGAGTCTTGCAAAATAAGAAGATTGAATTTCTGTTTTTTCGAAGCATCGATAAGTTTGCGCGAAATTGGTGAGACGGGAAAGTTTTTAAGATATCTCTGAAGTAGGTAAACATTTCACCAGGCTTTGTTGTTTTGTTGATAAGATTAACTTCCTACGGGACGAACCTTTTGTTTTAATATTTACATACTCGTATCGCTCCCAGTTAATATCTGGAGCCAATTCGGAAGTATCAAGCTCTTCTTGCATCAAAATCAAACCGTGAATACCGCAATTGTCACAGTTTCTATCGAGACACTCAATTTTGTGATATTTTTCCTGAGGATCTTTCTCGCACAAAGTTGTATTAATCAAATCAGAAAGCGTCTCGAATACCTTAATCTGGATTGTATCGGCAACATCATGATTTTTCAAAACATTTTTTCTGAACTCCATGCATTTTTGGAAAATACTTTGGGCTTCTATATGGTATCTACAACAGCAAGTAGACCTGTCTTGTTGTCTAGCTGCTCTTACAAAGTAGGGTCTCAAGTTTTCAAACTTTCGCTGTTTAATATCAATATCAGGATGTGTTGTTCTGAATTTTAAAAAAGCTTCTGTTTGTGTTTTATTTAACACATGTATCATGTGGCTTGAGTAAATGTTTGGTTCTTATCTTACCCGTTAATGTCTTTTTTGTTTCTTGTAGGTCGAGATATTGATGGAGAAAACTAAAAGTCATAAACCGTTTTCTTTTCATCTTCAGACATTGCGTCAGATCTAGTTTTTCTGGAAGTATACGTCCAACTTGATTTTTCAGTTTGTAGAACACGCGTTCTCGACTTTTGACCTTTTGACAAAGTTTTTACGGGTAGTCCTAAATTTCTGGCTACTTTTACTTTTATTCTATTTTTTGTTCTTCGTTTCCATTTACAGCTGATGTTATAATTGAAACCGTTTTTCGAGCATCGTCGCTTCTTTGTCCTTTTGTATGGTCTAGTGCAATTTTTATATCTTTGATGATAGATGAACCCATCGCGGACATTTCTTTCTGTTCATTAGATGTTAATATTTGAAGTTTCTGTAAAGTAGCGACAGTTGGTGATATACTCGCACGTTTTATATTGATATATGACGATATCAAAGCTGCACGTTTTGTTGGGGTTCTTGACAAAGCGTCCTTCATTTTTTTCAATGACCTGCATTTTGACATTTTAGTATTAAAAAAATTGTCAAGTTCCTCCTTTGAGTATGTCCTGACTAGCTGTTCCCTGCGTTTCCCCCTATGCTTTCTTACATACTGTTTGTTTTTTTCCTTTAACTTATTCTTTTTATGCCTTTTATTTCTCATGATAAGCGCCTTAGGGTTGAGACTAACATTTTTTTTCTGTTTTTCGCCGACTAGCATTATACTCATTTTTATGTTCAAGTTTTGAATCATTTTCTGTTGTTTACGCTTCTCGATTTTTTTTGTCTTATACCATAATGTTCTTTCTCTTTTAGTTTGAAAACTTGGTATTCGTTGACCCTGAACACTCATTTCTTCCTAAAAAAAATAGAGACAAGGTTTCTTTAACTTCGGTTCTAAAAACAACTATCTGAAGAAAAAAAAAATCATTACTTGTTTTATACATGCTTTAGAGTAAAAGTTGAATTTTCCGTAGCAGAGATGTATTCGACGGACTGGCATTCCATTCGATAAGATGATGTTTTTGCAAATATTATCTTACTGTACATGCATGTAATATTTGTCACTGTACTTAACGCAAATATAAATTAAATGAGTAAATATGTAACGATAGTATTCCGATAGTAAAGCTTTGAGTAGTGAAAATACTTATCGATTATTTGAGGCACGGGCATTTTTAAACTCTGCATGATAATGTTTATTTTTAATCAGGTCGGAAATGTTACTGTTTTCATCATTAAAAGTATTACGGGTCCATGAAGAACGGGTATATTTTTCCAAGCGTCTTTTATTCAAGCGTATGCAAATGGAAATGGAAATCTTACTAGCAAAGACTTTAAAACAAAATGTACATATGTAATGTTATTTATAAAAGCGTTTGCGTCTATGAAATACAATCTTCAGTTAATACTAAAATTTAATGTATGCATCATATATATCATATTTAGTTTGCACCAATGCGATAACTGAAATTAAGAAATTAGACTACTGTGTAGATACATGCGACAATTTTGGTAATTGTTACAAAATATTATATACGTTGACGTTTCCGTGCGAAAACGTTCTTTTTTCACTTGGTAACATTTTGGGGAGACACGAACAACTTTATAGAAATTAATGTATTATTGCGCGATTCCCGAAAACTAAAGGCTCAAATTAAACCTCTAAAAAATTACTTTTCGGAAATCAACTTATTTTCAAGGATTTATTGGTTTGTACCAAATTGTATCTCTGTTCATTTATTATAGGTACTAACAAACCTTAACAATTGCTCTTTGGTAACATTTTCGGGAGACACAGAAAAAGTTGTAAAAAATATAAAATGGTATATGATACGTTAGATATTGATACATATTCGTAAAATATAATGAAATTACACTTTTAAGTTAAAGCGACATACCTGTTCTATGATTTGTGTGTAAATTCTACAATGTCAAACTTCTCGCTATTCGATTTTTGTTTTAAAATTTTCAAGTCTTACAGTTCTACGAAATTTCAAATATGGCCGCTAGACTTTCAACCGACGTCATAATAAACCTCCAATTTTAACGTGGTCAATATGATTATATTGATTCCCTCCAAAACATATTTTGTTGAATTCCGTCCAGGAGAAAGCATTTTTTTTTTAATTTTCATATGACTGGTTAGTTCTTGTTGTTCCGTCTTACATGGGAATTAACGGCAAATAGTTCACGTAAACATCGCATAATCATAAGATAAAACATAGAAATTACTTTTTTCCACCTGATTTTATTTTGATTTGTTTCAAATGATGCATCAAGACAGTTTACCGTTTATTAATACGTAGAATATATTTGGTTTTATCTTATTTGCGCATCAAGACAGTGTCAATTGATAAATAGACCGAATACTGTGCGTAACGTCACTATGATTAATCTTTGTCAAAAGTTAGTTTCAGTGTTATCAATAAAGACAGTCTTCCATGCATGCGTTGCGAGCAGATCTGATATATATTATTTCGGTGCGTTCCTTATAAATTTGCTAATAGTTATATATATATATATGAATAAAGATTTTGATACTTAGCTATTTGATTACGACATTGTTAATTAAACCCCATCGGTACTGGCATTTTCAAATTTTGAAAATGGTGGATTGAACCTGGTTATATTGCGCTAAACCTGTCACGTGTATGACAGTATCATCAAATTCTGTCATATTTACACCGATGCATGAACAAAACAGACATAATAGGTAAAATTGTCAAAATATGGATACAGCAGTCAAATATTAATACTAATAATTACATATATCGATATTACAAAAACACAGCTATATTTTAAAAGTATTGCATTGATGTTTTAAAAGTATCGCATTGTTTATTTATGTAAATAAGAAAAACACAGCACTTCAAATTTTACACGGACATAACCTTTAGCTTCTAACTAACTTCTGAATGTATATTTAGACTCAATTGTTGTTTGTATTTGAACAATAGTTTTAAAGTTAGATTTTCTTAATTTTTCGTTGCCGAAAACAACATTTTCCGCATTGAATGTCTGCATATTTACAATTGATATTAGACAATATCACTCATTGATATAAGAAAAGTTTTTATCGATACGCTTCTTCCATAGACTGATTAACTACTGAGATGGTGATACCCTTCACTGACCACTGAGAAGGTGATACCCTTCACTGACCACTGAGATGGTGATACCCTTCACTGACCACTGAGATGGTGATACCCTTCACTGACCACTGAGATGGTGATACCCTTCACTGACCACTGTTATGGTGATACCCTTCACTGACCACTGAGATTGTAAATCCCTTCACTGACCACTGAGATGGTGATACCATTCACTGACTACTGAGATGGTTATACCCTTCACTGACCACTGAGATGGTTATACCCTTCACTGACTACTTAGGTAATGATACCCTAACTGACCATTGTGATAGTGATACCCTTCACTGACCACTGAGATGGTGATACCCTTCACTGACCCCTGAGATGGTTATACCCTTCACTGACCACTGAGATGGTGATACCCTTCACTGACCACTGAGATGACGATACCCTTCACTGACCACTGAGATGGTGATACCCTTCACTGACCACTGAGATGGTGATACCCTTCACTGACCACTGAGATGGTGATACCCTTCACCTACCACTGAGAAGGTGATACCCTTCACTGACCACTGAGATGGTGATACCCTTCACTGACCAGTGAGATGGTGATACCCTTCACTGACTACTGAGATGGTGATACCCTTCACTGACCACTGAGATGGTTATACCCTTCACTGACCACTGAGATGGTGATACCCTTCACTGACCACTGAGATGGTGATACCCTTCACTGACCACTGAGATGGTGATACCCTTCACTGACCACTGAGATGGTGATACCCTTCACTGACCACTGAGATTGTAAATCCCTTCACTGACCACTGAGATGGTGATACCCTTAATTCATCGAAGATTGATCTTACCTGAGGGAGTTAAAAGTCAACCTATTTAAAATCAGGTAAACTAATGTTGTTTAAAATCCCATTTTTTGCAAATTTGAACTCAGAAATCCCCCCTCTGTTTATATTTGTAGAATGTCAGTCATATAGTGTTTAATACTTATGGGACGACACATGTCCGAAACTTACTAATCTGTTTTTTTTGGTAATCTCGTCATCACATTAGGATATTTTAAAACGGCATAAATGTATTGGTGACATTAGAAAACAAATATTATTTTTTTTTATCAAATATTAATCATTTACATTCAGGTTTATTATATATACCACACAACTGTTGGATTTGTCACATCGTGTCTATCAGTCCACCAGTCGAACGAGTTTTATTATAAGTCATGGCAAAAATGATCTCAGCCCTTCTCTTTGTCAGTTTTTCTTGTTTATCTGAGTTTGGACCTACATTTGCTGAACGTATAAAACAGAACACTACATACACGAATGGCTATGGTGTATCTTTAAAGCAGACCACGACACATATAGATGATGGTGGTGTATCTTCAAAGCAGACCACGATTTACAAAAATGATGGTGGTGTATCATCAGAACAGACCACGATTTACAAAAATGATGGTGGTGTATCTTCAGAGTCGACCACGACACACATAGATGATGGTGGTGTATCTTTAAAACAGACCACGACATGCATAGATGATGGTGGTGTATCTTCAGAACAGACCACGACATACATAGATGATGGTGGTGTATCTTTAAAACAGACCACGACAAACATAGATGATGGTGGTGTATCTTTAAAACAGACCACGACATGCATAGATGATGGTGGTGTATCTTTAAAACAGACCACGACATGCATAGATGATGGTGGTGTATCTTCAGAACAGACCACGACATACATAGATGATGGTGGTGTATCTTTAAAACAGACCACGACATGCATAGATGATGGTGGTGTATCTTCAGAGTCGACCACGACACACATAGATGATGGTGGTGTATCTTCAGAACAGACCACGACATACATAGATGATGGTGTTGTATCTTCAGATCAGACGACGACATACATAGATGATGGTAGTGTATCGTCAGAGCAAAAAAAAGAAAAAGAAAAAGTTGTAAAAAATATAAAATGGTATATGATACGTTAGATATTGATACATATTCGTAAAATATAATGAAATTACACTTTTAAGTTAAAGCGACATACCTGTTCTATGATTTGTGTGTAAATTCTACAATGTCAAACTTCTCGCTATTCGATTTTTGTTTTAAAATTTTCAAGTCTTACAGTTCTACGAAATTTCAAATATGGCCGCTAGACTTTCAACCGACGTCATAATAAACCTCCAATTTTAACGTGGTCAATATGATTATATTGATTCCCTCCAAAACATATTTTGTTGAATTCCGTCCAGGAGAAAGCATTTTTTTTTTAATTTTCATATGACTGGTTAGTTCTTGTTGTTCCGTCTTACATGGGAATTAACGGCAAATAGTTCACGTAAACATCGCATAATCATAAGATAAAACATAGAAATTACTTTTTTCCACCTGATTTTATTTTGATTTGTTTCAAATGATGCATCAAGACAGTTTACCGTTTATTAATACGTAGAATATATTTGGTTTTATCTTATTTGCGCATCAAGACAGTGTCAATTGATAAATAGACCGAATACTGTGCGTAACGTCACTATGATTAATCTTTGTCAAAAGTTAGTTTCAGTGTTATCAATAAAGACAGTCTTCCATGCATGCGTTGCGAGCAGATCTGATATATATTATTTCGGTGCGTTCCTTATAAATTTGCTAATAGTTATATATATATATATGAATAAAGATTTTGATACTTAGCTATTTGATTACGACATTGTTAATTAAACCCCATCGGTACTGGCATTTTCAAATTTTGAAAATGGTGGATTGAACCTGGTTATATTGCGCTAAACCTGTCACGTGTATGACAGTATCATCAAATTCTGTCATATTTACACCGATGCATGAACAAAACAGACATAATAGGTAAAATTGTCAAAATATGGATACAGCAGTCAAATATTAATACTAATAATTACATATATCGATATTACAAAAACACAGCTATATTTTAAAAGTATTGCATTGATGTTTTAAAAGTATCGCATTGTTTATTTATGTAAATAAGAAAAACACAGCACTTCAAATTTTACACGGACATAACCTTTAGCTTCTAACTAACTTCTGAATGTATATTTAGACTCAATTGTTGTTTGTATTTGAACAATAGTTTTAAAGTTAGATTTTCTTAATTTTTCGTTGCCGAAAACAACATTTTCCGCATTGAATGTCTGCATATTTACAATTGATATTAGACAATATCACTCATTGATATAAGAAAAGTTTTTATCGATACGCTTCTTCCATAGACTGATTAACTACTGAGATGGTGATACCCTTCACTGACCACTGAGAAGGTGATACCCTTCACTGACCACTGAGATGGTGATACCCTTCACTGACCACTGAGATGGTGATACCCTTCACTGACCACTGAGATGGTGATACCCTTCACTGACCACTGTTATGGTGATACCCTTCACTGACCACTGAGATTGTAAATCCCTTCACTGACCACTGAGATGGTGATACCATTCACTGACTACTGAGATGGTTATACCCTTCACTGACCACTGAGATGGTTATACCCTTCACTGACTACTTAGGTAATGATACCCTAACTGACCATTGTGATAGTGATACCCTTCACTGACCACTGAGATGGTGATACCCTTCACTGACCCCTGAGATGGTTATACCCTTCACTGACCACTGAGATGGTGATACCCTTCACTGACCACTGAGATGACGATACCCTTCACTGACCACTGAGATGGTGATACCCTTCACTGACCACTGAGATGGTGATACCCTTCACTGACCACTGAGATGGTGATACCCTTCACCTACCACTGAGAAGGTGATACCCTTCACTGACCACTGAGATGGTGATACCCTTCACTGACCAGTGAGATGGTGATACCCTTCACTGACTACTGAGATGGTGATACCCTTCACTGACCACTGAGATGGTTATACCCTTCACTGACCACTGAGATGGTGATACCCTTCACTGACCACTGAGATGGTGATACCCTTCACTGACCACTGAGATGGTGATACCCTTCACTGACCACTGAGATGGTGATACCCTTCACTGACCACTGAGATTGTAAATCCCTTCACTGACCACTGAGATGGTGATACCCTTAATTCATCGAAGATTGATCTTACCTGAGGGAGTTAAAAGTCAACCTATTTAAAATCAGGTAAACTAATGTTGTTTAAAATCCCATTTTTTGCAAATTTGAACTCAGAAATCCCCCCTCTGTTTATATTTGTAGAATGTCAGTCATATAGTGTTTAATACTTATGGGACGACACATGTCCGAAACTTACTAATCTGTTTTTTTTGGTAATCTCGTCATCACATTAGGATATTTTAAAACGGCATAAATGTATTGGTGACATTAGAAAACAAATATTATTTTTTTTTATCAAATATTAATCATTTACATTCAGGTTTATTATATATACCACACAACTGTTGGATTTGTCACATCGTGTCTATCAGTCCACCAGTCGAACGAGTTTTATTATAAGTCATGGCAAAAATGATCTCAGCCCTTCTCTTTGTCAGTTTTTCTTGTTTATCTGAGTTTGGACCTACATTTGCTGAACGTATAAAACAGAACACTACATACACGAATGGCTATGGTGTATCTTTAAAGCAGACCACGACACATATAGATGATGGTGGTGTATCTTCAAAGCAGACCACGATTTACAAAAATGATGGTGGTGTATCATCAGAACAGACCACGATTTACAAAAATGATGGTGGTGTATCTTCAGAGTCGACCACGACACACATAGATGATGGTGGTGTATCTTTAAAACAGACCACGACATGCATAGATGATGGTGGTGTATCTTCAGAACAGACCACGACATACATAGATGATGGTGGTGTATCTTTAAAACAGACCACGACAAACATAGATGATGGTGGTGTATCTTTAAAACAGACCACGACATGCATAGATGATGGTGGTGTATCTTCAGAACAGACCACGACATACATAGATGATGGTGGTGTATCTTTAAAACAGACCACGACATGCATAGATGATGGTGGTGTATCTTCAGAGTCGACCACGACACACATAGATGATGGTGGTGTATCTTCAGAACAGACCACGACATACATAGATGATGGTGTTGTATCTTCAGATCAGACGACGACATACATAGATGATGGTAGTGTATCGTCAGAGCAAACCACGACATACATAGATGATGGTGGTGTATCTTCAGGGCACACCACGACATACATAGATGATGGTGTTGTATCTTCAGAACAGACCACGACATACATAGATGATGATGGTGTATCTTCAGAGCCGACCACGACATACATAGATGATGGTGTTGTATCTTCAGAACAGACCACGACATACATAGATGATGATGGTGTATCTTCAGAGCCGACCACGACATACATAGATGATGGTGGTGTATCTTCAGGGCAGACCACGACATACATAGATGATGGTGTTGTATCTTCAGAACAGACCACGACATACATAGATGATGATGGTGTATCTTCAGAGCAGACCACGACATACATAGATGATGGTGGTGTATCTTCAGAACAGACCACGACATACATAGATGATGGTGGTGTATCTTCAGAACAGACCACGACATACATAGATGATGGTGGTGTATCTTTAAAACAGACCACGACATGCATAGATGATGGTGGTGTATCTTCAGAACAGACCACGACATACATAGATGATGGTGGTGTATCTTTAAAACAGACCACGACATGCATAGATGATGGTGGTGTATCTTCAGAGTCGACCACGACACACATAGATGATGGTGGTGTATCTTCAGAACAGACCACGACATACATAGATGATGGTGTTGTATCTTCAGATCAGACGACGACATACATAGATGATGGTAGTGTATCGTCAGAGCAAACCACGACATACATAGATGATGGTGGTGTATCTTCAGGGCACACCACGACATACATAGATGATGGTGTTGTATCTTCAGAACAGACCACGACATACATAGATGATGATGGTGTATCTTCAGAGCCGACCACGACATACATAGATGATGGTGTTGTATCTTCAGAACAGACCACGACATACATAGATGATGATGGTGTATCTTCAGAGCCGACCACGACATACATAGATGATGGTGGTGTATCTTCAGGGCAGACCACGACATACATAGATGATGGTGGTGTATCTTCAGGGCAGACCACGACATACATAGATGATGGTGGTGTATCTTCAGGGCAGACCACGACATACATAGATGATGGTGGTGTATCTTCAGAACAGACCACGACATACATAGATGATGGTGGTGTATCTTCAGAACAGACCACGACATACATAGATGATGGTGGTGTATCTTCAGAACAGACCACGACATACATAGATGATGTTGGTGTATCTTCAGAACAGACCACGACATACATAGATGATGGTGGTGTATCTTCAGAACAGACCACGACATACATAGATGATGGTGGTGTATCTTCAGAACAGACCACGACATACAAAGATGATGGTGGTGTATCTTCAGAGCCGACCACTACATACATAGATGATGGTGGTGTATCTTTAGAGCAGACCACGACATACATAGATGATGGTGGTGTATCTTTAGAGCAGACCACGACATACATAGATGATGGTGGTGTATCTTCAGAACAGACCACGACAAACATAGATAATGGTGGTGTATCTTCAAACCAGACGACGACATACATAGATGATGGTGGTGTAACTTTAGAGCAGACCACGACAAACATAGATAATGGTGGTGTATCTTCAAACCAGACGACGACATACATAGATGATGGTGGTGTATCATCAAAGCCGACCACGACATACCTAGTTGATGTTGGTGTATCTTCAAAACAGACCACGGCATACATAGATGATGGTGGTATAGCTACAGAGCAGACCACGACATACAAAGATGATGATGGTGTACCGTCAAAGCGGACCACGACATACATAGATGATGGTAATATAGCTACAGATCAGACAAGAAAATTCATGGATGACTATGGTGTATCATTGAAAACAACTGTAGAAAAAATAAGTAAGTATAAAATATTTTTTTTCTGAAAACCAACTTATTAAACAAAAGTGGTATCATAGTTTCCTTTTGGTCTATTTTACATTGTTGTTTGATAAATTTTGTTTTGTACTTCAATTATAGTTCTGTATTACTAAATGTCAATCAAATCTAGTACAATATATTGATTTTACCACCCTGCTAATTAGTTTCTGTTTATCATTCATCAAGAGACAAATACATTAGATTATAATTAGAGCGAATATAATTCTAGATTATCGTTTCATTTAACTGCTCATCTGATCAACACCTATTAAATAAAAACACGTATAATCCATCAGATAAACGCAGATTGTTATAGAACTCAATTTCAAAGAAAATATATATTAAGGTTAAAAGAATTTTTTTTTTAAATTCTGAAACTGTGCTATTTTACAGTCAAATTGCATTGACCATATAATATGTACATGTGATAAACAGAGTTTAATCGTGTCTTGTTTAATTTTTACACTTTAAGGAATAACACATGAGTCGGTTTCACTAACTATTTACGACTAATTAGTTAAAGTCTTTTGTGAAACCGACTACAGCTTCGAGGAATGTTTACGTTGCCCGCTTAAAATTCAAAATATTTCATCTGGAACAGTTGTTAGAGTTTCATCTCAAAGAGAATAACTATGCATTGTCTCGAAATATAAAATGTGTAGTCAGCTCAGTGCAGGATAGAAAGGCCTGATGCAGCCTCTCATTCTGTACCAAACCAGGAATATGACAGTTGTTTTACACTCTTGGCTGATATCGTTTACATTTGTCAGTTTTTTACTCTATCTGTTGGCTGATATCGTTTACATTTGTAGTCAGATCAGTACAGACTGGCGCAGCCTCTTATTCTGTACCAAGTCAGGAATATGACAGTTGTTTTTCACTCGATCTGTTGGCTGATATAGTTTACATTTGTCAGTTGTTTTTCACTCGATCTGTTGGCTGATATAGTTTACATTTGTCAGTTGTTTTTCACTCGATCTGTTGGCTGATATCGTTTACATTTGTCAGTTTTTCACTCGATCTGTTGGCTGATATCGTTTACATTTGTCAGTTTTTCACTCGATCTGTTGGCTGATATCGTTTACTTTGTCAGTTGTTTTTCACTCGATCTGTTGGCTGATATCGTTTACATTTGCCAGTTGTTTTTTACTCGATCTGTTGGCTGATATCGTTTTCATTTGTCAGTTTTTCACTCCATCTGTTGGCTGATATCGTTTACATTTGTCAGTTTACAACCTATATGTTGGCTGATATCGTTTACATTTGTCAGTTTACACACTATCTGTTAGCTGATATCAGTTACATTTGTCAGTTTACACTCTATCTGTTGGCTGATATCGTTTACATTTGTCAGTTTAAACTCTATTTGTTGGCTGATATCGTTTACATTTGTCAGTTTACACTCTATCTGTTGGTTGATATCGTTTACATTTGTCAGTTTTTATGGAATTCCCCTTTTGAAGTTTACCTTGGAGTTTGGTATTTTCGTTACACTTTTACTTGTTTCTAGGCCTTAAACAAATAAACTTTATATTTCAAGAAAAATATTTAGCTTTTCGATATATATTTTTTGTGCAGTCAAACTGCATTACCGTATGAATATTATATACATACATAGAGATATTCAAGGAAACCCAAGTGGTCAAATTAACATCAGAATACATGTATATCTGTCATACTTGGTATTATAAAATTCTCTTTATTTTAAGAACCAAAATATGTGTTTGCCATAATTCTAAAGAACAAAAATAAATATAAAATACTTGTCTGTCCCCCCCCCCCTTGTTATAGACTTTACAATGATTCTTACAACTGTAGCAGGCTATGCGCTTTTTCTGTTTCCCTCTTCTTATAGTTTTTACAATGATTCTTACAACTGTAGCAGGCTATGCGCTTTTTCTGTTTCTCTCTTGTTATATTTTTTACGATGATTCTTACAACTGTAGCAGGCTATGCGCTTTTTCTGTTTCCCTCTTCTTATAGTTTTTACGATGATTCTTACAACTGTAGCAGGCTTTGCGCTTTTTCTGTTTCTCTCTTGTTATAGTTTTTACGATGATTCTTACAACTGTAGCAGGCTATGCGCTTTTTCTGTTTCCCTCTTCTTATAGTTTTTACGATGATTCTTACAACTGTAGCAGGCTATGCGCTTTTTCTGTTTCTCTCTTGTTATAGTTTTTACGATGATTCTTACGACTGTAGCAGGCTATGCGCTTTTTCTGTTTCCCTCTTCTTATAGTTTTTACGACGGTTCTTAAAAACTGGAGCAAGCTATGCGCTTTTTCTGTTTCCCTCTTCTTATAGTTTTTACGACACTTCTTAGAACTTTATCAGCAAGCTATGCACTTCTTCTGTTTCCCTCTTATTAAAGTTTTTACGACGATTCTTAGAATTGGAGCAAGCTATGCGCTTCTTCTGTTTCCCTCTTGTCATAGTTTTTACGACAATTAATAGAACTAGAGCAAGCTATGCGCTTCTTAATATAGTTTTAAAGACGATTCCTATAATTGGAGCAATCTATGCGTTCTTCTGTTTCCCTCTTGTTATAGTTTTTACGACAATTCATAGAACTAGAGCAAGCTATGCGCTTCTTCTGCTTGCCTCTTAATATAGTTTTACGACGATTCTTAATACGGGAGCTAGAGATGCGCTTCTTCTGTTTCCCTCTTTCTCCTCTTGGAGTTTGGTATTTTCGTTACACTTTTACTTGTCTCTAGGCCTTAAACAAATAAACTTTATATTTCAAGAAAATATTTAGCTTTTCGATATATATTTTTTGTGCAGTCAAACTGCATTACCGTATGAATATTATATACATACATAGAGATATTCAAGGAAACCCAAGTGGTCAAATTAACATCAGAATACATGTATATCTGTCATACTTGGTATTATAAAATTCTCTTTATTTTAAGAACCTAAATATGTGTTTGCCATAATTCTAAAGAACAAAAATAAATATAAAATACTTGTCTGTCCCCCCCCCCCTTGTTATAGACTTTACAATGATTCTTACAACTGAAGCAGGCTATGCGCTTTTTCTGTTTCCCTCTTCTTATAGTTTTTACAATGATTCTTACAACTGTAGCAGGCTATGCGCTTTTTCTGTTTCTCTCTTGTTATATTTTTTACGATGATTCTTACAACTGTAGCAGGGTATGCGCTTTTTCTGTTTCCCTCTTCTTACAGTTTTTACGATGATTCTTACAACTGTAGCAGGCTTTGCGCTTTTTCTGTTTCTCTCTTGTTATAGTTTTTACGATGATTCTTACAACTGTAGCAGGCTATGCGCTTTTTCTGTTTCCCTCTTCTTATAGTTTTTACGATGATTCTTACAACTGTAGCAGGCTATGCGCTTTTTCTGTTTCCCTCTTCTTATAGTTTTTACGACGGTTCTTAAAAACTGGAGCAAGCTATGCGCTTTTTCTGTTTCCCTCTTCTTATAGTTTTTACGACACTTCTTAGAACTTTATCAGCAAGCTATGCACTTCTTCTGTTTCCCTCTTATTAAAGTTTTTACGACGATTCTTAGAATTGGAGCAAGCTATGCGCTTCTTCTGTTTCCCTCTTGTCATAGTTTTTACGACAATTAATAGAACTAGAGCAAGCTATGCGCTTCTTAATATAGTTTTAAAGACGATTCCTATAATTGGAGCAATCTATGCGTTCTTCTGTTTCCCTCTTGTTATAGTTTTTACGACAATTCATAGAACTAGAGCAAGCTATGCGCTTCTTCTGCTTGCCTCTTAATATAGTTTTACGACGATTCTTAATACGGGAGCTAGAGATGCGCTTCTTCTGTTTCCCTCTTTCTCCTCTTAATATAGTTTTACGACGATTCTTAGTACGGGAGCTAGAGATGCGCTTCTTCTGTTTCCCTCTTTCTAAGAACTGAAGCAAGCTTTGTGATTCTTCTGTTTCCCTCTTGTTATAATTTTTACGACGATTCTAACAACTGGAGCAAGCTATGTGCTTCTTCTGTTTCCCTTTTCTTATAGTTTTGACAACGATTGTTAGAACAAGAGCAAGCTATGAGCTTTTTATGTTTCTCTCCTGTTATAGGTTTTACGACGATTATTTTAACTGGAGCAAGGTATGCACTTCTTTTGTTTGCCTCTTAATATAGTTTGTACGACGATTCTTAAAACTGGAGCAAGCTATGAGCCTCTTCTGTTTCCCTCTTGTAAAAGTTTTTACGACGATTTTTACAACTTGGGCAAGCTATGTGTTTCTTCTGTTTCCCTATTGTTATAGTTTTTTGGACGATTCTAAGAACGGAAGCAAGTTGTGCGTTTCTTCTGGTTCCCTCTTTTTTAGAACATGAGCAAGCTGTGCGTTTCTTCTATTTCCCTCTAGTTATAGATTTTAAGACGATTCTTAGAACTAGAACAAGCTTGGTGCTTCTTCTGTTTCCCTGTTGTTATAGTTTGTACGACGATTCTTAGAAATTTGAGCAACCTATGCACTTTTTCTTTTATGCCTGATATAACGATAATTACTAGCATTCAAATGAAGTAAAGTTTCCTATGCATGAGATTGTGGTCGTTACTAGTATTCACATGATGTAGAGTTCCCCATGCCTGATATAGATCATTGCTAGTATTCAAATGAAGTAGAGTTCACAATGCCTGAGATAGAGGTCGTAACTAGTATACAGATACCGTATAAGACAAAGAAAATATTGATTAAAGATATTTTTGATCTCAAACTACGCAGAGGTTTTTAATAAATGACTTTACGATATGGCTTTTGCTCAGTGTTAAAGGCAGTATAGTTGAGATATGTCTTATCGGCAATTAAACCATATATCTGAGTTATATTTTACAGTAATGCTTCATCTCGCTATTTACATCTACCCTTAGGCTCGTGAAAATGGTTGAATATGATAGTTTTACGAGAAGACAGAGTATTTAATCTCACAACAATAAAACATATAGAAACAACTATAAATGTGATTTAATTAATGTTCGTCATTGAAAGTTAGCCGACTGAAAAGTTTAAATGGAAGAAATTTTTTCCTGATACATAAACCTAGGAAATTTCAATTTGTATAGAAAGTAAACTGGATAAAATTAGATCTGATGTCTGGATGCCAAATGAGGGTATCTCCCCAAACCAATTCCATGTGTAAAATCTTATCATAAAACGCACAGGCGCTTATAAAGGACTCTTTTATTTGTTGTTTTACCGTACAATCAAGTATTATTATATTTGTAATAGATATGCATGGTATTATGGAACACTTTTTTCTATTTCAGAATATATGAATCGAATAAAATGCGAAATAATGAATTTGACGGATATCGTTTTGCCATCTGCTTCGGGACGGGTGTACCCTGTGAATAAATCAAGTCAGTCGCTTCTGATATGGTTTGATGACTTCAGCTATCTTTCACTTTCCATTAGCAAGAATTGTGTTAGCCTCGCATTAGATATGTTTCTCGACATAATTATAGATGTAGCATATTTACAAGACTTTCTAACAAAATGCCCGGATAAAACATTCAGTCAAGACATATTGTGTGACTCTACTCTGGCCTATAATGTCAGCTACATTAAAGACGTGTTCCCACACTTTTCCAATGTACAGATATATTTTATCGATAAGTTGGACCACTGCACAGCGCAATTTAATGCATTTTTGGAATCAGAAAACCATTTATTAACAAATGCAGAAATCTACCATTTCCTTACGAATAAGACAATCTGCTGGAAACATGTTTATTTCACTTATATATTAAATGTTAAGTTTTCGTTGAAAGACTTAAGTGATGATAGAAATACCATTAAAACAGGTAGTTTATCAAAGCATAGATCGAAGGCTGACGTATATATCATACTTCAACACCAAGCATGTCAAGAACAATTTCTTCATTACATCTATTGGAATGGTTTACATGTGAAAGAAAACGACACGTACCTCCTGAGTATTGATAATATCATCACGTTTAATGAGGGAAACAATTGTATTCACGTTCGTGGTCCATGCCCAGATAGATATATCCAGGCCGCACTGGCATTTCCAAAGTCAGCAGTAGTTTATTTGGAAACCGCAATAGCAGTAGAAGTGACACTTGTGAACGGTGTCATGTTATATATTTTTCTGCAAAAGAAGAACCGAACACCGGTCACTTTACTCCTTTCAGCTCTGGCTATATCTGATACTACAGTCGCAATCCTCATGACCATTCCAACATGTATTGCCTTTCAGATATATGGTCACCAGATGGATTACAGAGATATAATGCCTGTGTGGTATATATTTGACTATCCACAATGTATAATGTATTTATTTATTGATGAATTGAAGTTTACCTTCCACTTTGTATCAGTTTTAATAACAACACTTTTATGTCTACAAAAAACTGCCGCTCTTCTATTTCCAATGTGGAGCAAACGCCATTTGAGTAATACTGTGAGTGTAGTATGTTCAGTTTGTATAGTTATCTTTTGTTTTGGTATTTTTACCCCTATTCTGTATAGTTCATTTTTAATGGAAGAGGTTCAAGGCAGTTGTTGTCGTAAATCGTCAGTTATATATCCTAAAGTATACACTTACTTGTATACAATAGTTTACGGGTGTACCATTCTAGCATGTTTAATTGTAATCGTCTTTACAGTTTATATAGTATGCAAGTTAACAATTTGTAGAAGAAATCTTCCATGGACTGATAGTTTGGCTGTTCAGAAAAGAAACAGAATTTCAGCATTAACAGTAGTTTTAATTTGTATTATATTTGTTGTATCAGAGTCCGTGTCTATTGTTGCATTTTCCCATTTTACACTGATGCTTTTTGACATTAACAGTGCATTGCCATTCTATTTAGATATCAAACAATACGTAGATCTCAGTTTAATACTTGGATTCTCTTTAAACTTTATAATTTATATTGTTATGAGTAGAGAGTTTCGAAATAAATTGTGGATTACCGTTACAAATATTGTAAGATGTTGCAAATGTTGGTAACGTGGGTATTCTGGTATTTCAGACCATCCGTCAATTTCTGCTTGTAATTCTTGTCCTCTAACGAGCATCCTCATGGGTTTTTGATTATGTGTTTTTATGATCGTATTTTGTTTTTTATTGATCATTTGATAATTTAGGACTGCAATTTTGATAATTTGATTATCCAAAATTTAATTAATGATTATACAGGGAGAAAATGTGATTATTTGGATGTTATATTCAGTATATTGATATTTAACATGAATGTAGTTCATGCACTAAACTTTAATCTTTCGCTTTTATCACATGTTTTGCATTTTTTGTATATTTATTGATTATATTGTTTTTGTGCCTCACGAAAATGTATTATTTTTGCTGAAATGCAGTTTTACATACTATCTATTACCACATATAAAATTTAAATTATGTTTGTTACAAATTTATTAATGATGTTTAAAACAAAATCGTGATTTTTTTAATTATTATTACTTGGTCAATGCCACTACTGAAGGACGTGTCGTCCACGAGGGTATCACTAGCCCGTAGTCAACACTTCGGGTTGACATGACTATCAATAATGTGGTCATTTTTATAAATTTCCTGTTTACCAAACTTTGAAATTTTTGAAAAACTTAGGATTTTCTTATTCCAGGCATAGATTACTTAAGCCGTATTTGGCACAACTTTTTGGAATTTTGAATCCTCAATGCTCTTCAACTTTGTACTTGTTTGGCTTTATACATATTTTGATATGAGCGTCACTGATAAGTCTTTTTAAGATGAAACGCGCGTCTGGCGTACTAAATTATAATCCTGGTACCTTTGATAACTAATTAAAAACATCTTACTCCACTAAAAAGAGTCCTATGTATCGTCGATTTCTATGCACCTGTAGATAACGCCCATCGGACATTATATTAAACATAATATACTTTTTTATCCAATCATAGCCTACGTACAATTGTTGTACTAGTATTATAATTACAAATAAGCAAGGAGTAAAGAACGAGTTACTTTAAACAGATTTTATTGTTCAAAATGACAAATGAATCAGACACAAGTTTTTCATCTATGTAACATCTTTTCTAAAAGAACGCGATCATGTGATTAGTTGTCTCGATTGTGTAAGATATTCTAGAATAACCGTTCAGTATCATTTTTCTATATACTGTTCTTTTCAGTTACGCTTCAGGCTTTAAATACTTATGAAACACGAAAAGACCTCACTGTCTTAACCTATTCAAAAAGAGTACTGGTATTGACGTTCTCTTTGTCTTTTTTTTTTTTTTGGGAAAGAATATTGAACTTTAATGTTCCCGCAGGCGATGCTGGTCACATCTCAGATTTTTTATTTATTAAGTGGACGAATAAATCATAGCCGATGGGAGACGCTATTCATAATATTAATAAAGGATCGTCATAGATCTCCTCACGTCACTTTGGAAATTTCAAAATTGGCGGGAAATGTATTTTCCGTTCGAGCCAAGCCGACATGGACATAGACTAGCAAACTGTATTTCCAACGTCTGTTTATTGTCTACGCATCGTTGTTGTGGGTTGGAATAATAATAAGTCTATTTTCCCATTTTCTTGTGTACCGTCTTTTCATCTTTGCTAGATGGTTACGATCCAGTCCAGAGGAAGAGACTGCATCGTAAACAGAGGCTAGCTTAGATGTCTATCAAGCCCATTGTCAAAAAAAATAGGGCTTCTTTGTGTTCTAGACCGCAGTGGCGTAGCTCTACTTCTGTTATTACTGAGACAAGTGGGTGTAGCCATTTTATTTTATTTAATCATACTTCTGTTAGTTTGACTTGTTCTATTGTTAATACTCCTGAGTACAGATGAACATCTAAATAAAAGACGGTTCGGGAATGATTGAACAACACGATGTCTTGATAAGCTAGCTATAAACCATATCATTAATATTCGCCATAGCTCTTTTATTGGTTGTTCTTCGTCTGACTGTATTCAAATGTGGCCTTTAATTATTAAGTCTTGTGTAAGACGTGTTTTCATCATTAACCCTTTCACGTTCAAACAAATTGGACTGAAACTTATGTAAAAGACACTATCGAATTTAATCGAATATAGCATTCGAACTAAAGCTCATACTAAGGTCATGTAGGATCCATTTGAAAGATAATTGGTTAAATATTTTAAAAATGTAATATATATCAGAAAATTTGTCTTTTTTAGTAACGTAATGTGTTTCTTAAAGTCACGTGACTTGCGAAAAAAAAGTGAAAAATACAAAATTCTTCAGAAAAAGGTTGTGTGGAGACATTGTTATGGGCTAATAGGATATGATTTTGTTGTCAAAGCAATGACCCAAATCTGATATAAACAGAAAAGTTGCTATTATGGTATAGATGGAGGAAATATGTGCTATATGCCTCGCAATGTTGATGCCCGCAACATGCAAAATAAAGGATCAGCTGTCCATCCAAATCTATTCCTTGATTTTTTTTTAGGCTAAATCATATTCATTCAAGCAGAAAATAGAATGTTGGATTTAAAAGTAAAGATTTAATGACCTACCAATAATAACTTGGTGTTTTGGCCCAAAATGTTGGGGTGGTGAACGGGGAGGGGTGCAATTAGGAGACACATTTTTTAAAAAGAAACAAACAGTTTAGAAATTAAGTGTCGATATAACATATGATTGTTGTTAATCTCATTATTTTGAACAAAAAGAGGATAATATCATACCTTGGTTTGCCTAACTTATACCGGTTCCTTTATTTCAACAAAAGTGTTTTTCCATAACCAAGCACTTGAAAAACAATGTTCTGTTACATCTATTTCAACTTGTAAACTAAAAACTTTCATGAACTTTTTTGGGGTTTTGTCTCTTTTTCAATTAGTTTGGAAATGACCACACATTTACAGTGTATTTGAAGTTTATGATTGCGTTGGTACACATTAAAGCACTCTTTTAACGTTCAAGTTTTAATCAGACTTTGAATAGTTTTCCTCCAAAAATACACTGCATCATTAATAATCATATTGCCCCTGAAATCAACAGTATATCACTATGAATCACATAGCTGTTATATCGAGTATTGATTTGAGCCCTCCACCACTGCTGTAAGTAACCAAATTTATTTTATTTTGTTACATCTTCTGATATCGAACTCGGACTTCTCTTGAACTGAATTTTAATGTGCGTATTGTTAAGCGTTTACTTTTCTACATTTGCTAGATGGTATACTGGAGGGTTGAGATCTCATAAACATGTTTAATCCCGGAGCAATTTTGCGGCTGTCTCAAGTCAGGAGCTTCTGGCCTTTATTAGTCTTGTAAGATTTTTTAATTTTAGTTTCTTGTGTATAATTCTAAGTTTAGTATGACGTTCATTATCACTGTACTAGTATACATATCTTTTAAGGCATCAGCTGAAGGACGCCTCTGGGTGCGGGAGTTTATCGCTACATTGGTGGATTTGACTGTCGTCTGCTCTATGGTCGGGTTGTTATCGCGTTGACACATTCCTCTTTTCCTTTCTCGATTTTAAAATCTAATGTCAAAGATTCAGTATTTTACGCAACCAAGTTGCACAAAAACATAGTCCATCGGTACCAGAGTAGATAAGAAGATTTAACCAATTCGCGTTCCCATCGGTGCCAGAGTAGGTTAGGAGATTTAAACAATTCACATTCCCATTGTTTCCAGAGTAGGTTAGGAGATTTAACCAAATGCACGCTCCCGTTGGTACCATAGTAGGTTAAGAGATTCAACCAATTTACGTTCTCATCGGTACCAGAGTAGGTTAGGAGATTTAACCAATTCACGTTCCCATTGGTACCAGAGTAGGTTAGGAGATTTAACCAATTCACGTTCCCATTGGTACCAGAGAAGGTTAGGAGATTTTACCAATTCACGTTCCCATCGGTACCAGAGTAGGTTAGGAGATTTAAACAATTCACATTCCCATTGTTTCCAGAGTAGGTTAGGAGATTTAACCAATTCACGTTCCCATTGGTACCAGAGTAGGTTAGGAGTTTTAACCAATTCACGTTCCCATTGGTACCATAGTAGATTAAGAGATTCAACCAATTCACGTTCCCATCGGTACCAGAGTAGGTTAGGAGATTTAACCAATTCACGTTCCCATCGGTATCAGAGTAGGTTAGGAGATTTAACCAACTCACGTTCCCATTGGTACCAGAGTAGGTTAGGAGATTAAACCAATTCACGTTCCCATTGGTACCAGAGAAGGTTAGGAGATTTAACCAATTCACGTTTCCATCGGTACCAGAGTAGGTTAGGAGATTTAACCAATTCACGTTCCCATTGGTACCAGAGTAGGTTAGGAGATTTAACCAATTCACGTTCCCATTGGTACCAGAGAAGGTTAGGAGATTTAACCAATTCACGTTCCCATTGGTACCAGAGTAGGTTAGGAGATTTAACCAATTCACGTTCCCATTGTTACCAGAGAAGGTTAGGAGATTTAACCAATTCACGTTCCCATCGGTACCAGAGTAGGTTAGGAAATTTAACCAATTCACGTTCCCATCGGTACCAGAGTAGGTTAGGAGATTGAACTAATTCACGTTCCCATTGGTACCATAGTAGGTTAAGAGATTCAACCAATTCACGTTCCCATTGGTACCATAGTAGGTTAAGAGATTCAACCAATTCTCGTTCCCATTGGTACCATAGTAGGTTAAGAGATTCAACCAATTCACGTTCCCATTGGTACCAGAGTAGGTTAGGAGATTTAACCAATTCACGTTCCCATTGGTACCAGAGTAGGTTAGGAGATTTAACCAATTCACGTTCCCATCGGTACCAGAGTAGGTTAGGAGTTTTAACCAATTCACGTTCCCATTGGTACCAGAGTAGGATAAGATATTAAACCAATTCACGTTTCCATTGGTACCAGAGTAGGTTAAGAGATGCATTCAATTCACATTCCCATCGGTTCCAGAGTAGGTTAGGAGATTTAACCAATTTACGTTCCCATTGGTACCAGAGTAGGTTAAGAGATTCAACCAATTCACTTTTCCATTGGTACCATAGTACCGATTGGAACGTGGATGGGTTATTTCGTCTTATCATCACAGGGATTCTGCTGGAGATAAGATAAGTACCATGAAGGAAAGAAAATTTAAATCTTATTCCATTGTCAAGTTTCCTGTTGATGTCATTTGTAAACGTTCCTACGAGTTTTCCGCCATTTGAAAATGTTATTTCAGTTGTTTTACTAGGTACCTTATGCGATGTCTCATGCTTCTCTTCTATTCGGACCTCGTTATCACCAATGCTGTTTATTGCACACCTTTTGGTTAAGACTTCAGATTCTTGTGACTATCGAAAAAGACATCAAAATATACAGTTTTCTTCAATACCTGCTCTTCTTTATGTGCACCATCAAGATGTTAATCGGCAATCTCACTGTCAGCATTCGCTGTGTTCTTCTCTTTCTGTTCTTGTCCATCATTGTTATCTTTTTTTCTATCAATGGAAGGTTTCGATTAAAACTGTGCCTTTGTTTTACAAGAGGTGAGCTTCAGTTTAGACCTTCGTTCCATTGTTATTATCGATATTTAATAGATTTTTGCCATAGGTCAATTCTACAACATTACCATAAACCTTTTGTTTCTTTATCGTCATATAATGGTGGTGTTTTTGGAAGTACAAGCTTCGGGTTTGTCCTACAAATATCAAAATTATCTCCACCTTGCCAAAAGTTTTTCGCAACTGATTCATTTTTTATGATTCCTGGTTTTGTAGGGGTATCACCAATCTTCTTTCTCGTCTAGTTTTCATCAAATTTGACTTTTATTTTATCATATATGAGTTCATGCCTAATGTGTATCTTCTATTGCGATCCTTTAATAGCATAATTGAAAGCATCTGACATCGGCTGTGATTCAATCGTCCAATTAACAAATAAAAAATCTGAGATGGGACCAACAGCGCCTGCGGGAATATTAAAGTTAAATATTCTTGTCAAAAAACGTGACAAAGAAAACGTAAATACTAGTACCCTGAAGGATATGAGGTCGTTATATATGTTAGATGGGTCAATGTTCGCAATTGTTTCTCCATAGGCGGTAATGGTAACAATTTCTTCAGTTGCTCAGTTCATATCGTTAACTTGGATGTGTATGATACAAGTAGCTCGTTTCGAAGCTGAAATATTTTCACATATGTGGTTAAATTTTCGGGGTACGAAGTGGGATAACTTTTTCCGTAAATTAGCAAACCCCTAGAATCCTTTCGTAATGCGGCTCCACATGGTACAAAGATCCCTCTTTAAACACAACAAGTTCTTTAAAAATTTAATACTTTAACCTCATTTAATAGCTGCATAGTTTTAAAACATTTATTCTATGTTCCCTCTTTTCAAAACAACAGAAATGGTTAAGCTTTGTACCTTGTATATCATAGAAACGTGTCTAATATCACTACACACAGATTTTGTTTTGTTTACAAACAACTTTTGAGTTCCTCATTTTGAGGCGCATAAGGGATATTGACCCAAATAATAGTTGGTCACATGACACAAAATGCATGGCCAGGGTCAGTATTACTGGATGGAAAAACATTACCACATGTTGATACCTTTACACACCTCGGCAGCACTGTTACTACGAATGGCGGTGCGTGCAGAATCTGACAGTAAAAGACGACTACCACAGGCAAGTTCAGCTCTTTGTAACCTGCCGGCTGTGTGAAAATCTGGTCAATATACCATCCGAACCAAACTCAAACTTAACAGCAGAAGTGTCATGCCTGTATATTTGTATGGTTCAGGATGTAAAAGGATGACAGAACATTACCAAAATAAGCTGTCGATATTCCATACCAACTGTCTGGGAATGATTCTGTGAATCTTTTAGTCACAACTATAACGAGAAGACGGTAGAGGTCGATTGGGGATGTCCTTCGAAAAGACCAGGAGGTTATCACATAGACATTACTCCACTGGACCCCCCAAGGCAAAAGAAAGAGAGGAAGACCCAAATGACATGGAGAAGAACTGTAGAGGCAGAGGCTAATACACATCAACATGCATACAAGGGGCACACTACAGAAAATTGCCAACGACCGATAAAAGTGAAAAAATATTCATAAACTGCCCTTCCCGCCAACTGCGTTCAAGGGCAGTAAGTAAGTCAAGTAAGTATAATTGAATAAAACTTTGTATTGTGTTTAATATGATGGCCGATTGGCGTTTTCTACAGGTGAACAGAAATTGACTTAAAATTCTCGACGATACCGACGATAACCTCATTTTAATGGAGAAAAATGTTTGAAATAAGTAATAACAATTAAAATATTCACGATTTTATTTAGAAAAATATTATTAAATTTGTTATACACATAATGTAAACTACACGTAAGGTAATATATAGTGTGTAAAACTAACATTTCAGCAACTTTTACACATTATTGTGAGGGACAGAATCAAATAATTAATATATATGTATATGCAAAAGGCAAAACGCAAAACATGTGATTTAAGCAAAATGTTTATTCAATTGAAAAAAAAATACAACCACAAAGGCGATTTCATCCACAATTAGTAAGTAAAATATTTGGAGAATGTTTTAAAGATATTTCAAAATATGAGAAGTTTGTCATGTTTGTGGAGTTGACATATATTAAAAATTTCCCAAAATTCAATTCCGGAGACCGATATTAAATTTCGTTGGATTCTTAGCAATTTAAATGCTTTGTGTATTTTCGCGACCATTTGTTTTCAAATGGCGGCCATCGAAAACAATTTGACAGCTGAACATTAAATTACGTGGATTTTTTTCAAAAAAAGTTTAAAATTGCCAGTTTGGAATGTAACTACGACAGAAAATGACAACGCGTTAAAAAGTACCTCTAATGACCTCTATTTCTTTGGGAAACATGTCTGTTTCCAACTTTGTTGGGTATGAAGAAGAAATGAATATACAGTCAAGGTCGTTAAAAACTTCTTTCATCATTGTAATGAGTCTAAACAAGAAATTTAATTAATGGGTGTTTTATTAAAAAATGAATTAATTCAAATGGCAAATTCTTGTCAAATATTACAATCATTAAATAACAGGTACAAGACAAGAACAATCAAAACCAAGGAGTAAACAAAGACTTAAAAAAACAAAGGACATTTACATCAACAGTTATAAATAATAAATACGAAACAACACGAACTTCACTAAAAACCGGGAATTAAATCAGGTGCTCCGGAAGGGTGGGCATGTCTTGTACCGTAAACGGCACCCGTCTCACCATCTGTCATTTGTGATATAAATATCCAATTATCAAGGTGAATATATACAAAACTTTGTATATAAATAGGTATGCCACCTGATACAGCAACATGAAGAGTAGAAACACCATTTTGGTTTTTTTTCTAAAAGTACTTCCTTCATATATAAAATATAAAATACTCTGATTTGGCAAGGGCTACTATCTGTGCGAAAAACTAGTATATATTTGTTTAGGGGCCAGCTGAAGGACGCCTCCGGGTGCGGGAATTTCTCGCTAAATTGAAGACCTGTTGGTGACCTTCTGCTGTTGTTTTTTTATTTGGTCGGGTTGTTGTCTCTTTGACACATTCCCCATTTCCATTCTCAATTTTATAGCTTATCTAATAATTGAATTTTACAATAATAATGATTTTTAAATTCAAAATAATGTCACTTATGATTATAAGTAACATTTTTTACAGAATTTCTGTCAATATTTTTGGTAAACTTATCCTTTGTCTGTATGATATCTTCAATAGGCAATACAGAATGGTTCAACAAAGAAGCATAGGATAGAGCTAAAAGGCTTTTTTTTACTTTGGAGAAATAATTGTGACTCTTAGGTAAAACATTATAGGTCAATGTACGGCCTTCAACACGAAGCCTTGGCTCACACCGAACAACAAGCTATAAAGGGCCCCAAAATTACTTGTGTAAAACCATTCAAACGGGAAAACCAACGGTCTAATCTATATAAAAAAAACACGATAAACACGTATAAGTTAAATAAACAAACGACAACTACTGTAGATCAGATTAAACGACTTAGTATGTTTTATTGCATTAAACATTGCAAGAAAGATTTATTGAAGAGTTATTGAAGATTTGAACATCTGTGATCGTCCTTGCTTTTGAAACAAACAGCCAAGAATCTAAGAAAGAAGGAAACAGAAGAAGCGCATAGCGTACTCCAGTTCTAAGAATCGTCATAAAAACTGTAACAAGAGGAAAACAGAAGAAGCACATCGCTCGCCCAAGTTCTAGGAATGAGGGAAACAGACCAAGCGTATAGATTGCTCCCGTTCTTTAATCGTCGTTAAAATTATAACAAAAGGGAAACAAAAGAAGCGCACAGCTTGATCCAGTTCAAAGAAGCACATAGGTTGCTCCCGTTCCAAGAAATATGGAAACAGAAGAAGCGCATAGCTTGCTCCAGTTCTATGAAGCGTATAGGTTGCTCTCATTCTGAGAAAGAGGGAAACAGAAGAAGCGCTAGCATGCTTCAGTTCTAAGAAAGAAGGAAACAGAAGAAGCGCACAGCCTTCTCCAGTTCTAAGAAGCACAAAGGTTAGTCCCGTTCCAAGAAAGAGGGAAACAGATAAAGCGCATCGCTAGCTCCAGTTCTAAGAAGCGCATAAGTTGCTCCCGTTCTAAGAAAGAGGGAAACAGAAGAAGTGCATAGCTTGTCCCCGTTATAAGAAAGAGGGAAACAGAAGAAGCGCATAGCTTGCTTCAGTTCAAAGAAAGAAGGAAACAGAAGAAGCGCACGGCTTTCTGCAGTTCTAAGAATCGTCATAAAACTGTAACAAGCGGGAAATAGAAAAAGTGAACAGCATGCTCCAGTTCTGGAAATCGTCGTAAAAACTATAACATGAGGGAAACAGAAGAAGCGCACAGCTTGATCCAGTTCAAAGAAGCACATAGGTTGCTCCCGTTCCAAGAAATATGGAAACAGAAGAAGCGCATAGCTTGCTCCAGTTCTATGAAGCTCATAGGTTGCTCTCATTCTGAGAAAGAGGGAAACAGAAGAAGCGATAGGTTGCTTCAGTTCTAAGAAAGAAAGAAACAGAAGAAGCGCACAGCCTTCTCCAGTTCTAAGAAGCGCATATGTTAGTCCCGTTCCAAGAAAGAGGGAAACAGATAAAGCGTAAAGCTATCTCCACTTCTAAGAAGCGCATAGGTTGCTCCCGTTCTAAAAAAAAGAGGGAAACAGAAGAAGAGCATAGCTTGTCCCCGTTCTAAGAAAGAGGGAAACAGAAGAAGCGCAGGGCTTTCTGCAGTTTTAAGAATCGTCATAAAACTGTAACAAGAGGGAAACAGAAGAAGTGAACAGCATGCTCCAGTTCTAGAAATCGTCGTAAAAACTATAACAAGAAGAAACAGAAGAAGCTCATGGCTCTTTAGAATTATGTCAAACACACATAGCTAAACATTTTCTTGAAATAAAAAGTTCATTTGTTTAAGGCTTAGAAACATGTAGAATGAAAAAGAGTGTAACAAAAATACCAAACTCCAAGGTAAACTTCAAAAGGAGAAGTCCATAAAAACTGACAAATGTAAACGATATCAGACAACAGATCGAGTGAAAAACAACTGACAAATGTAAACGATATCAGGCAACAGATCGAGTGAAAACTGACAAATGTAAACGATATCAGCCAACAGATCGAGTGGAAACTGACAAATGTAAACGATATCAGCCAACAAATGGAGTGGAAACTGACAAATGTAAACGATATCAGCCAACAGATCGAATGGAAACTGACAAATGTAAACGATATCAGCCAACAGATCGATTGAAAACTGACAAATGTAAACGATATCAGCCAACAGATCGAGTGGAAACTGACAAATGTAAACGATATCAGCCAACAAATGGAGTGGAAACTGACAAATGTAAACGATATCAGCCAACAGATCGAATGGAAACTGACAAATGTAAACGATATAAGCCAACAGATCGAGTGGAAACTGACAAATGTAAACGATATCAGCCAACAGATCGAGTGGAAATTGACAAATGTAAACGATATCAGCCAACAGATCGAGTAGAAACTGACAAATGTAAACGATATCAGCCAACAGATCGAGTGAAAACTGACAAATGTTAACGATATCAACCAACAGATCGAGTGAAAACTGACAAATGTAAACGATATCAACCAACAGATCGAGTGAAAACTGACAAATGTAAACGATATCAGTCAACAGATCGAGTGGGAAACAACTGACAAATGTAAACGATATCAGTCAACAGATGGAGTGTAAACTGACAAATGTAAAAGATATCAACCAACAGATCGAGTGAAAACTGACAAAGGTAAACGATATCAGACAACAGATCGAGTGAAAACTGACAAATGTAAACGATATCAGCCAACAGATGGAGTGTACACTGACAAATGTAAACGATATCAGCCAACAGATCGAGTGAAAACTGACAAATGTAAACGATATCAGCCAACAGATCGAGTGAAAACTGACAAATGTAAACGATATCAGCCAACAGATCGAGTGACAACTGACAAATGTAAACGATATCAGCCAACAGATCGAGTGACAACTGACAAATGTAAACGATATCAGCCAACAGATCGAGTGACAACTGACAAATGTAAACGATATCAGCCAACAGATCGAGTGGCAACTGACAAATGAAAACGATATCAGCCAACAGATTGAGTAAAAAAACAATTGTCATATTCCTGACTTGGTACAGAATGGGAGCTGCACCAGACTTTTCTATACTGTACCGAGCTGACTATGCAAATGAATTTTACATTTCGAGACAATGCATAGTTGTTTTCTTTATGCTGAAACTCTAACAACTGTTCCAGATGAAATATTTTTAATTTGAAGCGGGCAACGTAAAAATTCCCCAAAGCTGTAGTCGGTTTTACAAAAGACTTGAACTACTTAATCGTAAATATTTAGTGAAACATTTCTTTAAACAAAATTATATTTTGATTGAAATTGAGCTCTAGAACCATCTGCGTTAATTTGACGCATTATATGTGTTTCACTTTTTGGCGTTTTAAACTTTAAACCCTGTACTTTTTGTTGGCTATTATTCGTGTTTTCCCTGATATATATGTGTTCTTCTATTTATTTGTATTATTGTCCTATCATGTAATGTTGTCATTTTGATGTTATACTAAGTATTGCCATAAAAGCGGGAGATTTGGCATGCCACAAGACCAGGTATAACTCACCATGTTTTTCTCTTAAAATGTCCTGTACCAGGTCAGGCAAATCGCCATTGTTATATTACAGTTCGTTTCTGTATGTGTTATATATAAATGTTGTGTTTCTGTTGTGTCGTAGTTCTCCTATTATATTTGATGTGTTTCCCTCAGTTTTAGTTTGTAACCTGGATTTGATTTTTGATCATTTTCTCATTCGATTTATGAATTTCAGCGGTATACTACAGTTGCCTTTATTTATCTATTGTATTTGTCTCTTGATGAATGAAAAACAGAAATTAATTAGCAGGGTGGTAAAACCAATACATTGTCCTAGCTTTAAATTAACATTCAGTGATACAGAAATATATTTGAAGTAAATGCACAAGCACAAAACAAAATGAATCAAACACCAAAATAGACCAAAAGGAAACTCTGAAACACCATTTGTTTAAATTAGTTGTTTTAGTACAAATCTACTACTTACTTTTTTCCCCCACAGCTGTCTTCAATGATAAACCATAGTTGTTCATTAATTTTGTTGTCTGCTCTGAAGATACACCACCATCATCTATGTATGTCGTGGTCTGTTCTGTAGATATACCACCATCATCTATGTGTGTCGTGGTCTGCTCTGAAGATACACCACCATCATCTATGTATATCGTGGTCTGCTTTGAAGATACACCACCATCATCTATGTATGTCGTGGTCTGCTCTAAAGATACACCACCATCATCTATGTATGTCGTGGTCTGCTCTGAAGATACACCACCATCATCTATGTATGTCGTGGTCTGTTCTGAAGATACACCACCATCATCTATGCATGTCGTTGTCTGTTCTGTAGATATACCACCATCATCTATGTATGTCGTGGTCGGCTCTGAAGATACACCACCATCATCTATGTATGTCGTTGTCTGTTCTGTAGATATACCACCATCATCTATGTATGTCGTCGTCTGTTCTGAAGATATACCACCATCATCTATGTGTGTCGTTGTCTGCTCTGAAGATATACCACCATCATCTATGTATGTCGTGGTCTGCTCTGAAGATACACCACCATCATCTATGTATGTCGTGGTCTGCTCTGAAGATACACCACCATCATCTATGTGTGTCGTGGTCTGCCACCATCATCTATGTATGTCGTGGTCTGTTCTGTAGATATACCACCATCATCTATGTGTGTCGTGGTCTGCTCTGAAGATACACCACCATCATCTATGTATGTCGTGGTCTGTTCTGAAGATACACCACCATCATCTATGTATGTCGTGGTCTGTTCTGTAGATACACCACCATCATCTATGTATGTCGTGGTCTGTTCTGAAGATACACCACCATCATCTATGTATGTCGTCGTCTGTTCTGAAGATACACCACCATCATCTATGTATGTCGTGGTCTGTTCTGTAGATATACCACCATCATCTATGTATGTCGTGGTCGGCTCTGAAGATACACCACCATCATCTATGTATGTCGTGGTCTGTTCTGAAGATACACCACCATCATCTATGTATGTCGTCGTCTGTTCTGAAGATACACCACCATCATCTATGTATGTCGTGGTCTGTTCTGTAGATATACCACCATCATCTATGTGTGTCGTGGTCTGCTCTGAAGATACACCACCATCATCTATGTATGTCGTGGTCTGCTTTGAAGATATACCACCATCATCTATGTATGTCGTGGTCTGCTCTGAAGATACACCACCATCATCTATGTATGTCGTGGTCTGCTCTGAAGATACACCACCATCATCTATGTGTGTCGTGGTCTGCTCTGAAGATACACCACCATCATCTATGTATGTCGTGGTCTGCTCTGAAGATATACCACCATCATCTATGTATGTCGTGGTCTGCTCTGAAGATACACCACCATCATCTATGTATGTCGTGGTCTGCTCTGAAGATACACCACCATCATCTATGTGTGTCGTGGTCTGCTCTGAAGATACACCACCATCATCTATGTATGTCGTGGTCTGCTCTGAAGATACACCACCATCATCTATGTGTGTCGTGGTCTGCTCTGTAGATATACCACCATCATCTATGTGTGTCGTGGTCTGCTCTGAAGATACACCACCATCATCTATGTATGTCGTGGTCTGCTCTGAAGATACACCACCATCATCTATGTATGTCGTGGTCTGCTCTGAAGATACACCACCATCATCTATGTGTGTCGTGGTCTGCTCTGAAGATACACCACCATCATCTATGTATGTCGTGGTCTGCTCTGAAGATACACCACCATCATCTATGTATGTCGTGGTCTGCTCTGAAGATACACCACCATCATCTATGTATGTCGTGGTCTGCTCTGAAGATACACCACCATCATCTATGTATGTCGTGGTCTGCTCTGAAGATACACCACCATCATCTATGTGTGTCGTGGTCTGCTCTGAAGATACACCACCATCATCTATGTATGTCGTGGTCTGCTCTGAAGATACACCACCATCATCTATGTATGTCGTGGTCCGCTTTGACGGTACACCATCATCATCTATGTGTGTCGTGGTCTGCTCTGAAGATACACCACCATCATCTATGTATGTCGTGGTCTGCTCTGAAGATACACCACCATCATCTATGTGTGTCGTGGTCGAATCTGAAGATACACCACCATCATCCATGTATGTCGCGGTCTGCTCTGAAGATACACCACCATCATCTATGTGTGTCGTGGTCGAATCTGAAGATACACCACCATCATCTATGTATGTCGTGGTCTGTTTTGAAGATACACCACCATCATCTATGTATGTCATGGTCTGCTCTGAAGATACACCACCATCATCTATGTATGTCATGGTCTGCTCTGAAGATACACCACCATCATCTATGTATGTCGTGGTCTGCTCTGAAGATACACCACCATCATCTATGTATGTCGTGGTCGGCTCTGAAGATATACCACCATCATCTATGTATGTCGTGGTCGGCTCTGAAGATACACCACCATCATCTATGTATGTCGTGGTCTGCTCTGAAGATACACCACCATCATCTATGTATGTCGTGGTCTGCTCTGAAGATACACCACCATCATCTATGTATGTCGTGGTCGGCTCTGAAGATACACCACCATCATCTATGTATGTCGTGGTCTGCTCTGAAGATACACCACCATCATCTATGTATGTCGTGGTCTGCTCTGAAGATACACCACCATCATCTATGTATGTCGTGGTCGGCTCTGAAGATACACCACCATCATCTATGTATGTCGTGGTCGGCTCTGAAGATACACCACCATCATCTATGTATGTCGTGGTCGGCTCTGAAGATATACCACCATCATCTATGTATGTCGTGGTCGGCTCTGAAGATACACCACCATCATCTATGTATGTCGTGGTCGGCTCTGAAGATACACCACCATCATCTATGTATGTCGTGGTCGGCTCTGAAGATACACCACCATCATTTATGTATGTCGTGGTCGGCTCTGAAGATACACCATAGCCATTCCTGTATGTAGTGTTCTGCATTGTGTATTCAGCAAATGTGGTTCCGAACTCAGATAAACAAGAAAAAGTTACGAAGAGAAGGACTGAAAACATTTTTGCCATGACTTAAAATAAAACTCGTTCGACTCGTTTGGTGGACTGATAGACACGATGTGACAGATCCAACATTTATGTGGTAAATAATAAATACAATCTAATTAGAATATTGATCTCTAATTACGTTATACTACTCATTTTTAGTAAAACGTAATCAGAGATCAATATTTTAATTAAATTTTGATAAATATTTTATAAAATAACTTTACTTTCTAATATCGTCAATACCTTTATGCCTTTTTAAAATATCAGTGAAATATTTCCTAATGTGATTTCCAAAACACATTGGTGTCATCCCAAAAGTATTAAACAGTATATTGACTGGATCTCTACAGATATAAAAGGGAGATCTCTGAGTTCAAATTTGTAGAAATGGGATTTTATAAAACTTCTAAAACCCATTAGTTTACCTGATTTTAAATAGGTTAGCTTTTAACTCCCTCATGTATAGTCGATCTACGACGATATAAGGGTATCGTCATCTCAATTGTCAGTGAAGGGTGTCATCATTTCAATAGTCAGTGAAGGATATCATCATCTCAGTGGTCAGTGAAGAGTATCACCAACTCAGTGGTCATTGAAGGGTATCATCATTTCAATAGTCAGTGAAGGGTATCATCATCGCAGTGGTCAGTGAAGGGTATCACCATCCCAGTGGTCAGTGAAGGGTATAACCATCTCAGTGGTCAGTGAAGGTATTACCATTTCAATAGTCAGTGAAGGGTATTACTATTTCAGTGGTCAGTGAAGGGTATGACCATCTCAGTGGTCAGGGAAGGGTATCACCATCTCAGTGGTCAGTGAAGGGTATAACCATCTCAGTGGTCAGTGAAGGTATTACCATTTCAATAGTCAGTGAAGGGTATTACCATTTCAGTGGTCAGTGAAGGGTATCACCATCTCAGTGGTCAGGGAAGGGTATCAGTGGTCATACTTTACACGCAATTTGACGTACTTGAAAGATTTAAAGCTCGCACATCTAGCAAATAACGCTGATAGCTTTGAAATTTCACTCTTGATAGGAGCCGATTATTATTAGGATATAGTTCAAGATCACGTGATTAGAGGGAATGGACCTACAGCCGTAGCATCAAAAATTGGTTACTTGTTATCTGGACCCGTAATAGAAACAGAAAGAAAGCCTTTTCCTCATCGGTTCTTTAGAATGTTACTTCACACCAAGCAGAGGAAAGCGAGATCGGGAAATTCTGGAATTTAGAATCGCTAGGAATATGTTTAACACAACAAGACGATGAGGAGAGTTTTGTAAAGACTAATCAACAAGACTGTATTAAATTTGAAAACGAACGTTATTCTGCCAAGTTGCCATGGAAACTGTATCATCCGGACTTACCTTCAAACATCCTGATCTCTAAAGCAAGAACCGAAAGCACAATTAGAAGACTAATAAAATTGAGAATGGAAATGGGCAATGTGTTAAAGAGACAACAACCCGACCGTAGAAAAAAAATACAGCAGAAGGTCACCAACAGGTCTTCAATGTCGTGAACCACATTTATTAAGAACATATTCAGAAATTATTGAAACCCAAATGGAGAGAGGGTTCATAGAGAAGGTAAACAATAAAAACGACAATGGCAAAAGCACTCACTATATACCACATCATGCCGTAAAAAAGGATTCGGCAACAACACCAATTCGTATAGTGTACGACTGTAGCTGTAAAAATTCGCCAGATCACGCAGGTTTGAATGATTGCCTAATGTCAACTCCACCAGACTTGGACGACTTAAGGTGGTATGGGAGTCTTAAATAAAAATGATAGAATTTATTCATACTTTGTCAAAATGTAGTATCTATTGATACATGTTCAAAAATATTATAAAAATGATAGGTCACCGTGCATATTCTCAAGCTACAGGTTGTGACAAAATGACAAATTTTGTATGGATTATACAGGAAAAAACAACATTTTGTGAATAGAAACTAAACAAAATGATAGAATTGTAAAATAAATTAGGAAAAGATTGCTTTCAGACAATGCTTTGAGAATATCAAAAGAAAAGATAGGGTCACCGTACGTTTTTTCCGGCTAAAAGACAAAATAGGAAAATTTCATGTAGAGTCCTTCAGAAAATGCACTGTTTTAGAGTTACCTCCCCTGAAATTGCCAATTTGAAAATATTCAAAAACAACCAAAAATAATCTACACTTGTAAAAATATTAATATTTCTAAGTTATATTCTTATAAATTGGTTCTTTTAAATGAAAATTCATATTAAATATCTGCATTCCTGCGTCACATTTTGCTAACTTGATAGAAAATATAGACCTTAGATTCTCTGTTTTTACAATCCAAGATGGCGAAAGACACCCATACCACCTTAACAAAAATATTAATGGGATTTATAACCAAGAAGTACACAATAACCACAGACATTGAAAAGGCTTTCTTACATATTGGATCAGATGAGAAAGATCGACATTTTACACGCTTTTTTTGGTTGAGCGACACAGATAATCCTAGCAGTACTCTTACAACATATCAATTGAAATCTATATATATTTTGTTTGGTGCAACAAGTTCACCGTTCATCCTAAATGCAACACTGCTTAAACACTTGGATGCATGCAACACAAATATATCAGCAATGATGAAGAATAACCTTTACGTGGATATTATTTTGTAAAATGAAGATGGCGCCGCAAAGTATTTTGTACAAGCCAGATCATTGATGTCGGAGGCTGGATTTAACCTTCGTTCATGGCGTTCAAATTGCTCAAAACTTACAGATTTAGAAAAACAACATAACGTATGTGAAAAAGAAACAGTTTTCAAAATACTTGGACTGGAATGGGATACAGTTAAAGATACGGTCACTTTTCAAAAATCGACTTATTTGATATTGAACTACCAATTAATATTACAAAACGTGAAATTCTTAAACAGTCGTCAAGTATTTACGATCCGCTAGGATTATTTAGCCCTGTATCCGTCTGAGCAAATATTTTAATGCAGACATTCTGGGAACAGAAGTACGAACGGGATGAGCCATTACCGTTAGAAATACAGACAACATGGAAAAGTTTTAGTAAGACAACTTAGATTGTACCTGAATAACAAAGACGCAATTTGCTGTGGAGGGATAATTCATAACGCACCTGTATGTGAAAATACGAAATTTCCTTATTTGTTACCTAGAAGTCATCCTTTTCAAATACATAATATATATGATTTGATTTTAATCCTGATTTGGCCATACCATCGGCCGTTCTCTGTGATATAACTTTTTGTATAATCAAGGGTGTAAAAGTCTTTTGATCTATTTTACTGACATTGTCAAACTTCATTTGGGAATTCATACTCTCAATGGTAAATGAAAATTTCTTGTAGTCAATAGAAATATTGCCTAACAAAACTCTGAGTGCCTCAACATCCTCAACTGCATTATTCGCAATGTAATCACTTTAAAATTTGCAAACATCTTTAAAAACTCACCTTTATGATTAGGCAATTTAAATCTGGGTAGGTCGTTTTAAACAATGGCAAAGTATCCACAAAACCACTAACAATTTGTCTAAACTCTAAAGAGAGTTTTATCGCCAAACAGGAAAGAATTTACAAACTGTTCAAGTTGGAGACGTAGTGGAAGATGATAAATTACAGAAAAACCGATGGAACATTGCCGTTGATGAATTGATAACCGGAAACGATAGTTTTACACGAGCAGCTATAATACAAACTTGTGCAGGACGTACATCACGTCCTATAGTAAATCTGTACCCGCTCGAAATCCGAACAAACATTAACAATTTAGATGACAAAAAAGATGAAACTTCAACAGAAAGGTTGACAAGAGTTCTACCAAAACGAGAGGAATCTGTCCGAGCTCGAGAGAACATCAAGAAATGGACTACCCAAAGTAAACTACTTACTGACAATTTTATTTGAAAAGGCCCCGAGAATGACGCGAATTGAGCGCGAATATATTATACATGTTAACGTTGCCACCTGACTTATAACGTTACTTTTATAGCAATGGCTAAACACGTGTTAGTGTATAAACACGATCTATACACAACGCATGTATCATTGTTTATCTACTTTACACAACATCATCATCTCAGTGGTAAGTGAAGGGTATCACCAACTCAGTTGTCAGTGAAGGGTATCATCATCTCAGTGGTCAGTGAAGGGTATCACCAACTCAGTGGTCAGTAAAGGGTATCATCATCTCAGTGGTCAGTGAAGGGTAACATCCTCTCAATGGTCAGTGAAGGGTAACATCATCTTAGTGGTCAGTGCAGGGTATCACCGTATCAGTGGTCAGTGAAGGGTATCATCATCTCAGTGGTCAGTGAAGGGTATCATCATCTTAGTGGTCAGTGCAGGGTATCACCGTATTAGTGGTAAGTGAAGGGTATCGTCATTTAAGTAGATAGTGAAGAGTATCACAACCTAAGAAGTGAGTGAATGGTATCACCATATCAGTGGTCAGAAAGGGTATCATCATCTCAGTGGTCATTGAAGGGTATCATCATCTCAGTGGTCAGTGAAGGGTATCACCATCTTAGTAGTCAGTAAAGGGTGTCACCATCTAAGTAGTTATTGAAGTATATCACCATCTCAGTGGTCAGTGAGGGGTATCATCATCTCAGTGGTCATTGAAGGGTATCACCATCTAAGTAGTCACTAAACTGTGTCACCATCTAAGTAGTTAATAAAGGGTATCATAATCGCAATGGTCAGTGAAGGGTATCAACACCTCAGTGGTCAGTGAAGGGTATCATCATCTCAATCGAAGATTGCCAGTTTTCTATCGAAGGTCGGATATCTAGGTTCTCTATGGGTTATCTGCCTCCTTCCATCAATTGAAACTTACCGCCACGAAATAAAATCACTAGTGTTGAAAGTAACGTTGAACACCAATCAATCAATCTCATCGCTCCCTGTTTTCGGATATATCATAGAGGCCCCTCATGGGGGGGGGGGGGTCCTAGTAATCACATAATCACCATTTTTTTGCCAATATAATCACATAATCATTAAATATTTGCTTATCTTTAGTAATCAAATAATCATAAACTAAAAATACAGTCCTAGGTAATCAAATAATCATGAAATATTTGGCTTAATAATCAAATAATCATTAAAAAAACGGCCAAGTAATCACATAATCAAAAACCCCACGAGGGCCCTCGTCATATGGCGTGTGACATGCAAATAAACGATAACAAGTGAGAGGTATAACACGTGTCATGATCAATCGAAGTGATGGAAATCACTCATGGAAAGATTAAAAGAGTAGTTTGAATAATTTCATATTAAGGTATGGTGGGGGAAAATGAACATTAATAAAGCATTATTGCTGAATATTGCATCTACAGCAGGTTTTTAGAAGGAAACGTGCTTTTCCAGTATGAGGATAAAACGAGCTCAAATAAAATAATATGAGTCTCTTAATTTGCACAATTTTATTTAAACTGCAGTTTATATCTTATCGAAATAATGTTGCTTGTTCTGAACATGTTAAAAAAAAGCAATTAAAAATTTCTTCTAGTAATAAAATTAACGGTACCAATTTTCTTGCACCAGACGCGCATTTCGACAACGATTTCAGTGATGCTCATTTGAAATCCAAAGCTTATATAAAAGATGAAGAGCTATATTCCAAAAGGTCCAAAAAGTATAGCCAAATCCGTGAAAGGAATCAGAGCTTTGCATGAGGGAGATACATTCCTTAATTTATAATAATTTCTAATATTTTGTAACAGCAAATTTTAATAACACAAAAAATCCGTCGTATTTTCATGCCAGTACCGAAATACTGGCTACTGGGCTGATGATACCCTCGGGGACTAATAGTCCACCAGCAGAGGCATCTAAATGTTACCAGCTATCCTTGTAAGACATAAAATCTAGACCAACAGCTAAAAACATTAAAGTATCAACTAAAATAATCTAAACATGTTGTTTTGGGGCATTTTGTAAGTTGAAACAGAGGTTATATGATATTGAAGATTAAAAGTTGTAGAGTGCCTTTTGATCAATTTTTAAAGTATTTTTCAACACAGGGCGTTGTAAATGTACTTTTATTTAACTTACGTAAACAAATTTAAAAAAATATTTTTAAATTTATTGAAATGTGGATTTTTTCTTGATTGCAAAACTATATATTCACTTCTAATAAAAATTCAAATGACTTAAATATAGACATAATGATTGATGGGGAATAAACTAATAAACAATGAAATAAATAAAAATTTTAAAACTGTTTTAAGCCAATTCCTGATAAAAAAAAAAAAAGTGAACTAATCGAAATTTTTGATTAATTACAGATGATTATTTGAAATTTATCAAGTAAGTTATAGGCCTTTTATATATTCACATTAATGATTATCTATTATAATATATACACTCCGCATTTTTTACGTTGATCTAAACATGGAGGTAGGAGTACAGCCTAAGCAACACGAACCACCAAAACAGGTTATCTCTTGGACGGAACCCGGATTTTAGGTTAGGGTTCTGATACTTTATTAAGCTAAGAACTAGATATATAGATGCCGTTTGTAAATTTATTTGGCACGCAAATCCGCGACGCATACCCCCCCCCCCCCCCCCCCCCCCCCCGTTTCCCAATCCAGCCTGAATTTGCTCCTGTATCTCAGTTGCTCCCAACTGGTTGCCATAAACTGCACCACAAGACAATAATTGCAAAACTGGCCGTGAAAATAATAGAGATAATTTTGAGTTAGCCCCCCCCCCCCCCCCCCCCACACACACACATACACAATATAATATCAAGTTGAACAAAACTGGTTGTCAAAAGTTATCAGGGTTTCGCTTTAAATGTTGTTCGGGAAAGAGATAACCCCATGGTTTGTCTAATAGGAATGTAGGACAGAAAGTAACACGACTGGCAAAAAGTCACCATCATCAGTTTCGAGATTTTTTTGTTTGAACTGGTATATTTAAAGAAACTGTATTAAATACTATCAAATAATTGTCATGAGAACAAAATGGCAAAGTAGCTCTGTACTTACGGAGGCTTGAGGATACAACAATTTCAGGAAAATTTAAGACATTTTTTTTCATCATAAATTTTATTTATTACACTTAGTCTATTAGTTGTTGCTGTATGATATGAAACCAAAATCAACCCCAAAAAAATCGATTTGTTTTTGCACCAGAAAAAAGCTCCAAATAATCTCCCTATGATGCAAAAATGCATATTTTATTTGCATTAAAATTGAAATATCTTTAATTTGTAACTCATTGGTTAGGTAACCTATATTTTTTTCCCCATATTTTTCAAATAAGATATACGGCTTAATTAAACTGAATAATTGTAAAAATTTAAGCAATTTCTGTAATTTATTTCTCTTTTATTCCGATATTACGTCTATTTCTTCTATTAGTTCAACAAAAGTTAATGGCATGCTTCTTTCGAAGGCAGATTAATTGTGAGCTTTAACTGAGACTACTTTAACACAATTATAGTAGTCTCGGGCTTTTATGAACGGTGACTCCATTTTTTTTTTTTTATAATTCTATTAAGTATATATGATGAATAGATCTAGGAAGATTTGGTGTGAGTGCCAATGAGACAACTCTTCATCCAAATAACAATTTATAAAAGTAAACCATTATAGGTCAATGTACGGCCTTCAACACGGAGCCTTGGCTCACACCGAACAACAAGCTATAAAGGGTCCCAAAATGACTAGTGTAAACCCATTCAAACGGGGAAAACAACGGTCTAATCCATGATAAAAAACGAGAAACGAGAAACACGTATAAATTACATAAACAAACGACAACTACTGCCCCCCCCCCTCACTACTGTACATCAGATTTCTGACTTAGGACAGGTGCATGCAAACATTTGCAGCGGCATGAAACGTTTTAATGGTACCAAAACTTCTCCCTTTTTTCTGAAACAACAGCGTAACATCACAACATACTGAGAAAAACACACGATAAAATATCAATTAGCAGGCTTAACTAAATAAAAATGTAAATTAAGCGGCACACTATGAACGAATAAATTTGATCTGCGATATCTGAATGCAAATGCACAGTTAATAAAATATAAGGGACACACGTTTAAGGCCAAAAAGCAAACAAACATGTCCAAACAATCGCGGCCATGGCAAGACACTACTGTGAAATATTTAACCCCCGAAAATGAGTCACTTTTGAAAAAAGTCCATTTATAGAAGAAAAAAAAGCGAAATCCTATATTTAAAAAAACAAAACACACCAGCGATTTTTTATATCTTACTGGAATTAAAATTTAAGAATAATAATTAAATATCTTAATTTTCTATTTAAAAACTTTTGTTACTGTTGCTCATACAAACATTTTAACTTCATATTTTAAATTTATTTTTTTTAAAATGCAAAAAAAAAAATGCAATTATAATCAAACGATTATCTTACATTTATGAGGGCCCTCATGGGGTTTTTGATTATGTGATTACTTGGCCGTTTGTTTAATGATTATTTGATTATTAAGCCAAATATTTCATGATTATTTGATTACCTAGGACTTTATTTTTAGTTTATGATTATTTGATTACTAAAGATAAGCAAATATTTAATGATTATGTGATTATATTGTGTAACGAAGTAAGTTCTTTGGGAATTGTCAGGTGGCCAATGTCATACAAAACCAAATTAAAATATAAATTTAATTAACAAAACAAAATAAAGTAAATTCAACAAAAATTGTAATATGAAATGAGAACACAAATGTAACTAAATAAACACACACGGAACTAAACAAAATGTCATGAAATAAACATAAATCAAACAAATTTCAGCCTGCACACTTTCCGCACACTGCCCGGATACGTTCCTCGTTGTACGTACTGTAGATGTAAATGATGAACTGGGTTGTTCCCCTTTAAATTTCTCTTTATAATTAAACGGACGAATTAACTAATTTTCACATATATTTGGTTGCTTCTAAATTGATTGAAGAGAACACTAAATTTGTATGAATAAATATAATGCTGAATAACAAACTATAACTGCTTTAAACTGCATAAATACTGCACGGACTTCTCGATTTCTCAACTAAAAATGTATATAATTTTACGGACTTTTTGCTCCAAATAAATAGAAACGGACTATAGATTTATCACCGCCTCCATGCGTTGTAACTCCAACCAATATATCACCGAGTTGTTACCATTTTTAACCCCGACACCATTAATTCATCGACACCATTATCTCCGACCAGTCGACAATTAGCAACGTGCCAACGCACACTAAAACCGGGCCTAAAAACCCCTGCAAAATAATAATTGAACCCAAAAATTACTTACGTTATCTATAAATATGAATAATATGGCAATTATCCGTACATTTGGACCGCGAGCAAGAAATATCATCTCGACAGCAAATTGACCTCAATGTACCATAAAATATAAGTAAAATAACTTACCTGAGTGTTGTTTCAATTAGCCTTTGGACATCCATGTCCTGTCCTGACAATTATAATGTCCAAATTGCTCTCTAAACCACAAACCCAACTGCACAAACGTGTGCTACTCTCAATGATCATGTGCCGACTGATTTGAGACTCACCTGTTAAATTTCAATAGGTGCGTAATCACGTGATAAACAAGGTCTGCTTGACTAGATTACCGGTGTTAGTGAAAATAAGAGATAACATAAAATATAGTCCTAGGTGTAAAATAAATCATATAAATAATTAACTGAAGTTTGTTACAAACGTCCCTTTCCAGGAGACTAAAGAACATTTAGTCCGACCAGAAACAACAAACTTCAAAATCTAATCTGAAATTAAGCTATATCAGTAAAAAAAAAAAAAAAAAAAAAAAAAAAAAAATATGTACACATCAAACATAAAAAATTCAGTCCTGTAACACTAAAATAAAACCAAAATTAACACAATAACGCTGTAATAACGCCACACTCAGGGGTTATCTAAATATCGCCACATCTAGACAAAACATCTGCAACAATGTTTGTCTTGCCTGCAATGTAAAAAACTGTATAATTAAATTCCTGAAGTATCAAACTCCAACGGAGTAACCGTTGGTTACTGGTTTTCATCCTCTGTAACCACTGTAAAGGAGCATGATCAGTATAAATAGCAAACTCTTTACCCTCTAGATAGTTTCTCAAAGTTTTAACCGCCCACACTATGGCAAAGCACTCCTTTTCTACCACTGCGTAGTTGCATTCCGCTCCAGAGAGTTTCTTGCTGATAAACATAATTGGACGCCTTCCGTCATCAAATTCTTGCTCTAGTACAGCACCTAGACCCTTACCGGACGCATCAGTCTGCAAAATAAACTTTTTAGAAAAATCTGGACTCCGTAATACAGAATCACTACAAATACATTCTTTAAGCTTGTCAAAAGATTTTTGTGTTGTGTCTGACCATTCAACTTTATTTGGTTCGTTTTTCTTTGTAAGGTCAGTCAAAGGTACGGATATGTCGGAGAACTGTGGTATAAACTTCCTGTAGAAACCTATCAGACCGAGAAATGATCTCACCTGTTTCTTCGTGACAGGCACTGGAAATTCATGTATAGCAGATACCTTGTCCTGAACAGGCTTAATCTTGCCACCGCCGGCAATATGTCCTAAAAACTCAAGCTCATCGTAGCCAAATAAACACTTACTCGGTTTTGCAACGAGGTTTGCCTGTCTCAGTGAATCGAATACTGCCCTTAAATGCTCAATTTGGTACTCCCATGTATCGCTAAATATACCAATATCATCAATGAACGAGTCAGCAAATTCCTCGTATCCTGCCAGAACTTTATCCATCATACGAACAAAAGTAGCACCTGAGTTCATCATACCAAATGGAGTAACAGTAAACTGATAATGTCCGAACGGCGTTATAAATGCGCTCTTCTGTCGGCTGTCTTTATCAAGTGGTACCTGCCAATAGCCCTTAGTTAAATCAAGTTTACTGATATATCGTGCTCTGCTGACTTTATTCAGTACCTCATCCATGCGTGGCATAAAAATCGGGTCAAAGATAGTCTGTTTGTTCAAGGAACGATAATCGGCACAAAATCTAAGTGTGTTGTCTTTTTTCTTGATCAGTACTATCGGAGCTGCATACGGACTGTCAGACGGCTCAACTATACCTGCAGCTAACATATTGTCAATCTCTTCTCTGACCTTATCTCTAAGTGCGTATGGTAGTGGGTACGGACGTTGGTAAATCGGTTCATCTGTTTTTGTAACTACTCTATGTTCTATAATATTTGTTACCTTAGGTACGTCACTAAAGATGTCTTCATATTCTGATAGTAATTCTTTAAGCTGCTGTTTTTCGACAGTTGTCAATTCTGGTGAGATCGTAACGTCATCTACATTTTCTTTGCTTTTCAACACTGGAGTTATATCTGTAGTCATCTCACTATCATCTGTGCCTTCATCTGTGTTAAGACCTGAAATTACATTTAAGCACGCAGCAATATCTGTTGTGACATTATTATCAAGATCATTATCTACCCGCTCATGCCATAACTTCAACATATTTACATGAAATACTTTGTCTTTTCCTCTAACCTTGACCTTATAGTCAACAGGACTAACTTTATCAGTCACTATAAATGGTCCTTTCCAACTCGCTAACAGCTTTGATGTATGTGTAGGCAATAATATAAGCACCTTTTGACCAACTTCAATCTTTCTGTCTCTAGCTTTTCTATCATAATAAAACTTCTGTCTTTGTTTCGCTTTTGTTTCATTTTCAATGGCGTACTCAGCCATTGTTCTCAACTTTTCTCTAGTGTCTAATAAATAACTCAACACAGAGTTTTGACATGTACTAGGCTCTTCCCACTCTTCTTTAAGTACTGCTAGAGGTCCTCTAATGTGCCTGCCATATAACAATTCAAACGGTGAGAAACCAGTACTCTCATTTGGTACCTCCCGATATGCAAATAATAAGTAGGGGATATATGCATCCCATATTTTTGGTGTCTGTCGTGCATATGCCTTCAACATTTTCTTCAGTACACCGTTAAACTTTTCACAGAGTCCATTACACATAGCATGATAAGGACTAGTGCGTAACTTACTTATCTTTAATAGTCTACATACCTCAACCATCAGCTCTGACATAAAGTTACTGCCTTGGTCTGTCAACAGCTCCCTGGGTATGCCAACTCTAGAAAATAAACTTATAAGAGCATTAGCGACTGTAGAAGCTTCTTGGTCTTTTAAAGGAATTGCTTCTGGATATTTAGTGGAATAATCGACGCAAACAAGTACATAACGGTTTTTATCATCAGTCATAGGCAAAGGGCCAACAAAATCAATAGCAATGCGCTGAAATGGCTCATCCATAGGTGGTATGCTAATCAATGGAGCACGTGGTACTCTACCCTTCGATGTACCTATCTGACAATCTGGACAAGACCTACAGTATTCGGCAATATCATTAAATATACCTGGCCAGAAAAAGTGCTGCATGATTCTGTCTCTTGTTTTCTTATTCCCAAGGTGACCTGCCAACGGAATATCATGTCCCAACGAAAGAACTGTTCCTCTCAACTTGCTTGGTAATACAATTTGCTGAATAACTTCACCACTTGGCTTAGTATACACTCTATATAGTAAATCTGAATTATATATAAAATAAGATGCTGGGTTATCATGCACATCACTTACATAAGATTTTACCTTATCCAAAGTCTCATCTGTCTTCTGTAACTCAATCAACTGCTTCCTATCACAAATCTTAAAATCATGGCATACGTCTGAAAAATCTATAGAATGAGATATAGGTATATCGCTACTACGCTGAACATTCGTCTGATCAATCATAATATCTGCTTCATCCTGCTTCTTCTTTCGAGATCGAGTCTCAACTGCATGACATGGGACTGAGTCACCTGAAACAAAAATATCTTCTCCACTAGTCACTGATAAACCATCGACACTATGTGGTACTGATGTGTTCACATAGTTTCCAACAATCAGATCTGCAAACGGTGTATCTAAGATCAATGCAATAATATCACCTGAAATATAAGGAGTAGAAATATTAATACATACTTCTGGACACTGCTTCACTGAACCATCTGCTAAACATATGTCTCTAGTCTGACCTGTAAGACAATCTGGGTTAGTAAACCTACTATGAACAAATACAGTAGAACAACCTGTATCTCTCAAAACTGAGATTTTATCACTATCGATCTTACCTTCTACTATATCAAGTCCATGTACCTGTACCTTGTCGCCATTACATGAAACACCAGGCAACTTAACAGTCACACCACTAATATAATCATCTACTCTATACTCCTGTCTACTCTGTATGCACAAACCAAACTTACCTGGCTTAAAATTATCCTCCTTTGACCGGTTCGTCCTTGTAGGACAGTGCGTAGCTATATGACCAATGTTCTTACAAATAAAACAAGTCCTAGTGTCAGGTTGTCTTCCTTTTGATTGGTTATATCTACCTTGTTGTTTAGATTGGTCGGTGTCAATTCTCCCAACTGATTTAGAACTTACCTGTTCATCTTTATGTGCTTGCTGAAAAGCCTCAGCTTTGTCTACCAACTCATCAATTGTTTTCGGTTTCTGTTCCTTGATCCAAAGTTTGAGCTCTTTATTACAACTTACCATTAACTGTTCTCTAGTAACTAAATCAACAAATCTATCAAAATCAGTGCCTATCAACTCACGCTCCAACCAATGTCTAAGAAAACCTACTAGTCTGACTGAAAATTCCTTAAATGACTCATCCGAAGACTGGCGTTCACTTCTGAACTTCTCCCTGTATGCCTCGGCAGTAAGCTCGTATCTACATAAAATAGCAGATTTAATTTTATCATAATTTTTACTGTCCTCTTCAGACAATCTAGAAAATGCCTCTAAAGCTTTCCCACAAAGTAAAGGGACTAATCTAAGGGCCCACTCAGACTTGGGTATTTTATGCAAAACCACCAATTTCTCAAAGGACCTTAAAAATACATCTGGGTCTTCACCTTCCTTAAATTTAGGAAGTTTCGACTTCAAACTTGAATGTGTCTGTGGTGGTGCAACACCTTGAGCCATTTCTTTCTCTCTAAGCTCTAACTCTTTTAAACGTACCTCTTTTTCCATCTCTATCTTTCTCATCTCTCTCTCTTCCATCCTAGCTTCTCTCTCAGTAGACTGCATGTTTTTCAACATTTCTAAACATGTCTCCAAAGTTTCACCCTTCTCTAACATCTCCGGAACCCAAGCGGGTAATACACTTCCTGCCATACTGTACAATACAAATAATAATAAAATGATAATGTAAACAAATAATAAAACATAAAAGTTCAAACAAAATATATAACAGAAAAAAAATCCCTGTTGTCTACCTGACAATATTTTCTAATATAACAATTGGCACAGTGACAATCCCACCGCTGCCACCATTGTAACGAAGTAAGTTCTTTGGGAATTGTCAGGTGGCCAATGTCATACAAAACCAAATTAAAATATAAATTTAATTAACAAAACAAAATAAAGTAAATTCAACAAAAATTGTAATATGAAATGAGAACACAAATGTAACTAAATAAACACACACGGAACTAAACAAAATGTCATGAAATAAACATAAATCAAACAAATTTCAGCCTGCACACTTTCCGCACACTGCCCGGATACGTTCCTCGTTGTACGTACTGTAGATGTAAATGATGAACTGGGTTGTTCCCCTTTAAATTTCTCTTTATAATTAAACGGACGAATTAACTAATTTTCACATATATTTGGTTGCTTCTAAATTGATTGAAGAGAACACTAAATTTGTATGAATAAATATAATGCTGAATAACAAACTATAACTGCTTTAAACTGCATAAATACTGCACGGACTTCTCGATTTCTCAACTAAAAATGTATATAATTTTACGGACTTTTTGCTCCAAATAAATAGAAACGGACTATAGATTTATCACCGCCTCCATGCGTTGTAACTCCAACCAATATATCACCGAGTTGTTACCATTTTTAACCCCGACACCATTAATTCATCGACACCATTATCTCCGACCAGTCGACAATTAGCAACGTGCCAACGCACACTAAAACCGGGCCTAAAAACCCCTGCAAAATAATAATTGAACCCAAAAATTACTTACGTTATCTATAAATATGAATAATATGGCAATTATCCGTACATTTGGACCGCGAGCAAGAAATATCATCTCGACAGCAAATTGACCTCAATGTACCATAAAATATAAGTAAAATAACTTACCTGAGTGTTGTTTCAATTAGCCTTTGGACATCCATGTCCTGTCCTGACAATTATAATGTCCAAATTGCTCTCTAAACCACAAACCCAACTGCACAAACGTGTGCTACTCTCAATGATCATGTGCCGACTGATTTGAGACTCACCTGTTAAATTTCAATAGGTGCGTAATCACGTGATAAACAAGGTCTGCTTGACTAGATTACCGGTGTTAGTGAAAATAAGAGATAACATAAAATATAGTCCTAGGTGTAAAATAAATCATATAAATAATTAACTGAAGTTTGTTACATATTGGCAAAAAAATTGTGATGATGTGATTACTAGGACCCCCCCCCCCCATGAGGGGCCTCATTTATCTGGCTTGGTCTTTCAAACAAAAACCGTGAAAAAATTAAAAAAATCATCAGACCCATTTTTTTTTTCAGTATAAAAAGGAAATGTTCCTTGATTTTTAGAATTATATTTGAGAATGAAAAGGTGAAAAAAGACTAAAACAAAAAGAAATCTAATTGTATTTATTTATGTATTTTCTCATTTTGAAAATTAGCATGTAAGTTGCACAGACGCTGCTCCTTATTATCCAATCTAGCTCAACCCAATACACATTAGAAGTTTGTTTTTCTCTAATTATTTTTTTTCTTCAAATTATTATATGATTTTTATGAGGTCATGTTAAGTTCCAGGAAATTGCGAGAATGCAGAATTTTTCACTATTACTACCAGAGCTTCCATATGACTTACCCCCGGCTTTGAATACACATCATTTTGGCATAGCTACACACCTGGCTGTTTAGAGCGTACATAAAGAGGAGAAAAAGAACCCTATCTACATATGTAACATATGCACACAAGATGTAGATTCAAAGGAGCCAGTGTAATGTGTAGTTCCTGTTTTGAGTGGCAACATTTATCTTTTGCTAGACTAAACAACTTCCAAAGGCAAAGAATAGACCACTTTCGAGTTCATCCGTCACCGGAAAAAAACTCGTCAATTATACGCGCCTTTATCATCGTCATTTGTGCGTTTAGGGGCGTCGTCACTTCCTTCCAATGTTGAGCGAGTGGTTGGAAAACTATAATTCTATATTGTACGAATTATTCGGCAAATTGAATTCTCAAAATTGACAATCAACACTGCTGTCATTAGGGAAATGTCAGTAAGTACCTACAGAGCAACCATTATTTCTAGTTGATCCTGCACAAAGACGATCACTAAGACGCTTGATGAACGTAAATAGTGCAGGGATACAGGCGAGCCCCTCTATCTGGTAAATGACGTCATAAAGGCGTGTATAATTGACGAGTTTTTACCGGTGACGGATGAACTCGAAAGTGGTCTATTGGTTTTGCCGGTGACAATTGCAAATGTTAAATAATGTGTCAATTTGAAATTCATAGCAAACAACTATTAATATTGTCTGTCATATCTGTTTTATGATGTAGTTTTGCATAACACTATTTTTATCACTGGCAGAATATTTAAACCATAGATTTTACACAGATTTAAATTTGAAAATCAACATTTTGTTATAAATATTTTAGAAAAAATATATTTAATAATGTATTTACAAATGTGTGTTCATGCTTTTAATTAATATTATAAAGTTATAAATTATTTATTTATGAAAATCTTTTATTTTTTATTGTACTGTATTTGTAATTGCTTAATATTGTGGTAAAACGATTTAAAATTATTATTAAGCTTTTTTATTCTCTACTAATCACATCGATGAACAGTTTTATTTAGTGCCGGCTAAATAGCATATTTGCTATTTAGCCGGTGCCGGTCAAATAGCAAATTTGCTATTTTGCCGGTGCCGGTCAAATAGCCACTGCCTAAAAAATACGTCCTGTGACTTTCTGCCCGTTCAATGTTACCGCCTAATTCTTGCTAAATCGTAGCTGAGACTACTATAACACAGTATTCTCAGATCGTAGCTAATCGGGCAAGGCATTCGGATTTAAAAAAGAGAATCTTGTTTTGATGTCAATAATATCAATTGTTGACTTGTTTTTGATATTTATTTTAAGAAAGTCTTCTAAGATCTACTAAATAATGGATAAACACATGAATTCGTACAAACACGCTTCACCACATGTCCCCTATGACACCCCTGTTTAAACTGATTTCCCCCCTATGGTGTGTTGCTCATAATCGATTAGAAACTAGTTGCGCATGCTCACAAAAAGAAATTGAGGTCTGCAACAGGACAATGAAAAGATTAATGTCGAAATGATAAGTTTCCGTTGTCACATTAATTGATAATTGTTGCAATAAATTATGGAAATTTAAGTACTGAAGAACATGAATTAAAAATTTACCAGTTGATATGTAAAATCTATACAATTTCACAAAATCTAAAAGTTCTTAAAAAAATTGTATGGTCACATGGTTTCTTAAACACACGCGGTCTACCCACGTGACTCTTGCACAAAAACGAACAGACAATGGCGGATGCAAGTCGTAAGAAAACACTCTTTTTACCTTTAAATTATTGTTTTAGCTCAAGAAATGATTTGAAAAGTCAATCCTGTGTCCCATATATATGTTGTTAGACGATGATAGATACTAGTATTTTGCTCAAATCATGGTAAATTGCCGAAACAAGTCAACATTTCGCACAAAAATGCCGGCATCGCACCGGGCGGTAATGAACCCAATCGAAACAAAAATAGTATATTAAGACTCAGCATAAGAAAAACAGACACAATTGATATAAGTCCAGAGTTATTCAACTAAAAAATCCTCGTTCGTGTGAGGCATTATTTTCATACTGTACTGTACTTATATAGTATTAGTAATGTGCTCTCTTTTAATATCTCACTTCAGACGTTGAATTTCATTTAATACCAGCATGAATGGTGGGGTTCAATAATATAATTATGAATAAAGTCCAACTAGAACTATTAATCGTGCTTTAATATAAGTTTGGGTTAAGTTAAGTTGAAATATTGTCCATATCTGACTATCAAAAGTTGGTCAATGGCTCAGTTTTGAATCTAAAATCGTTCATTATTAATAACAAGTAAAAATGATGGGACATTGTGATAAGTGTCCAAATTTGAAAATGAATAGTGGCAGGTAAACAAAACTTGCATAAATTAAGTGATAAATATTCAATAATGAACAAATTGAAACCAGATTTATATGGATCCAATGCCCTCAGTCAGCTCAAGAAGCAAGACCTATTCTCTGACATCCGAAGCTGGGGCCTTTGTATGTAGGAGCTTGTCCAATTTCAAAAAGTTGATATTACACTGTTCATGTATTTTGAACAGAGTAATATCAACTTTTTGAAATTGGACAAGCTCCTACATGTATTTCAACAGTCTGCACAGTTGGCCACTAGTCCGATGCCCCAGACTAGTAAAATTTCATTCGGACTAGTAAGTTTTTGAAAAACTTTGTTTGGCCCAATAGGAAAAATGTCAGGATATTGGTCTTCGGACTAGTAGTTAAAAAATATTTTGGTGTAGACAGTAATATCAACTTTTTGAAATTGGACAAGCCCCTACATACCACGTCCCCAGCTTTGGATGTCAGAGAATAAGTCTTAATGACAGATCAAGAAATTATAGTAATATTAAGTAACACTTTTTTTTCACACTAAACTTTGCCCCTGAGAGAATACCCATCATTTCGCAAAAAGAAATGTTTACAATCACAGCATAAAAAAGGCTAAATTTGGGGTACACAATCTTGTGTTGTTTTGATTTGGTTGCCCACAGATTACACTGGGAGTATTACATGTAGATGGGTTTCCTGTTACTTTCATAAAACTTATGTTTAAACATCCAGTAGAAAAGTCTATCAGGGCAGAGAGAAAAAAAATCTTGAGTTTCCTGTAACCCGACCCACCCTGTTTTTCAGCACTGACACTAATTTTTTATTGGATCTTCAAAAAAAAATGGTATCAACCCACCCTGTTTTTGACACCAGCTTTTGTTAATCGACATAATAATTTATCTAACTTGCTTCTACTGGCACAGAAAGCCAGTAAAACATTTTATTAATTTCAAAAGGTATTCCAAATAGGTTAAAATCCAAGAAATTTGCACAGCAGGTGCTTCAAAAACATTGCAAATGGCTGCACTTCCGGTATTTAAAAATAATTACAGACCTTGAATTAGAAAAACCATGAGGCCAAAATAAAAATATGGTTTGTTTCCCCTCGCCCGACCGACTCAGAGAAATCCCGCCGACTCAAAAGTTTTTATTCCGTTTTTTTGCAACATTTTTTTTTTATTTCCGGAAATTTTTCGGGGTTGTTTCCGGTGCCGATGATCATTTTATGGTGACCAAAAATCAGCGGTATTGTTTTTGAATTTCAAACATCATGTATTATTTTGTACACATTCCGATCACGTGATCGACTGGTTTATTTATCCGAGAGATCGTTAATTCACCCAACGATGTCAAATATCGTAGGGACAAGTTCAACAAATGATCAAAATGGCGCCATTTGCAAAACTTTTACTGCCAAATTAACATTTCCTTCCTCCAATTTTTCGCTTTTAAAAGATACCGAAACTTAAAAAAGGAATGGACAGAGACATTTAATGAATGTCTCAGGTGCTGAAAAGTTCATTTCTAAAAAATATAAGGGAAGTGTTACCCCCTTCTCTGACCAGCTGACAACGTGGTCTCGACCATTGATTGAACCATTTATGACTATATCATTACTTTTTCGCGTTTACTACCGAACTGTCAAACCTGCATTGTTTGAAGGAGGCAACCCTGTTATCAAGGGATTCATTATAAGCCCGTATATTACGATTACTTGTCCATCCGTGGCTCTTTGTCAAATGGATATGGGAATAAGACGAAACGAGAATTTTGTGTAGATATATATGAAATATCGATATTTGTCAACCAATCATCAATATATATTGTTTAAATATTGCTTTAAATTTAATGTAAACAGAGGATGGCTTGGATTAGGAATAGTATTTAATGCTTAAAAGGCCACAAATGTAAACAGGAAGTTATGTCAGCCAGTAAGGGAGATAATTTGGGAGGGAAAGACCTAAAAGAAGTATTGTCAAATCTTGAAAAAACAAAAAGAAAATGTACAACACTACCTTTTTGAATGTGACCTGTATTCAGATGCCAGAGACAAATTATTTCATCAAATATACTTCATAACAGGACAAATTCCAACAGATCTAGATAATTTATTAACAATCAATTTGCCAAATGCAGAAAATATCAATCAACTATTAGCGGAGTGCATAGAGGAAACAAACCGTTTTAGTGGATAATTTGATACAAATTTCTTTAAATTTTTATATTTTTAATTTTTCATGCCATTTCAATAACCTAATAAACCATTTTTTAAATTTATTTCACTTCATACAATAATTCTATAATATTTTTAAAGCGCCACCTACAATATATAAGTACAAAGGAGAAACTACATTTGTGATAATTATTTTACAAGAGAGGATAATTTACAAGAGAAATTACTCTGTCATCACGACAAAGATTGAAGATTGAAGAACTTATCTGGTGGCACATATTCAATTGTTTTAATATAGAATTATCAAACACAACCTCTAAAAATCAATAACAAACCAACTGCGCGACGCGACAAAGTTACTGAGAATTGTGGAAAATCACGCGCTTACCACAGCGCTATCCAAAAATCCTGGGGAGAACACTGGAATCTGTTTCTCAAATGTAGACAATATGCATCTTTTCCAATGATCTCAAAAAAGATGTTTTCTTTCTATGTAAAGACATTGGGCATGGTTGTCGTTGTTTTAGATGTCACAATAAGAAATTCAGAGGAAAGCAAGAAAATTTGATTTTTATTAATATTGGTGATTTCCTCAATGTCAGAAGCAAAATCTTGAGTCCTGAGCTGTCAGAGGGTAAATTGTTTGATGGAACATTCTTCAGGTTGAACAACTACAGTACATGCATATATATATTTAAAACAGTTTGCTACTTAGTAGTCAGACTCACTGTCAAAGAGGGAAAAAAATCACAGTCATGAACAATTCTGAAATACAAATCCAAATACAATCAGATAAAATTAATGTCAAGTTGACACCTGACACAGAGAGCTACAAACATTTAGACAATTTAACACGTACATTTTAAGTTGCTACAGATGGCTATATATGCCAGACATACACATAATCGATTTGTTTTGCTCTGTTGGATATTAAAAAAAATATCAAGATAAAAAAAAAAAAAAAAAAAAAACCTACCTACCTACCCACCTACAAAAATGTGGGTAGGGGTTTGGGGAAACAGACATTCTTTTAATTGTGGCCTGATAATTTCCTGGATTTCATTAACAATGTAAAAAAAAAAAAAGAATTTCAACCTACAACCCTATTTTTCAAAATGATGTTACCGGAAACACATAATTTTTTTTATCAGCCTAAGCATCAGTGTCATATATGCTGATTGACACTGGGCCAAGCATGTTGTTTCACAAAAAAAGGATAAATCTAGCTTCCACACCTTTAAAGTCTTCAGGTCAATGCTATACCAAGGAAGTTTACCAAGTTGAGAAAAAAATTGTTAATATTTAGGGATATATGTTGCATTTGACATTGAAGATTTAAAAAAAAACATGTCTACATTTGGCTTGTGGTAAAGTAAACTTAGAAATAAATGTTTAATTAAGTAAAACTTTAAAATAATGTGAAAGTTATGATTTTGTATTCATTTAAATTTATATATGTGTGTTTTTATTTCTATTTGCAGAATATAATTATTCAGCTGGAGGGGCACCAAAGTAAGTTTTGCTTAAGATCAATTTCAATGTGTTTAGTATCCATAGCAATAGCAGTTTTCTCTTCAAGAATTTGCAATGGCAACATTTGTTTCATTTATGTAATGAATTAGAATGTTTTAACCAGTAAGCCAACATCTTCACTTAATCTGAAATCAATTATCTTTTCTTGACCCTTTCCTCCATAATGACGCCTCGGTTAAAATGCTTCGACTACAGTGTCTGCATCAAACTATAAAATTTGTATTGAAATTGAAAAGAATATTTATTAGAATATCCTAATATCCGACTTATATTTATTTGTTAGAATATTTGTTTTTCTCAATGCATTGATACTTCAAAGCATATTTTCAATATTTTGTTAAAAAAATACTATGCGAATGAAAGATGAAAAAAAAAATTCAATGGAGAAAAGGGGTTTAGGGTGGACACCAAATATTTAAAAAATGGCTCTGCATAGGAACAAAACATCTTTTCTGATTTCTGTCTACAATCTTCTTGTTAAACATATTTTACAGTAGACTTTGTTTTGTTTTACAGCTACAACTATGGTAGTTACGGAGCAACAGCAGCTGACTCAACAGCTACATACCAACAGTATGGTCAGACACAACAACCACCAGCACAACCGGTATGTAAATGTCTTGTGATTAGAAACATGGCCAGAGTTCTTGAAAAGTGGTAGTCCTAAAGAGTTGACCAGCAATTTGCAAAGGACCAACACAATTTTAGCATTGTGCAATAGAAATAGTAGTGAGGACTACCATGGGGAAAAAGATTTCAAGAACTCTGAATCATGGCAATGAACATCAGAAAAGACTGGTATTGCATAATTTTTAAATCTATTTTTAGTCCAGTGATTATACTAAGATGAGCAAATTCAGCAAGCTTTAAATAAAAAATATTGCAAAAAAAAAACAACACTCTTTTAATTCATTAAGAATAATAAGACTAATTGAACAGTATCTCTAAATCTGGAAAAAGTCACAATTTCCAAACATGTTTTTTTTAATTGTAGTGTTGCTCGTCCCATACATTGTACACTTTTAGACATCCAAAAAAGCTGCTGCATCAGAAAACCAATATTCAGACCTTTTTCTTGTGTGTCAGTCTTCACACTGAATGACAGCCCAGGCTAGTAAAATTGCTCTTGGGCCTGTAAAAATCACATCAACAGGCCAACAATCTAACTAAAAATTTTCAAAAATTAAGGTGCGGGCATGTAGATTGAACAGTTCATTGTGAAGACTGATGTCAGAAAGTTCAAATAAAATGTAACTTGCATGGGGCATATGACTGGTGACTAACATTGCATACTGTAACTTTATGAGCGTTTTTTTGTACATTTTAGGCTGGCTACCAGCAGCCTGCAGGTTACACAGGTTATGATGCTAGTGCTTATGGACAGACAGCACAACCAGCAGCTACTCAGGCAGCCGGTTATGGACAGGCAGCTACTTACGGACAAACAACTGGTAAATAGTAATGCACCATATCTTGGCTTGCGCTTGTCTCCTTTTATTAGATTTTCACTGCTAGATCTGTTCTCTCTCTAAAGGTTGCAATATGTCTCCTTGTATTAATTGCGATAGCAACATTGTTTGCTCTCTGTGATATTTTTTTGCAGTTAATATAGAACATGCAACAAAGGTGTCTAAAAATTCATGAGTCAAATTGCAATCTTCATATAATTAACTTTATTAACATACAATACATTGCTATAAACGGTCACTACCTTCTTTCCAAATTTTGATGCTTTTTCTGTAACTACATGCATATTTCTGCCGTTTTTGTTGTATTCGTCCTTTTTTTTTAAAACCTTAACCTTAATATATAAAAGTTGGTGAATTGTTTATATTGGAAAATATTCTTTATTTGATTTCTGCACATTTGTTTTTGACTTGCCTATTGTACAGAACTGGTAACAGTCATATGAACTGCAGCCTTCTGTCATCATATTAGCAAACCAATTTTGTCTTCACACTATAAAATATTTGTTTTTTTGAAAATACATTTCCATAGGAAACTGACATCCATTTCGTAGAGGTCTAGGTGATTGTTCTTATTTTCTTAAGCTCTTCCTATCTTACTAAACAAAAGTAAATTCAGTGTTCAATGTAATCTGAGCTTCTTCAATTTTAATTTTTGCATCAAACAAAATATATTAATTGCATAGATCAAAGTTCAATTTTCAAAATAATTCTGAATTTTATTTGAAACAAGAATACCTGACTTTGTTTTTTTCTTTAAACATAATATTGGTTATTTTTAGTGCTGAAGTTTTTTCTTTAATATATATATTGTAGTAGAAATTGTATGAGCACAAAGCTAGAACTGATATCCTATGAAATGTATTTTTGAAAGCATCATATACATAACTTTTCAGAAAGTCCTCCTATCTTGTAGCTGAGGTAACCTACATGTACACAATAGGTAAACAACAATGTTAGAATAAAACTGACTGGGTATTCATTAATGTTTTAGCTCAAGCAGCACAAGGAGGTGGTCAGGCTTATGGAGTTGCAGGGTATGGACAACAACAGTATGCAACCACAGGTAATAAAAAGCTATTATGTGAACAGCAGAGGTAAACTAGCTGGTAAACAACCAAACATGGTGGACATGTAGTGTATGTTGTCAAAAACCAAACATGGTGGACATTGTATTGTATTGTATGTTGTGTTTAGTAATTAAAGTTATACAAGAGTCGACATTGTTATCTCTGATCAGTTAGATAGAAAATTGATAATTAGAAATCTTTCTATTGTGAATGAATATGTGATATTCACATATACTCAATCTAGCCTCTTCCTCATTTATATTTTCATGGTCATAAAAACAACAAATGTCGAACCTTGCATAAAACTAATTTATTCTGCACTTGAATGTTTATAATATAATTGAGAAATAAAACACTTTGTTGACATGTCCATTTGATTTTGTGATGTTGTTATGTATGTATCTTGTATGTTGTAGATCAATCTGCCTACGGAGTAACACAGCCACAAGATGCTGCTGCACAGTACGGCCAGCAAGGTAATAACATTGATTTATTGATAGTATAGAAATCACACTTATAACCAGGTATTTTGAACCAAGTAAAGCATGTGTTGTCTTTTGGATGCTTTTTTTGTCTCAGTAATTTGTTTTCCATAGTGGTCTTAGTTCTTTTAAAAAATGATTTTTTTTAGTTAGTATATCTTTGAGAGCTGTGTAGTTATCTTTGTTATGTATTTTATATTATGGAGACCACAATAATCATGTATATATATGTCACAAATAAGTCAAATGTATTGTTGTTGCCCTAGTTCCTCTGGAGGAAGGTTTGTCACACTGTGAACCAGAGCTAAAATATAAAATCTTGTTTCAGGGTACCAACAAAATACCTCATCCTATGGCTCTTCAGGAGGTTACGGTGGACAGGCTACCACTACCACTGGCTATGAACAACAGTCTGGTGGTTACGGTGGCCAGACTGGTGGCTACAGTGGTGGTAGTGGAGGAGGAGGAGGTGGCAGTGGTGGTGGTGACTACGGGTCACAAGGAGGTGGTAGCTCTTACGGCAGTGGGGGAGGATCAGGTGGATACGGGGGTTCTGGTGGATCCTATGGCAGTGGTGGGGGAGGAGGAGGAGGGGGTTATGGAGGAGGCAGAGGTACGTCATTCTTGGCAGTCAACAAAATTACAGCTTCCATCTTACAAGCTGCAAATAAATATTTTTTTCACAGAAAAAGTCACTTTGATCAATGATGAGAATGAATATATAAAATCTTTAAGAAATAACTTGTTTAATTAAGATTTAGGTAAGTAAAATAAGAATCCTCCCTCTGGCATATAAAATTGGCTGAAATTTTGAAACATGTTAATGTAATGTTAAAAATCTCTGTTGTGTCATTGTTTTGAATCACCAGCTTGCACAAATTGTGTTCTTTTTGTAATACTTTTTTGTGTTGACAAGCTTGAGATGAGATTTATGTTTTGATTGGACTTATTTTAACAGGAAGAGGAGGTGGTGGAGGTGGTGGCCGAGATGGCGGAGGAGGAGGAGGATACGGAGGTGGAGGGTAGGTTTCTTTATTATCATTAAGATCCACAACAACAAAACTATTCGGGGAAAATACAAAATCGTTAAGAGTCCTTGATGAGGTATGCAGTACAGCTAGTTTTGGTTTTAAACAGAATAGAAAAAATAAGGAGTAGAATGTTACTAATATGTAACTTGCATTAAAAATAAGACTAGTATAATACTTTCCACACTTGTGTGATTATTGGTTGAAGAATGGGTTACTATAGCGATAGTTATATTATTAAGTAAGGTGTGAACAATCCATATATTTATAAAGTTTATTCCTTTATATGGTATAAACTTAGTTTAAAAAGCCACCCTGGGTAATAGTATCCGATAGTGATTATTGGTAGAATTGGTTAAAAACATTACAAGTACAAATCAGAATACGGGTATAAAATTATGATTTACAAAGGTTGTTCTGTGATACATCTTGAAACATCACAAGGGTTCAATTATCAGGTTATTGCACACATACATCTGTATAAAATAATTTATAAACATGCTATAACTCTGCCATTTCCTAAGATTTTTTCAACAGGTTTACCATAGAAGGTTGTATAAACGGTGTACTTTGTTGCAAAATGCATAGAATGTCGGGGCTATCAAATTAGTATTGTGAATGAAATTAAAAGGACTCGCTGGAGCTAACAAGTAACAAAACTTTATTCTGATCATTGTTCTGGTATTCAGGTTTTTTTTTACAACTCATGTTCTATATATATAATATGCATCAATTTACTATAAAAAAAAACTGGGTTTATTTTAAGAGGAAATAACAAATGTTTATAGAAGAAAAAGGTTTACTTGAGTCGGGAATTTTGTTAGATGTATATTTTTTATGAAAAATTTACATGTTCTGTCTTAAAACCAACTTCAAAAAAATAATATTTTCTTTCAAATTTTATTGGTAGTTTTATGTCTGAACCTGTAATGAATTCTTACTTGAATTTCTAAATCAGCTATCCTCTGTAAAATCAAAGTCAAAGCCTGTTTCATAAATAAAATTCTTAACCACCCTTTAAAGCAGAAATAAACATATTCTGCAAGATCTTTACAAACATGAGATTTTCTCTTTATTTGGTACAATTGTATACATCTGAGATTAAATGTTATATATTTATATAAAGGTGATCAAGAGGTGTAGTTAGCATTTCCAGCGAGTCTGTTCAGGTGTAAAAATAAAAATAAATCCAGGTTATATAAAAGTGGCTCTGGTACATACAAATTAAATAAAACTACAAAGTGTCAGTCTGATAAAAGTGTTGATGGTAAAATTGGTGTTATTTTAAGTCTTTTAATTAGGTTAATTTCATTTAAACTGACTCCTACCAAAACATTTGGAAATTAGGAGCAATAGATTAAGAAAATTGAAAAGAGTGTTTTTACTATGAAAGTAACCCTGAAATAAGGAGGCTACTTAAATTTTACCTCAGAAATAAAAAAAAAAAATCAAACTTTTAATATACAACTGATTGTTCAACATGTTTAAAATAATCCACATCACTTGTTGGGTTAATCTCCATTGTAAAACAGTAATTGTGGAATTGGTTTTACTTCGAGTACAATTTTATTTTATTGGGTACATTTTGTACGCATGTTTCTTTTTTATGCATGCAGATATTCTTTTGAATAGAATAGTCTTGTGAATAAAGAGTCATTTAGGAAGATGCCAAACTAAGCCTGTCATTAATGGTTTTGGAAAATGTGCAGGTCCACGCAAATCAGATAAAAACTAAACAGATTTTTGTCAAGGTTTGAATGAAATTTTTAATTGGTAAATTATTTTTTACATAATTTTTTTTCCTAATTTGTAAACTAAATTGGGTTAAGATGAAAAGAGATTACATATCTAAGAATTGAAGGTTAAAGTATTGTGTGTGTGTTTTTTTTTAAAGGTTTCACACCTTGATCATTAGATAGGTCAGAGAATGAGTTGAAAGATTAAGACTTTAGATATTAAGTCTTAGTTGATACCATATAATGTGTATAAATCATTGGAGAATAATGACAGTTATCTGAAAAATACTAAAGGTGGTTATGTAAAATAGAAAATCTTTTATGTTAAGTACAACATAAAAGAGTTTATTTTAAAATATTATAAAAGTAATAAATTATATTAATATTTCCCCTATACCAGAGCCACTGAAAAGGGTATGAACAAGAATATTATTTTCAAGTGTATGGAGGTTAATTATTTTAGATAAACATGAAAATGAAGTTGACACAAATAATAAAAAGGTCATATTTGGAGAAATAATAAAAAAAAGTCATATTTGGACTAAAAATAGAATAGTCATATTTGGAGTCTGAAAATAGATAGGTTGGGAGTGTTTTGCAACAGTCTACATTTAGTATTTAGCATCAAAACCAAAAGAAGACCTTGTTTGGATGTACAAGGATATGGCAGTATAATCCGTCCACATCTTGTGGGCGTGATCGATACTGACCCCAACAATATATTTCAGTGGTAGTCGTGGAGGGTACAGCAGAGGTTTTGGTGGTGGTAAGTTCAAAGGTCAAGCTTTTGTCACTGACCATTATTCCAAGTTTTCTCTTAGTGTTGCAATTACACGCAACTATCTTTAAAGAAATGGATGCTGCATTTGCATTGCTTCATCTGTTTTCTTGATAATTAATGTAGTTTTGTTGGATATGTTAATACTTATTGGGCAAGGGAAGTAACTGAGTGAATACACTGGTTAAACAGAAAGGTGTTTATCTTTATCTAATTGAGAACTAAAAATTGAGTAAAATTTTTCTGATTTCATTTTTAAAAAAAGCTAAGTTTATTCACTCAATCTTTTATACATAGTGTATTTATGTTGTTTAATCTTAATTTTGTGAAAGAGGGATTTATGTACCAACATTCAAAACTTCAAAAAAGATTTCAATGCCATAAAAAGGAACAAACAAGTTTTATATTATAAATGGAAAAGAACTGCTTATGGCTATGTTAAATGATACAATTTTGAATTTTGGTACTATAAATGATGGATGAAGTAGTAGAGTAATGAAGGTTGGAAGATGGAATATGAAGCTTTTGTGTCAAAACAACGTTGGAAAAGTCTGGAGTAATGTGGACCTGCCTTCTTCAATTTAAAGTGATTATAGACATTGAAGTACTACAGAAATCAAGTGACGAAAAGCATCATTAGATTGGAATAGACAACAAAAGTTTATTCAGAGGAGGATAAAGTGATAACTGACATTTAAACAATTACAGATACAAAATGTGAACTGACTGCAATAATGTACATTCTATAACTGGAGAACAGTTAAAGATTATATCAAAGATGATTAGCATTTCTTTGAATGAAGTGGAATATTAATCTTGAGTTCAAATTAGAAGTACCGGTATAATGAGGTCTTGAAGTTATAATTATCACAAAGCTATGCAAAATTAGTAATAGAAAGCATAGTGCCAGTTATACTTCAAGTTATTAATGATGAATCATGATAAAAAATATATGAATCAGGGAAAATTGATGTGTTGATAATGTTCTTATCAAAAGGTTGAAATATACAAGTGCAGATATAAAATAATATGGGATATAGATATCAAGATTGAATTTGTATAAGACAAATGTTACTACTAAGAAAAATCATAAAGTGTGGTCTGTTGAAGCCAGTAGAAATTATATCAATTACAGAGCGCAACATTGAAACAAATATCAGCTCTGTGAAAATAAGATGGGCTTCTATACATGGTATTAAGCGTTCTCAATGTAAATGTAGATATAAAAGGACTATATCAGTTGGTGATACCATCGACTGTCTTAAAATACATAGGTCTTACTCGAGAAGTGTCATGGGAAAAAGTAGTTCCTACTCGAGAAGTGTCATGGGAATAAAATAAGACATGATAAAATATGGTATGAGTAATATGTGTCGGGAAATATTAAATCTCTCCGCAATCTATGGTACAATCTGGATATATATATATGTCCGCCCTACAATATGAACAGGGAAATGTGTATGAGGTTAAACCTGGTATTAATTAAACATAAACCGATAGGAAAATGGCAGATTTAATAATAAATGGTCAAAACTCCATCCTTTAACAGGTTTGATATATAACCGAATGAAAATAATCCACATAAAAAAGTGTGGAAGATGGTTAAGTATTGGTGTGACCGTTGAGTACTAATTTGTTCTTAAGTTGTTACATTTCCTCCTGTTGTACATGAAATCCATAAAAAAACATGTTTATTATGTATCTATATATTATTATAATTAAGTTAACATAAAAAAGTACTTAATTTATTATTATATTTTACCTTGCTTTCTGAAAAAAATCTTAGGTTTTTCAAAATAAGGGTCAGACTACATCTGACAAATCAATTGGAATTACATTAAATTGCTATATATATATATATATAAGTACTTTTTTACAATACAATGAACATACCAAAATTAAACTTCTTTTTCAATTAAAAAGTAGCTATAAAATATGTCTTGCATCATACATGTCACAAGCAATTGCTGATCCATAATTATACTAATACTGTGGATTCTTTTATGTTTGTGGGTACCAATTCACATGGTTAAAAAGACCCTACAAGTTTGTGGATATTTTATTTCTTTGTTTTCAGAAGTTTAATATCAAACCTATAGAAAATTTGTTAATCGTTGAACATTTAATTTTTGGTTTACCTGTACCCGAGAAATCAACGAAAATTGGCATCCAATGAATAATATAAATAAACCCACAGTTCTCAGCAATTTTTATGTTATAAATTATATACATATTAGTAAACCTTTTATTTGACAAAAGTGTGATGGTGTAGAAACTCGGTGATTGTATAGTATGGATCATTAATAGATAACCTTCGTGTTTATAGAATTTACTTAACTAATGAGACTTTGCAGAGGGTTGTTAAATTATGTGGATACCCTGTAACTCAACTTCATAGTGTAAAACTAATCTGGTATTCCCCGGATAATTATTTCTGATTTCATATTGTTCAATGAAAATAAAACCAATATTAGATAGGGTATTTTTTGTACGAACAAATTCTATTTGTTACTTTCAGTATTTTCTTCAAATTTCTTAACCTTGAAAAATTTAACAACTCAGTGAGTTACAGGGATTCAGCCTCTTGTAATGTTTCTATATTAAAATCATTCATTTATACCATGTTTTCACCAAACCTTTAAAAAGACATCCAAGTTGACGACCAGTTGCTACATATACATACATAAAACATTTTTGTTGAGTTATGTATCTTGTACAAAGAAGGTTCTTATCTGTCATACTTATGATCATTCTGATAGAACTTTATGTTAACAGTATCACTTATTGAATGTTGTCATTATTTTAGTAGATTATATTTGGTATGTTCAATCTTTTGCTTATGTATGTACAAAATCAATTTGATAAAAATACAGGTCATATGTCCAGCCTTTGCTTTCAAGAATCGTGACAAGGCTTAGATGTACAATTTGTTAAAAATGTTAAAGCAGGAGTATTGATTGTCTGCTGTTGTAATATAAAGAACAAAAAATAGAAATCGTTTTGTCAGATTCTTGTTAACAAAGCTTGGACACATGATTTGTATAACAATCATATTGGTACCAATTACCAATCTTAATATGCAAGACACACTTGTAAGTTACAGTTTAGAAATAAAATTTATAAAAAATATCTTTATATCAGAATTCCAAATTAATCTTTATGGACATGTTTTAAGCAGATAAAAGTACTTGTGAATATTGCATATTGATATTGGTTTTCATGAAGTCGATTCAAAAATGCTAATCAAATTCTACCTGTTTTTCAGGAGACAGAGGTGGCGATAGAGGAGGTTAGTAAATATCATGTATATATCTTTCTGTAATCAATGGTAATGTTTAAAAAGAAGTATGTAACAGCTTTTGATTGTTAAAACAGTAAAAAGAAATATCAATCAAATTTTCTCTTGATGGATTTATTGGACACCTGCTTCTTGCATTTGTTTGCCAATACTTTTAATTGCAAGTGTAAGTTTGCCTCTTACCACATGAGTTATATACATTGATTTTCAAATTCTTATTGAAAATGTTACACTTCTCTTTACTACATGACCTGATAGAAAATCAACTTAACATTCTAATAATTTACATTCCAGGTGCTGGAGAAATGACAGAAATGATAGATACTATCTTTGTAACTGGATTGAATGAAGCCATTACTGAAGATGCTCTTGTAAACCATTTTGGAAGTATTGGTGTCATCAAGGTACATATATATATACTGCTTTTGAAGAAACAAGAATATAATGAGCTGCACATAACAATTTACAAAGGTTTTACTTATGAACACAAAATTGTTTTTGTTTACTTACTTTAATAATTATCTTAGATAATCCTCTTTATGTCCTTGAACACATAAGGCATCAACACACTTAAAGCAAATTATCTTATGCTCTGTTTGTGTATAAGGAAACGAAGAATGGAAAATAAAACAACATAATTTCACAAATCATTAAGAGACATCAAAGAAAACTATGATATTAATACATCATTCATTCGCCTAAAAGTTTGAAATGCATGCATCTTGAAAAGCACGGGAAATACTTAATATATTTTTTATATTTTGTCCCAATTCTGATTCTAAATATTAAATTCATACATTTTCTACGTTTCATAACCACAAAAGTTTCTGTTACTATATAAAATAATGACCTACTAATATTTTTGTTTGTAGATGGACAACAGTTTTTGTTACTATAAAAATATAATGACCTATTGATACTTTTGTTTATAGATGGACAAAAGAACTGGTAAACCTAAGGTATGGATCTACAAAGATAAAATGTCTGGTAAACCAAAAGGGGAGGCAACCATCACATATGATGATTCTGCTACAGCACAGGCAGCTATCAACTGGTTCAATGGTAGGTTTCTTATATATAAGAAAGCGCATTGATATCCTCTGATAGCACATGAAACATAATCTAACTATATAGTGAAGATGCTTAACAGATCTATATCTTGGAAATATTGAGAAGGATTTATAGGAAGGTTGTAATTGACATTCATCATCATGAAATCAATCCATGAGAGATGAAAGGCACTCAAATTATTAAAATATGGGTTGTTGCATTCTGAAAATTCTAAGAGTTTGTAAGAATATAAAAAAAAAAGAAGTTTTGTATTGGGGCTTCAAAAAAAGGCCTCGAATGTCCCCTTTAAGTTCATTCTAAAACAGTACATGCAGAAAGAACAGAAGGTTAGGAAGAGACTTACAAATAGTGCTCCATCTTCTAACATACTTAAAAAGATGTCACTTTGCATACATAAAATGGACTCATGAACCCATGTAAAAAAAAATCAACTCGATTCCTTCTCTCAAACATTCATATCAATGAAGTTAATTGTCACCTTCTGGAAACATTACAAACCATAAAAAATATCCTTTTTACAGAATCATATTTTGAAATGAATATTGTTCTTTTTCAGAAAAAGATTTTGATGGTGGTATTATCAAGGTTGAGATAGCCAGAAGAGTACAGAAGAGCTTTGATACCAGAGGAGGAGGCCGAGGCGGAGGTGGAGGAGGTGGAGGAAGAGGTAAAACATTAAGTTCAATATAAACGCCAGAAGTTGTTCTCATCAAGAATATCATAGAATTGTTTTATGCAGGATGCTCCATGAACAGTCCTGGAATCAGAGGAAGAAATGGTTTCTTATATTTCCTTTTGAAAGTTCATTATTAAGGATTGCTGAAATTTGCAGTAAAACATATGAGAAGTCTATACAATATAAAACTTTTATGATTTCTGAACAGTTTTTTTTACATTAAATGAAAGCATAAGAGTTAATTGACTGACAGAGGGTTTTAGATACAGATAATGCATGCTGGGTAGAAGGTAGCCATACCTGTAGCCAGGGGGCTTTCAGACGAACCCCTCCACCCCTTTTTGAAACCTGATGAGCACTGTTCAAATTGTGACTGTTAAAGTCGAGTTCATGAGTCCAAATACCCCCCCCTGAAAATTACTGGCTACGGGCCTGGTAGCTTCAAAATAAAATAAAATTTTAGTGTTTCAAGTACTAGCATTAGAGGCTGATCATGAAAGATAAACCCAATTTTTTTCTTTCGAGAGTTAAGGGCAAGTGAGTGATACTTTGTTCTAACTTTGTTTTGGGTATTTTACCTTGTAGTAGTTGAGTCCTGTGTTTAAATATTAAGTATAATTAGACCTCATAAATCACTTCTAGTGGTAATGAAATATTGCGTATAATTAGAGTGGTATTTACGTCCTTTTAATATTGCGTATAATTAGACCTCATGCTAGACATATATGCATTTACAGGAGGTGGCGGCCGAGGAGGAGGCGGTGGATTTGGAGGAGGAAGAGGTAAGGGTACAGTATGACAGGAGGAAATATTGTCATTTGTTTACTTACCAGGTAAAAGTGATCAAAACATGCCTAGGTTCAAACTAATGGATTTGAATACTAATTCTTCTGTGTTGTGGATTGAAGAAAATTGTATTGTTGTGAATATTGATTTCAAGGTTTTGCAAAATTGCATACAATCTGTTAATTTTTTTTATACTTCTCTGATACTTTTAAATTCATGGCTTGTTTTAACCAGAACATTCCACAAAAAAGTGTATCCAACAAGTAATATGGAAACCACGGTATAGATATTTTCCACATATTTTTTTTTCAGATGATTATATTTATAGGATGATTTGGTAGATGCCTTTTATACCCTGAGAGACTACATATTACAGTATTTTAACTTTGATTACAAGACATTAGCAGTATATCTCATTAAGGAGTGATTTCATACTGTTTGATTTCAAGTTCTGTCTCGTATGATCTCTCCCATTGAATGGTGGTTGTTTGGACTACCAAGTCCCATACAGATTTCTACATTATATTCTATGATATATCCAATAGTAACATACAATATGTGAATGCCCATGTTATGACCTTTGATCTGTTTATATACATACAGATTTCTACCTATTCTATGATATATCCAATAGTAATATACAATATGTGAATGCCCATGTTATGACCTTTGATTTGTTTATATTTTAGGTGGTGGTGGTGGTGGTGGTGGCAGTGACCGAGGAGGTGGCGGCGGCAGTGGTGGACCTTCCAGAGATGGTGACTGGACATGTCCCAACGGGTAAGATATTTTTTATAGGCAGGAAGTGTAGTGGTTGTTTGATCCCTGAAATGCATGAAGTCAGTATTTAAAAACAAGAAATTTGTTACTGGTAGAGAAGTTTGGTATTTACATAGCCAAATCTAAATTGTTGGAAATATTACAGTAGTTGAAACATTCATTTACTGACACTGCAGTCAAAAACCAAAAACATTCTTTTATTGACACCACCTTCAAATGTCAGATGAAATATTTAATTATTGACACTGCTGTCAAAAGCCAGCTGAAAAATTCATTCACTGACACCAGTCAAAATCCAGTTATAAAATTCATTTACTGACACTGCAGTCAAATGCCAGCTGAAATATTCATTTACTGACACCAGTCAAAATCCAGCTATAAAAATTATTTACTGACACTGCAGCTGAAATATTTAATTTCTGACACCAGTCAAAAGCCAGTCAAAATATTTAATTACTGACCCTGCAGTCAAAAGCCAACCAAAATATTCATTTACTGACACTGCAGTCAAATGCTAGCCGAAATAGACATATACTGACACTACAGTGAAAAGCCAACCGAAATATACATTTACTGACACCGCTGTTTTAAGCTAACCTGGAAAATTTATGCACTGAAGTGTTTCTTTGTAAAACATAAATTTGTTCAGTTATGATAATGGCATAGAAAAAGAATAATATTGTTCAAGATGAGTACAAATGTTCACTCTTTTAAGATTCATGCTGAAAAAATGATGTAAACAATTTTGTTATGTGTTTCAGTGATTGTGGAAACAACAATTTTGCATGGAGAGACAGTTGTAACAGATGTAACACGGCCAGACCAGAAGGAATGGGAGGTGGAGATGGTGGTGGCCGGGGACGAGGTAGAGGAGGCTTCGGTGGTGGCAGAGGGGGAGATAGGGGACGAGGAAGAGGTGGATTTGGTGGGGATAGAGGTGGCCGTGGAGGATTTGGTGGTGGCCGAGGAGGCGGTGGTTATGGAGGAGATAGAGGTGGACGTGGTGGTGGAGGCCGAGGAGGTGGTGGATTTGGAGGAGGAAGAGACCGTGGAGGTGGACGAGACAGGTAAGACATCAACTCAGGCTTCAGCTGCTCTAAAGTGGTATATAAATGAATAATTAAAGCATTTCATATATACATATTAATAAACATGAAACTAATTTTCTGGTTTGGTGTTGTAGCAAGAAAAAAGTAGGATAGAAAATCCAGGAGCACACATGGAAATTTGACATTATTTTTGAAACATAAATTGTCTAAAAAAATAAATTATAAATTATAAATTTAGCAGCTCAAATGTAAGCTTATTCAATTGCTATTTTCCAGATGAAATATATACAACATATACTTTATTATTGGTTATAAATATAAAATGCTTAATATAGCCTGTATAGTTTAAATGTACTGATATAGATGGTTTTTTTCTCTATTTTTCAGACCAGGTGGTGATAGAGGTGATAGAGGTGATAGAAGACCAAAGCCATACTAAATCATTAGACATTGACTTAAACATGACTTTTAGTGTTGTCCACATTTTATCTCTTTTACTATGTTTTTTTTTATCATCATGAAGATTTGCCAGCCATTGTCATTAAAACATCATTCAGTTATACTAAAGATATCATGAGTAAAACTTTTATATTGTATACTTGTTGAATGTTCTTTATTCTACTTACACTTATTGGTGTCAGAAATGAAGGGTTTTGATCAAACATACCAGAAGACAGCAACCCTAACTAGAAAAGCATTTTCAAGGTTTATTGAGCTACTCATTACATATGTCAAATTTTAAACCAACATTAGACATTTCATACAATTGATTATGGATTTTTAAATTTTCAATGTCTTAGCCCTTTCAAAGTATTGGTTATAATCAGACTGATAGATCTGCAATTGGTTGATTTATGTTGACATGAAGAACTGATTTAGGGATACCACCTAGAACAACAGATGATATTCTCATGTATTCTGTTTTCCAAAGCAATTACTAATATATATGAAAATGACACGGTTTACATTGATAAATTGACATAATTCATTAAGGTTTTTCCTCCATGTCAGTGGGACATATTTCCATCCTGTTGTTTAATCATGTGAACAAATTGTGTTTCATATTTGTATATAAATGCCAAGAAGAAGATTAGAAATGTATTAAAGCTTTTGAATAAACATTTGCCATTTATTTTTACCAGCTTGTCTTAATGACAATCCTGAATATACATGTAATGAACAAGTAATATTTGAATTACATAAATGGGTCAAAATCTTAATTGTTTTTACATAGGCGGCAATGGTAATGTTTTTTCCTGTAGCTCAGTCCGTATCGTTTACTTGGATATGTATGATAGCTCGTTTCGAAGCTGTGACACTTTCACATGTGTGGTTAAATTTTCAGGGTACGAAGGGAGGATACTTTTTCTGTAAATTAGCAAACCCTGAACATCCTTTTGTGATGCGGCACCTTATGGTAAAATATTCCCTTTTTAACACAATAAGTTCTTTGAAAATTTAATACTTTGAACACATTCAATAGCTCCATAGTTTTTACACATTTATTCTATGTTCCTCTACTTTCCTAATCACCACAAATAATTAAGTTCAGTCATTTGCTAAAAATAGAAACATGTCCAATATCACTGCACAGAGATTTTTTCTTTACACATGACTTTTGAGTTCCTCATTTCAAGGCAAAGGCACATTAGGGATGTTGTCCCAAATGATCTTCAATCAGCTAGCACTTATCCTAATTCATGATTTATAAAAGAAGTGTAAAAATCTTTTTATTTATATGTCAAAATAGATATCTCAATGGGTTGTTGAAAAAAGGGTGTCTTACTTGTTTCAGTAGGTTAACAAGAGTGCACACAATGACATGTCTGGTTCTCTTTACTTAAAGAAATAGAAGTACTATTGATGTTATGTTAGTAATCCTAAATAGAGAACTATACAAAAACTTTCACATCAATTTAACATGATCCACGAAAATGAGTTCAAGGTCAGATAAACCTAAAATGAAATACAATGTAAACCTTACAACCATTCTTTACACCAAATGTGCTTTAAAAATAGTTGACCTAATGCACAATCGAAAAATCAAACCTGACCAGGAAAACTGTACATCATTGGTCATGGATCAATGAACCATAAAAATGAGACCCAAGGTCAGATGAACCCAGCCAGACAGACATGTACATTCTTTAAATATAGTTGACCTTTTGCACAGTATCTAATCTTTAAAAGAAATTTAACAATGAAAACTTGTGATTTACCAATGAACCATGTAAATGAGGTCATGGTCAGACGATCGTTACAAAGACAAATGTGTTAAAATCATTCCATACACCAAAAATAGTTGGTCTATTGCTATTGGTGTTTTAAAAAAACTGACAAAAAAATAGTAAAACTTGAAATATATAATTAAATATTGTCAAACCCCAAATATAGTTGGTTTCTGCATATAGTATTGGAATAACTGACCAAAACACAAAAACTTATACCACTGGACCAAGGAAATGAGGTTCAAGGTCAGATAGTACATCTTCCAATCATTTCATACATTAAATCTAGATCTATCGCATACAGTATTCGTTAAACATGAAAATGATGTCAACTTTATAAAAGTCTGATTGCACCTGCCTGTTTGATATGTACACAATTCCTTAAACCAAATATAGTAGAGCTCTTGCTTATAGTATCGGAGATGCAGACTTAACCACGAAAACTTCACCTTGTTTACTTACCCATGGAATAAGGTCCTAATTAAGTGAAAACTACCGGATGGGGATAAGGACCTAGCAAGGTAAGTAAGTAAGTAAGTAAGTAAATTTTATTTAGAGTCGGCATATATATACATTATAACAGAGAAAACATGAGCTCTGGTGAGCTCTTTAACCGACTAAGGTACGCACATACCAAATATAGTTACCCTTTTCCTCGTAATAAGAAAGGAATTGAAAAATTACCATGTGACATGACCAAGTAAAGTTTTACCAAATTGTTCCGACAGAAATAGTGAATCTAATCAATATAAGTGCAGCAAAGATCCAGAGGAAAACGATATACTGGTAAACCTTGGCTTAAGAATTTCTGTGTCTGCCCTCAAGTAATATATTCTATTGCGCTCATGAACAATATATAAGCTAGCATCTTGAGCTTTTTTCGTGACCTAATAGTTGCAGCTTCAAATGGATATGCTAATAGTATGTGGTGTAAATGATTTCGGCCTCCACTTTGCTGTTAATATGTTTTGTTGAATATTAAAATATTGTTTATGTTATCTGGACATGAAAAAATCATAACATGCATTTCAACATCAACTATTTAATAATTAGTTGAGCTGGTATAAATGATTGGGAAACAGATCTTTAAAGCACGGATTGGCCATTTTCTTGGATTTTTGCAATAAATCATAAAAAAAAAAAACTAAATTCACCTTGTCATCTCGCTGACAACAAGTAAAAGTACAAATGTGCAAATGTCTTTTACTATACCATTCATGAACTATTTTACATATGTTTGTACTGCCAAGGACCCCACCAAACTAATCTCCATGCACAAAAGTCCCAAAAAACATCAGCAAACTACGAATCTCGATGATTTAGTTGTTTGATGCTTTAACGTTCAGTGGCAAATATTTCATTTATGTTCAATTTCAGAACAATGAACCTGGATGAAAAAGAGCATAAACCTCTTTCAGACCACACGTTGCCATCAGAAACATCGACCTATTTATTTATTATTACTTCGTTTTAACATCTAGTAGCAAATGTAAGACGAAAAGGTAGGTTCTATTTCAGCTTTTGTTAATCCGCATGAAGGGTATGGAATTTGATCTGCCACTAGGAAATTATGACAGTTGTTGCACTCTATTACATATGCTATTGATTGATTGTTGTTTGATTCCAGTGGCATCCGGCAAAGAGTTGTTCCAATGGTTTTTGCCGTGCATAATATAGCGTGCCACTCATTACAAGTAAACAATTAATGAATGTAAAACTATTCATAAAGCTTCTGAATAAAGTAAATCGGTTTTCGGTCATAGGGCAGTTGAAAGAGTAGCTACATGTAGATAGGACTTATAAACAATTTATGAATGTAAAACTATTCATAAAGCTTCTGAATAAAGTAAATCATTGTTAATTGAAAACATAAACTACACATTTTTATGAAACAGAATTTACTCAAAATTGTCCAAAATCTGCTCTTCGGCTCCAAGCAGATACGAGCTTCTCTATTTATTTGTCAATATTCACACTGAAATCTCGACGAATATGCAGTAATGCTAGCGATGCTAACCTGTCATTGTTCATTGTTGATCGTACATTTGATTTCAATAGACGTAGTACACTGATAGATCTCCACGGTAGCATTCGCGAGATCTTATAAACCAGTGTACGTGTTTGCCATTGAGCGACCTCCCATGAATGCGTCGAAATTACATACCAGGTCAGTTTCGTATGTCTCAGACAGTGTTGAGATTTTTTATATTTACTACAACACGAGGAAGCAGATACGGCACAAAGATGCGATTTTCTGATAATACCAGACGCGACTCCACTCTCCAGTTCCATTATCATATATGGTCTATAAACGCAAAATATAATGAGACTGGCTTTCCAGTGACTGTTTTGGCGTGTTTGCAGGATGAGTGGCTCTGGTAGTCAGTCGAACACATCGCCGTGGCATAATTTCAACGATATCAAAGGGTTTAAAGCTAATGCCGATTGGTACATCTCATTCCAAACAGATAAACCGTACTCTGTAAAATGTGCTCCGAAACTACATGTATTGAGTATAACAAATTCAAATCTTGTAAAAGATACAAGTTACAGTGTCCGATTTTGTCATGCATGATCTCCAATAAAACTTCTATTTTGAAACCAAATGCCGTTATTTAATGACATTTCATCAATCAAAAAAGTGACAACATATGTGTCAGTTCCTTTAAAATTTAATTTATAAATTTTTAATCTTGCCATAATTTTTTTGCATGCCGAACCGATGTGCACGCAACTACGTGTTAGCGAATAGGGAGCTACGCGCCTGCGGCCCCCTCATATATTAACACAAATATGCTAGAAATAACATTTATTTACTATCTACTAATAATTTCTAGGTAACTGTCTACAGCGGATTACGTTCAAATCACTTATAATATCTGAGACTTTTAGTACAATAGTCCAAGGCAAGATAATATATAACCCTCGAGAGCTCTAAATTATATTTTCCGTTCCATGGTATACAATATGATCAATGGAAGTAAAACATCATTTAAGTCGGGTTACATGAAAATTACAAAAAAAAGTCTGCAGAGCTTTTTGCCAACAGTAACAATAAGAACACATACACAATTAAGACATAGGACATAAAACATACATTTCCTATATCTATATACAAAGTCATTAGACATATATATATATGTATATTTTTTTTCTTTTTCTGTGACGTATTAAATTTATATTAAGATCCAGTTTGTTACATCTTGTGATCAATTTTATTTGGCAGTCGCGAATGGCAGTCAGCAGGGTTAAAGAACATCAGTTGTTCGACCTGTTAGTCAAATGCGTTTTGTTTAAATATACTTTTTCACTCTTTTGGTCTTTTGGAAAATGTTGTTTGTGCTGTTTTTAGACCCTTCTACAACGAAATTTGTTTGACATGCACACGTATAAAAATTGCGGTTTTTATCCAACGCAATCATAGGTTTGAACGTAGTTTTCAATTTAGACTCGTACATATATATATACAACTCGTCTAAACATCAACCCAACAATGTTAGATCTGTAAGTTTGCTTTCGCAAATTTTTGATTCTTCCCTCGCACCCCGTATAACCCCGTTACAAATGAATCCGGACGTTGACGCGTTCGAAGCGATAATCAGGACAACATTTGGGATGACAATAACTTTGAATGCCTCTCTAGAACTTATTTGAGTATATATGAATATGTCAATGAGCATGTTAGTATCTTTATTCAATTATACAGTTGTTGTAAGTTTTAGATATTGTATAAAACGTTTGATTAAACTGCTAGATGCAAAACGCACAGACATGGTGCAATTTCATACGGTTTACGATGTAAACAATGCTGAATATCTTTTCGTGCATACACCTTTGAGAATTAATACCTTAAGCAATACTAAATAACTATAAATTGAATTACTACGTGCCTTCAAATGTGCCCTAGAACTTAGAATAAACGCAATATCATAGAAAATAATTTTTCTCTGACTGTATTGTTCGTTTCACCAAATGTGTCGCGTTCGTTGTGCGTTTTGAAATAATCACTGTACAGTTCGTTGACAAAAACCGTGACAAACACTTTCTTGTCAAGGTTTTCGAGATGGTTTCGGCGACCCTTTTTCTGTATTTTATTGCAAATGTTTATCTGTTAACTTAGTCAAACTAGTTGAACTTAAAATATCTGTCATACAAAGCCAAAATTGAAATATGTAACTCGAGTACATCTGCTTGGAATGTTTCTATTGAAAATTGAGACTTTCAATGTTTTTCCAGATGAAATGAACAGTTAATAAATATATTCCAGAGGAAAGAAAGTTTCAAAAAGTATAGTACAGTCATCAAAACTTTAATGACTTCCTTTTCACAATTTAAGACTCTTCCAAATGCCGATGTTGGTCCAAATTCGCCTAGACGAAAGCAGACATACATGAAGGAGCTCGTTGAACATAATTTGCCGAATGCCATAGATGGCATTCCAACTGCTTTAATTTTTTTATTATTTTTTTTTTACATGCGGAGCTTTGTAGATGTGGTGTGATGGCCAGTGAGACAACTGTCCATCAAAGTTTAAATGAAGTTGGCGTATAAACTATTATAGTCCAATGTACAACATTTAACAATGAGGAAAACATATACCATACAGTCCCCTAAAAAAGGCCCCGATATAAAAAAAAAATATGAAAAAAACGATTACACTAACGGTTAATAATTTATAACTTATGAAATGACAGATCTATATAACCAATGTACTGCAGGATTCTGACGTTGGACCGACAAACAAAATGCGGCAGGTTTAAACATGTGAGCCCCCAACCCACTCCTTAACATAGAACACTGGTGTAACAGCACAACATGATAAAAAAGTTCTGTTGCAATTGGCTAAACTCAAAATGTCGGTACAAGGCACAAAAACCATATACATAGAATATCGACAAAGGAGTAGTTGTAGTAACTGATAGTTATTTCAAAGCGAATTACAACTAAGAAGTAAATCGTGTATCCAAAGTGTTTTAATCAGTATATCCTACGCTTTTAGGTAAAGACGTAATAAAACGCACGAACTTGTCCAATGCCAAATATGAACAGTATCGAGAGGATGTACGGTATTATGAGTTCTCATAAGTGTGCATAAATTGTAATAATGTTAAGTGATGTTTTGATTTAACAGGTAGAGCAAAACTTTCTATATTGTGGCCAATTGTTTTTTTTTTATTTATGAAAGAATTTGGTGAAGGGTGACTCGGAGATATACTATAAGTTATGATCACTTTGGTCTTTTTCCGATCGGCAGTAAAAACTGACTGAAGTTGGCCACCCATTTAGTTGTGTGGGATGTAACAGTACACAGTCACGTCCTGTCCGAATGGGAATATAAAATCCAATGTCTCGTGTAAAGAGAGTACCACGCTAACTACATAGTACGAACCCCTGCAAAAACTTCAAGAGATGTCTATAAATAGCCTGTTGAAAGGCACCATTTGTGTCCTTATAAAATATGCATCATTTTATCCAGTGGCAATCCAAACGTCCCTGACGTAATTCCAGAGGGTCTCCTCACAGGACTTACATGTATGTGTTGCTACTTTGTGCTTATCCTGAACATGCATGGCATATTTGTAAGTGATCGTTAAGCAACCAACAATCAGCCATTACGTACGCGTGTCATAAACAAATAAAAGGGTCCATATATTGTCAAGTACAAACAGTAAAGAAGAAACACAGCAAATGTCTAAGGTTAGGTTGGTGATTGATGCTTTGCTAACCCATAATTTACCAATGACGCCAAGGGTAACTGGGGAATATAAATATGGTCCCTGTGGTCTTCTGTGAAATAAATCAAAATTTGAATGAAATGCATATGGGTGAGTATAGACTTTAAAGGTGTTTATAATAACCAGAATGACCTGACCAATCATTTAGATTTTTGCACCACAGTAGAAAGACTGTAATGTTCGAGGAATTTAAGCATAATCTTTATACCATAAAAATTAAACAAACACAAAAACATAATTAAAGAAAGCAAACCAGTTAATATTGAGTGTTTTCTCTTCATCTTTATATCTTCACATTAAAGTAACTGTATTACTATTGATGGCTATCAGTTACATGTTCCTTGCATAGACCTATTCTTGAGCCTTAATGTAACTCTATGGTAAGCTATGACCCCCTTGGACCCGCCTCTGAGATTCAGGCCAAAAGGCTTAACCTATAATCCATTGATTATATTTGATTACTTTCTATATCAAATAGAAGATGCGGTATTGAAACAGCTCTTCGCAAGAGACCAAACGAAACAAAAATGAACAACTATAGGTCACCGTACGGCCTTTAACAATGAAAAAGCCTACACCGCTATTAAGCACACCGAAATAACAAATGTAGTCAGTGCATACGAGAAAACTAACGGCTCAATTTTTGCACAAAAGTGTGAACAAAAAAATATATACAACCACTGAATTACAGGCTCCTGGCTTTCAACAGGCACATACAGAATATGGCGGGATTAAACATGTTAGCGGGCACCCAACCCACCACCTAACCGTACGTTGACTGTTGTATGGTAAACACTTTCAAATATGCTATGAAATTAGAAATCGGACTTGTGTATCTGTATGCTTTGTCATAGTTGCATCTATTGAGTTATTGTATTTTCCTACCAATTCACACTTTTGTATACATGAGGATTTTTTTAAATGTAGAAATTTCCTCCAAGTGTTTTTCGACAATACAACTGACATTATGGGTTGCTGTCTGCATGTTATGATGGTAAATTATTATTTTCAAACATGCATATTGGTTATAATCATATCAAAGCATAATCTAATACATGCAAAATTCATTCACAAACGCAATATTTTGTCAACGAAGCGTACAGTATAAAAAGGTGTAATGACAACCAACATGAAAAAAGAGACATTTTAAAACGTGTATTTTTTTGTTTCTAGATACAACATAAACAAACGATCTTTATAAGTTTGTTAATTTATACTATGAAGTTTTCAAAAATGTATGTTTTAAAAACTATGAGGTACGAGAAACATTAAGTTTTGAATGTTTAAAAATACCAAGCACGTTTTATCATTAATATCGTCGTGCGTTTTTTGATGTTTGTATAAAAAAATGTCACATTTTTTAAAAACCTTTTAGTAACTCATGAGTATTATGGCAAAGAATATATTGGCGCAAAATATACGAAGAATAGATATTGGATTGCCTTTAAAAGTATGAATTCCTTACTATCTGAACTCAGTGCTAAACGGTGTGCTCGACTCGAACGCGTCAACGTCCGGTTTTATCTGTATCGGAGTTATACAGGGTGCCTCGCCGGGATTCGAACCCATGCTACTGTGATATCGTGACACCAAATCGCCTACACTGCAGCCGTCCCTTTAGACCATATATATATATATAATAAGACAGCTATATTGCATAAGCAAAAATGTTCATATACTAGTATTAAAGGGTATCGGGACCGTTCGCCCTAGTAACATGTTCGCCCTGGGTCCGTTTGCCCTGACAAACAAGTAAAGTACTAAACTAACTAGATAAGCACATGCAAACTGAGACTACTATAACACAGAGATTGGTCACTCTCTGTACTGGCCAGTCAAATCGTATTTTCACGATGTCCACGGATGCGCGCGCATTCGGACTGATTAGACAAGAAGGACGATCAGCCATTGTTTGCAAGCGTGGTGCAAAATAATAACATATGTGGCTTATTAAGGCGTTTTATGTATCAGTAAGTATAATAATAAAATTAAAAATGTCAATTATTGTTTGATTATGTTCACAATAGCCTTGTTTAGTGAATTTATAAGCGTAAACTTACAAATGAAACCTTGAAAATTTACCGCGTTTGACTTTTCAGTTCGTTAGACCGACTCGAGTTATTTTGTAAATAGGTTAAATTCAGAAGAACAGTTGGCTTTCTAGATAGTATTAAAACTTTCTTTCATATTTTTTCTTTACACTGATGTATACTTTGTCATAATTTGATATACCAGCAAACTGCTATTTATCCCTTTTTGTGGGGAGATTTACCACATGAAGGTTTTGAAAATGGCCGATGTAAATTTTGAGTCAATTTCTGTTGTGCTAGGGTATAATTCAGTTGAATAATTTGTTTTCCCAAATGGCATTAAAACATTCCCTTGGATTTCTTCTTTCTAGTAATGTTTACTTTGTCATAATTTGATATACCAGCATACTGCTATTTACCCCTTTTTGTGTGGGGGGGGGGGGGGGGTCCCCATGATGAAGACTTTCAAATGAAAAATGTCAATTTCTGTTGTGCTAGGGTATGATTCAGTTGAATAATTTGTTTTCCCAAATGGCATTGAAACATTCCCTTGTATTTCTTCTTTCTACTAATGTTTACTTTGTCATAATTTGATATACCAGCATACTGCTATTCACCCCTTTTTGTGTGTGTGTGTGGGGGGGGGGGGGGGGGGGGGGGGTCCCATATCATGATGAAGACTCCCAAATGAAAATTTTGTCCACATTTTAAACAAATTTAATCCATCAATTTACCATGCTATTAGTTTGTTTAAGTAAAGTTGCAGACCCTATTCTGAGTATTCATTTATCATGTTTATAGTCTAGAAGCATAAGTAAGTTTTCAATGTTACTGATTATAATTTTATTTATTGTAGAAATGCCTCTCCGAAAGAAATCCCGTTTGGGACAACCGAAAAAAACAGCCATCAGAAAAAAGAACCAAAGCATAAAATTGGTAAGTTTATTTTTCAACATGGTAACATTTAAATACTTGCTGACTTTGAATACCAATGAATAAGGTTTACTGTAATATCCATTACTTTATACATAGGTCACTGAGTTCATTGCATGTCTTTGGCTGAAGAAAAATGCTTCATTCCCTTTGTCATTTAGGTGAACCCCATTTCTAAGGTGGTTATGTCTGAAGCACTTGTGGTTCCAAAATTTAATGCCTGCTGTCTGTGGTGTTTTCTCTGACAAATGTGTTGTAGTAGTCTCAGATGGCATACATGTAGGAAGTAAAGTTTACAAGTAAGACAAATAGTCTATTCAACTCTATCTTTTTTTTTTTAATTTAGAATGCCAAAGATCAAAAGATGTAGAAATTAACAAATGGAGTTAAAAAGAGAGTAATCCTCGACAATGAACAGCTGTTGGTACCAGTATGGAGGAGACATCTGTTCCAGTTTCAATCCACACTGAAGATGGAAAGAGAAAATATGAACGCTTAAATTTGATTGTCATGCTGTTTCTTTTTCTAGCACCAGTGAAAGGCACAGAGCAACTGATTGCACAAGAAATTGAGATATTTGCAGTGAATGAGACACACAATAAAGATGAAGAATCTTGCCATCTCCCTTTCACTGTATGCAATTTATTACAAGTTATCATCGCTGATACATGTATATATTCTTAGCTGTACAGATACCGAAATTTGCATAACCCAGATCAGTTGCAGGGAAATTATCATAAAATTCTCAGTTATCATTGACAGTAACATTATGAATAAATGTTTGATAATAAAAATATTATTTATACCTGGAATTGTTTTTGTTCTCTCTCATTTTGGTTTAGTTATTGAAAAAGGATGGAATAATGTGTAGTGATATTTTAGATATATTGTATACATTAATACATGTACAAGTTCTGATTCTCAGTCTGACTGGTCCTTTTCATTTTAGAATACTGGGATGTATGTAGGTGTCTTTTTACAGATGTAATTTGGTTTATTCAAACGCCACACCACATTTATTGGTTTATAGATTTTATTGATATGATTACTGTGCTTTCCCAAAGTAAGGAGCCTTTAATTCACTGGTGTGTTGCTGTATACATCATATTTGGATTTTTTTCTTATTATTTTGTTCATAAATAAGACCGTGAGTTTTCCTGTTTGATGTGTTAAACCTTTTTCTTAAATAGACCTTGTATAGTTGACAGTGCAATATGAATTTTACGCATTGCTTAGAGCCTTTTGGTCACCTTTAAATGTTGATGTCTGTATCATTTGTTTTCTTGTGGAGAGTTAGACATAATATTGCATATACTGTACAGAAAAAAATGAATGTCATACACTCGCAAATCAATATGTAATAAAAAAATGAAATATTTGCCACTGGACGTTTAGCAACCATCAATTAAATCAACCTGATCAACAACAACAAAAATGAAATATTTGCCACTGGACGTTAAGCAAGCATCAATTAATTCAGCCTGATCAACAACAAAGGAAGACACCTTTTCGTGCAGTTTGTATAAAGTAAAAAAGGGTTTTAACTAACAATCAAGTCAAAATGTTGTTTCACTATTCACACAGGTCCATGTCAAAATGTTTCAAAATTAAAAGGAGAATTTTCTAGTCTAAAAGTAAAAAAAGAAGGGAAACATGTACATTACGCTTACAATATGGTTAATGCCTTTATATTCGAGGTCAAAAGTGAGACTTGTATTGCAATTTTCTATTAAATGATCATTAAGTGTAAGTCCTAACTAAATACACAATCCGTGAAAAGGAGAAACCATAAATTTACCGACAATCATAAAAACAACTGAATGCAAGCTCATAGTATTTCGAAAAACACAATTAGAAAACAATTTACAGACCATCATAAAAAATCAACCCAATACAAGCCAAATTAATAATGAACCCAGAAAGTAGTCATTTTTTAATGATCTATACAAATTATAAATATTATAAGACAAAGTCGATCATGATAAACGATATTTGTCAAACAATATTTATTATTTAATTCTATAATTTGTAAATAATATTTTCGGAAGGAGTGTGAAAACCTGTGGTGTAACTACTTCGTGGGTACCAGGTGTCAAATAAAACTCATTTTAACAGGTTGTGATTTACCTGACCATTGGATAATTCAAGCCGAATATACATGTCACACTGTGACATTATGTCTCCGAGAAACCCATTATGAAACAATCAAATAATTAACTCCGATACATGACATACAATTTATTACGTATTAATTATTTAATATTGTATTTTTAATACAATATCAAATCTGAGACTACTATAACACTATATAGCCGTAATCTTCAGCCGTAATTAACCTTTATTTGGAAAAACAAAAACAGAAGCCTTTTTCCATTTTTTTTTTTTTCAATCATTCATGAAAATTTAAAAAAATTATTAAATAGTATTGATAATGAGATTTATATATCTGAATTCCATTTTTAGTTAGCACGTGTATACGTGTATCAAAACTATATCCCAGCCAATTCACAAATGCACCTGTTTTTACAGGTAGGTAAAACAGGTAAAACATTTGTTTATTTGATCGGGGGATTGTTTATATGATTCCTTGATTGGATGAAATAAACGGGACCTATTTCAACAACTTCGTTTGTCGGATTTATGAGAATTACAATCCATTCTCAATCATAGTCGCATAGCTTATTTTAAAAACTTTTAAAACATGTTTATTATGAAAAACTATTAAAATACATTTATTATTATAAACTATTATAATATAATAATTATTAAAGTAGGATAATCATAATAATATTCATATAATAATAGGAATAATAATGACAGCATTGAAAATAATATTTTGCTTTGTATTATTCATTTTTAATTGAACAATTACATGTCGTCTGCTAACGGTAAAATACGAAACTACGTTAAATTAACGCAGCTAGCTTTTTTGAGTGTAGCCGGTTTAATAGGGAAATCGAGAGTGACCAATCTCTGTGTTATAGTAGTCTCAGATGCAAAGCAGACGAAATAAATAAAGAAAAACTAGCTATAAAAGTAGCATAAAATATATAAAAGCTCTAAGACCTGCAGGAGCACCAACACCTGTCATAAGTTGCCATTCCAGTTGATGAATTGGTTAATAGAAATACATCCTTTCTCCCTAAAAATAAAATGCCCGTCAGAATAAACAAAATCTGCGCACCGAAGTCCCACCGAAGTCAATGCGATAATTATCCGGAATGAACGATTTTCCGGAATTGTGTCAGTTATTTTGTATACCGGAAGTTTTCATTCTCCTAGCAACTGCACTTCCGACATCTGACAGAAAAAACTTTTTACAAAATGCTTCTTGAATCACAAGAAATGCAAGGCCAAGAAATCCCTAAACTTATACAGGTACATGGCTGCTTCATCATTTCCTCATCTACTCACGTTTTAAGGGGAAATGCAAAGGAATACAATTTTACAAAATTAAATAATATCGTTCTTTATTTTGACAATTTTTGACCAGGGTCAGGGACCAGCATAACTTCAAAAGCCTTTTATATTTGATGATTATGTACATGTATACACTAAACGTTAAACATTGTGAGTTTGCATTTGTACTTAAACATAGTATAACAGGTTTTAAGGTGTACAGACTTGTATCAAGCTTCAAAAAAAAGTTTAATATGTGAGTCAATACAAGCCATTTCTGGATATCACACAGGATCCCGTTAAATGTTGACATCATAAAACAAAATATCTAATGCCACAATGGAAAAGTGATTGTTGTTAACGTTAAAGTTCAAGCAGCCAGGATTAGCGATAAGGTGTATATGAGGCAGGTGCTACCTGTTCAAAACATGTATCTTTTTTAAATCAAACAAAGAAGCCACTACCTATAAGCCTTTGTTTAATAAACAGTTGAAGATGAACCAAAATGTTGATGCTGGTTTAATGCATTGATGGTTCAGAAAATTATAAAGATCACTTTAATGACACGATTACATAGAATTTATATATAATGTATCATTAAATTATTATATACATACTGCAATAATATACTATAAACAAAGACACATAACAGTAATTTCAAAGTTCTTAATAGGACATGTATATGAATCATTATTTTTTTTATTATTTTTTTCTAGCCAAGAGATCACAGAGCTAAAGTTTGTGTATGGTAAGTATAACTTGTATTGTCATACTGATAGACTAATCATAATTATGGTGTACCATAGTCAGTCAACTATTATGTAAACCATATACAATGAATCAGTCTAATTGAGACAGCTTTTGATTTTTTTTAATAACATATAAAATTTATACAGAATATACAACTTGTTCAAAATTGCATTAAAATAAAATTGGTTCAAATGAAAGTCAACTTCACAATTTCTCATTTGAATACCTGATTGATCTATACCAGAGAAATTAAGGCTAAGGGGAGATAATTAAACATCAAATTATAAAAGCTGTTTAAAAAATAACAAGTGGGAAAACGTTCAGCCTTTTTCCATGATACATTTTCATTTGTTATTTTGCAGGGCAGATTTAACTGTTGATGATGTGGATCGCATCAGTGAATCATTGAACTCAGACCATGTTAGGCAGTAAGTAATATTCTTATACAGAAAGTGTACGTTTTCTTTATTTTCGCATTTATTATTGAAGAACTATATATATATGCAGAACTGTAATGCAATGAAAAAAAATATATATATGTCATATGTTTGTTCAATATAGATTAATTTGAAATATTTGTTAGCTCAGCTTTCCACCAGTCAAATAAATATTTGAAGCTTACATTGTATATATTTGCAAAGTTACCACTTTGAATATCTTTTATATTTTTTTACAATATGATATTGAATAAAAAATACTGTAAATCAACAAATTATTGCAAGCGACCTTTTTCCTTGAGTATAAATTGTCACAAATATGTAAAACTTGAATTCTTATTTATTTTTAAACTGGCCGCCATGAAACAATTTGATAATTGTGAAATTGAATAAATGTGAAAAGAGATAGTATTGGCTAAATATGAAATAAATTATTCTTGAAAAAAAGTTGGTTAACAGTAATGTCACAACAATTCTCAGCTGATCAGACAAGTTCAAAGACCATAATTATATCAATTAAATTGTTTGCTCCATCCCATTTAGTAAGTTGTTGCAATTCTTGATTTGGTTTTGACACTTTGTTGATTACTGCAACAAAACTGTAAAAACTTATATTAAGGTTTCAGTTTTGACTAATTTTGACAACATAATGCAACAAACAGTACAATAAAATTGGGAATGGAAATGGGGAATGTGTGAATAATGTGTCAACCCGACCAAAGAGCAGAACACATCCTAACTGTAAGAAACACACTTACCTCTCAAAGCCTGTCCAAGGTTCCAATTTGTAGAATTTTGAGTACACAGGAGTTTTTTTATGGCTATATAAATATTATTATCTAGTACTTACACATTTCAGGAACAAAGTTTCCAATGGGTTCCTATGTAAAAACTAGTTCATTGAGTTCACAGTGAAAATCTATAACTTAAAGTTATACCTACATTTCTTCTAATTTTGCCAGAGTTTTAGCTGACATATTCCACTTGGACGACTTTAGGACCAATATAAAGACAGGGATTGTTATGGATCTGTATTTTTATACAATAATGTTTGCCAGAGAAAATAACTTCAACAGAGAGAAAACTTCTGCTGTGTTCTCAATTGTAAAGAAGACACATGAAGTTTGTATTGGTATGTTTATCTATTTTCTAATGGAATTGATGAGGGTCCGGCTGAGGTACTTCAATTATGTATTCTTTAAATTTTTAAGCCATTTATCATCTATGCTTTAAAATTGTTATATATTTGCCCCCTACTCTATTCTTTATATATTAAGCACCCTATTATTCTCAGTTTATTATTTTTTTGCCTGTTTTTCTCTAGATTCTTCATATTTTTAGCCCTTTATTCTGCACTTTAAACCCATTATTCTCTTTTCTGTAAACCCAATCCCTCATTGATGGCATTCAAAATATCAACATGTAATAGATGTGTCTTGGAGGTATTTTTTTTATTTATTTCCTTCAATTAAAGCTCATATTTAACTCGATTATTGCTGATTATAGGATTTTGGTTGAGAGGGAACATGTTTTTCTAAAACTATCAGATTTTTTAATTATATTAGCTGCAAGAACTAAATTATCTCCCCTTCTGTTAATTTTTCTAAATTTTGTGTTTAAAAAAACCTGATTGTTTTGTACATATAGAAACAAAATAAATATTAAATCAAATGTCTTAATGTTACTCTTCTCTCTTTAACCAAACAGCCTTTCTATTTGTCTCAAAATTTGGAAAAAAACTTCCAACGTCTGGAGGGAAGCACGTCAGAAATATCTGTAGCTATAAAAATTCATGAATTTTTTCTTTTACATGTAATATCTGTATGAGATGAGAAATTGTTGTGTCAGACATAAATGCTGAAAATAATGATATTTACCATTTATAATTTTTCAGAGACTCCATTTGGAAATGTAGACCAGACATTTAATTATTTTAAAGAATTGGTTCTGTGTCATGCTGTTAATGTAAGTTTTATCTTTAGATAGAAAAATGGAAAGTACAGTATGAATTTAGGCCACCCCCCCCCAAATAAAATAAATATGGATTCATTGCAGTCCTTTAAACACAAAAAAAAAGGTGTTCAAATATGGCATATTCTATGAGATGCTAGCTAACCAAATTTCATTTATACAACAATGATGTAACACACCTTCAATGGCTGACATTAGTTTGTTTATTAGCTCATAGAGTGACCTAGTTTAGTCGTCATCAACATTTTTTTATGGTTTACTGCAGTTTGAATTTAGAATTCAATTATAAGAAATGGCTGTTTAATAACCCATGTTATTCAGTGTGCAACACATTTTTTATTTTATTTCTTCATTGACAGAAAAAAATAACAGTCATTCCTTAAATAAGGTCAATTGTTTATATTTCTGTAACTTGTCAAGATTCAGGACTATTTATAGTTTGTTGATAATATTGGGTCATTTTCTTATAAATATAGTCTTTTTTTCATATTGGCAATAACTTTTAAGAAGGGTTAACATTGCAATACAAATTTATTACATGTAGTTCAAAAAAATATGGAAAGTATTCAAGGGATGTTCTAGATATAGATATTTTGAGAACTTATAATTCAGAGACCACAAGTTAGTTTGGAGTTATTAAACAAAATTTCATGTTGTTACAGACACTATCTCACAAATTATAGTGAGTGATGTAAGAAAATCCTGAAATATAATTAATACAATGTACTTCAGACATTTCTATGTGTCCACACTTAAACAATATATCTACAATAAAATGACATGTTTTTTCAGAGACCACCACACAGAATTGAGTTATTTAATGCAGATGAAGTCAGAAAAATTACAGAATATACAGTCAATACATACTTCAGACATTTCTATGTGTCCACACTTACACAATGTATCTACAATAAAATGTTTATGTTTTCACAGAGACCACCACACAGTATTGAGTTATTTAACGCAGATGAAGTCAGAAAAATCACAGAATATACAGTCAACACATACTTCAGACATTTCAAAATGTACAAATATGCATTTACACCATTGGTAAATATAAGTTTTTAAAATACTGTGTATTCATTACTATTTGTTGGATACCATTTTCGTGGATTTTGTGGGTATAGGGAAGCCACAAATTTAAATGTTCAACGAATTAAGACTTTTTTAAAAGAGCGTATGCAGATTTTGCCATAACAAGAAAATTAAATATCCAAGAAAATGCAAGTTTTTTTCAATCCACATAAATGGATACCAATGAAAATAAATGAATCCACAGTATATATATATATACTTATAGTCCGTAGCAATGTTGGACACTTACAAAATATTTAAAGAAAAAAGGAACAGGTTAGAAAATTTCTACTTAGATTTATCAGAAAAAATACTGTAAATTCAGAAGTAAATGTGTGCATTACATGTATAATTAAGAATCCTGAACCACTTGCAACAAGAATGTGTCCTCAGTACATGAATTCTCCACTCGCACTATCATTTTCTATGTACAGTGGACCATGAAATTGGAGTAAAAACTCTAATTTGGCATTTAAATTAGAAAGATTATATAATAGGGAACAGGTGTACTAAGTTTGAAGTCGATTGGACTTCAACTTCATCAAAAACTACCTTAACCAAAAACTTTAACCTGAAGCGGGACAGACACACAGACCAGAAAACATAATGCCCCTCTACTATCGTAGATAGGGCGTAAACATGCAAAATTAAAGCTTATTGCAAAAAATCATTACTGAATTTATGAATGCGAGTCTTTATTACATGTATTGTAATCCTGATACTTTCAGTCTACAATTATTTCTGAATTTTTACAAAATTAACAAAATTTTAATATGGAACAGAGCAATTGTAGTATTACTTTTAATTAAAAATTAAAACACCATAAAACAATATTATGAAATATCTTAATTCTCATCATTGATTGCTGTTGATTTGTCAAATATGTTCCTTTTTAACTTCTAAAATATCAGATAGCAATATTATTTAAATTGAAAAAGATAATTAGTAGAACAATTTATAATACCTTTATATTGAAAATAGGCATCTTCGGAAAATATCTGTGAAGAATTTTTTTCTGTAGCAGCCACAGGACAATTCCAAATGAAGAAATAATCATGAAAAACATAACAGTAATGTGACTAAGGGCTTATAATTTCATTATTTTACTTTATTTTGACTGGCTAACAGCAATCTCGCGTCATTTTTTGTTTTAAAATGAATTGCAAGAATTGAAACATGCATGATGACACATTTCCACAATTAAGTGAACAGGTAAATAAATGAAAAACTTATTGATTGCTTCTTTTAGTAATTTCATAGGGTTGTAAAAGTGCATACATTTTTTAGAATGACCTGCTAATACACGCTACATACAAAATGTACTTCTGAAGTGAATAGTGACCACCCAATGAATTTACAAAAAGAAGCATTCAACTCTTAATTGAAAACATTGTATTAATTGTTATATATATTACTTTATATTACAGGTGAGATTAGACCTGTCTTTATCTTACGTTGGATTACCTGTCACACCCCCACCATCTGAAGGTAAGGTTCAGTCTGTCATATGCATAGTTACTTCCCTTGATAACTTTTCTCATATGAAGGTCCTTATTCTGCAGGTGTCCTAATTGTGCAGTCAATTTATATAATCATATAGACATATGTAAAATACATGTACTTGTAAAAATAAAAATTAAGTTTAGCTCCCTAGGAACCATTAAGATTTCCTTTGGACTTGGATTTTGTTAAATGAGTATTTGGGTACAAGTTTTATTTACATATTTTGCTTCCAAAAATTTGACTCCAGCACACCTGATACAAAGGTTTACAGAAACATGTCAATTGAGGGCTCTAAAATGTATTTTAGCAATTACAAACTCCAAAATTTAGGAATGACACAAAAATAGCACAAATTCTCAATGTAGGATATTGTAAGCATGAATTAATTTTATTTATAAACTTAGCAATAGTTTTTTCTGCATGAATAGTGGGTATATATCAATTGTTGATTGTTGTAACATTTATTTTGTACCATAGGTAAGAAAAATATTTAGTTTCTCATTTTGAATGTTTGACTGTCCCCTTTTTATTAATAAAAAATAATTTAGACTCTGTCAAGTAAAAGCAACTATAAGTGAAATAAATCAGTGCAAATTGGGAAAAATGCACTGTTTTTTTCTATTCACAACAAAATTTTGACTTTTTTTTACCCAAATTGCATCTTTTAAATTCTTTTTCTTGAAGTACATGTGTATCAGAATGTCCTCCCACAGAGTTGGTAATGTGTTATATTCTCCAGTCAAAAATCTTAAAAAATATTGGAAAGAGAGCTTCCTAAGATGAAAGTGATACTGGAAAGAGGGGGGAGGGGGCAATACCTTTTTATGTTTACCTGTTTTGGTCCTTTTTTAATGTGTTGTTAACTGAGATAAATTAAAGCTGTTAAATGTTTTTAACCCACTTTGTTAACTGTTATCAGCATTTTTGCATTTTGTTAACTGTTTTTACCAAAACGGAGGTGTTGTTAATTAACATGTTAACAAACCCCCTTTTGCCTCTCCTCTGTAAAAGCAGAAATTTTCGAGGAGGATTTAATTTAAAAGCAATTAAAAAAAAACCACGCTAAACATTTCTTCCATTTACTGGAAACCTCAAAAATTAAATCCCCATGCATGAAATCTTATATAGACAAAACCTTTAAAATTTTTTAACCCCACACATATTAATGTTTCTACGGTAGTTAGACCAATATTATAAACATTTTAGCTGATGATGATGGTGATGAGGATATCATTTTATATACTGCCAATGGTACAGGTATAGAATGAAATAGCTTCTAGGAAATATAAAGAGTTTTGCTAGATATTATTATGAATTAGATAGTTTAAAAAAAAGTTTCTTAGAGCGTGTTACATATTTGCATCATATGGAGCCAGTATTTCAGCAGAAATGAGATTATATTTTTACCCTTTTTTGTGTCCCACTGAGTGAAACTCCTAATTTTTCCTACATAACAAAATTGAAAAATGTAGAATATATCATATTTGGTTATTAACCCCTGTTAGAATAAATCCACATACAATGTTAAAAAAATTATTAAATATTTTTTATGAGGCTTAGAAGCTTGGGAAGGACTTATCACACCAAGTGCAAGTCCAAAACCAATCTTGCAACATATTCATATATTTACATATTTTTGTTGTTGTATTATTAATGATTTTTCCCTTAATATCCAGTAATCCCCTAGATAAACTACCAAATTGAATTATAATATTAACAGTAGAAAATCACATATTCACAAATATGTATTGTATTGAAGTCCAGAGCTTTCACTATAACAGAACTGGCAAGTATAAAATTATTCCCCAAACATTTATTTATTTTTGTCTTTGACAAAGTATTGTAATTCATACTGCAATTGATAATGGTAACATTTTCTTTATTTGATGGAAACTTAGAGAACTCATACAGGTTCTAATTTCAAAGAAAATATAACTTACTCTTTAATAGATTGATTTATTTACTGTCCAGATGAAATTGTTTTATGCAGGACAATTTTAAAAGTTTTGCAATCTTGTAGTTACTATTCACTATTATTCATATAATACCACTTTTTAGATTTCGTGCATACGTATACGAAAACCATGAATTTGAATTTTCAGAAAGCTACAAATTTAATATAGGTTTGTAATGGTTTGTTCATTATCACTGAACTAGTATATATATGTTTAGGGGCCAGCTGAAGGACGCCTTGGGGTGCTGGAATTTCTTGTTACATTGAAGACCTGTTGTTGACCTTCCGCTGTTGTTTTTTCTATGGTCGGGTTGTTGTCTCTTTGATACATTCCCCATTTCCATTCTCAATTTTATTGTAAACTACTTTTGTTTGATCAAACCACAACAATGGTAATACTAACAAACATAATTTATATGTGTTATTTGATAGTGTGTTGATTCACATTTAAACACACAAAGGTTTATATTTATATACATTTACAGCTGATGAAACCAGTCCACCAGAAGATGAGGTTCCCCCTGAACAGACAACGGAACCAACAGAAGGGGAAACAACTACAGAACAACAAAAAACTCCTGAACCAGGTAAACAAATTAACTTTGTTGTTGATTGGTCTATGTTTCATGTATAGGTCATGGTAGTCTTATTTTGAACGGAGTTTATATACAAGTAAATGTAGCTTATACTCTGGCCACTCGCTTTGAAAAATTAGTGTTCAATGACAATGATTTGATTTTTTTTTAGATATTCATAAGTATTCACTTTTTTACCAGAAAGTAGTAACTTTACCTGACCATATCGGGAAAAAGGTATTTAGACGGATCTTAATACGTTCTTGTGAAACGTCAAAATGTTCAGGACTTAATTAAATCCCTATTTCGGTAGAATGTTACAAGCATACGATTTTTATTGCGTCTTACACTTTGAGAAGCAAATAATCTTTAACTACTTTATTCAAATATTGTGTAAAAACATAAATATTGAGCTTTGAAAGTCAAGTGGCTCGAGCATTTTTCTGAGGAAGTTTTAAAAAATTGCAAAGAAATATTTTTACAGTGGGTTAGCTTTCATAAGTCTTCACTATCTATAGATTAACAACTTTTGGTTAATATTTACAATTTAGAATCATCATTGAAGGTGGCGGACGATTGCACAGTTAATTAATTCTATTGATGTGCCATTTGTATGCAAGATTTTCCACTATAAACGAATGTTACTTTAAACAAATATAAGGACTTAGTTAGCTAAATCTACAGATTTTATTAGATATTATGATTTTTATTGCAACAGATTAATATGCTACATAAAGATCAGATTTGAAATATAAAAGTGTAATTGGGATTTAGTTCTAAAATCAAAATCCTACTTTTTGCTCTACATAGCTTGACAAAGTTTATTACCAACTGTCTACTGTTAAAACTATATCAACTTCTATATTGTTTGTGAATATTGTTGGTTGCTGTCTCATTGATGTATACTGCACATATACTGTTATGCCTACATGAATTATAAGGAGGTTGAAATGAAAATTTTGAAACAAAGGAAGATGCAGAACTTTCACATGACAATAATTTGGATTTTTGGTCATTTTTATGTCCCATTTATGGGCATTATGTTTTCTAGTCTGTGCGTCCGCCTGTTCATCTGTTTGTCCATTCATCCTGCTTCAGGTTAAAGTTTTTGGTCAAGGTAGTTTTTGATGAAGTTAAAGTCCAATCAACCTTATACTTAGTACACATGTTCCCTATGATATGATCTTTCTGATTTTAATGCCAAATTAGATATTTTCCCAATTTTCACAGTCCACTGAACATAGGAAATGATGGTGTGAATAGGGCATCCATGTACTGAGGACACATTCTTGTTTTGTTATAAATTATATATAAAATCTGCATGTATTTGAGCTGATATCTGACATGGTGTTTGATTAATTTTGACCATTTAATGTCCATGCAATGCTTTAGGCAGGGTTTCCTCTGGGTCAATTATTTTTTTCGCCACCTCTTTCGCCAAAACAATATATTTTTCGCCACTTTATTATTTTTTTTGCCAATATATTTTCCTTTGAAATTTTCTTTTTTTCCAGCACCCCCCCCCCCCCCCCCCCCCAAAAAAAAATAAGAAGTGTTTTTTTACAACAAAACGAAGAATTTTATTACTTGGAATTGATCCCTCATGTAAGGTGTAGTCATTACATTGCTGCACAGGGTTACTCTAATGCCAACCTTCTAGACCGTCGTAAATAAGTAAAACTATATGCTTGAAACACCTGTGTTACTGAAACGACTTTGAAGTACCCACTCAAATCAATGATCTAGTATATGAAAGTTAAATGATAAAGTTTAAGATCAGAGACCTTTCTAGCTTTTGAACATTTTTCGTCATAACAATAATTTTCTTTTCAAAAGAAGGAGAGGAAGCGTAAATTTTGCTTCAAACACGTGCGTCGCAAAGCGGTAAATAAATCCCTTTTGAGACATGTGACAGAAGCCATTTAACCATATCATTTTGTCATATCATACAATCAACACCTTTATTAATTAGTCCTTTGATGTCGATAGCTATAAATGCAATCAGCTGATTATTGATTTTCTGTCGAAATCTTAACGAGTTCAAGGTGAATTCCGAGTATTGTCTCATCAGTAAAGTCAGAGAAACCGAAAAAAGTAAACAAACAAGATGGCTGAAAATAAATCGTTTTATATATTTCTTTCGCCAAATTCTTTGGCCAATGACGAATTTTAATCGCCACAATTATTATTTTTTCGCAAATTGCGAAAATGGCGACCGCCAGCGGAAACCCTGGCTTTAGGTGTTACAGTTTTATACATTCCAAATTATGGAAAAAACTATAAAGGCTATTGTAAATTCAGAAATTGTGTGCATAATTTCAAAATGTATTGTAATTTTTGAAGAAGACAAAAATGCAAGATTGTTTATTGGGATTTTGGGAAAATCTGCATACATATATATATATATGTTTATTATTGTAATCGCCCAATCCCATTCATCACATTTATAAAAACTTTGCACTAATTTCTGAAATAAAATCACATTTTTGGAAGAAATGAATTGACACAACAAAAACGTTTTTCATTGCAGAAGAATCACAAGCAAGAAAAGAATTACGGACAATGATACAGACATATTTATCCGACGAAATCAAGAAAATGAAAACTTCTGTTGAAGAACAAATCAAAAGCACAGAAGATAGTCTCAATAAAAAGTTAGAGGTAACAGAAGGGACAAAATCAGGAAAAGGTGCTAGGGGCTCACCAAAGGGGAAAAAGAAATAGCGGACTATCATTGACTTATATATATTTGTTGAATTTTGTATTTTTATTTGTCCATACAGTGAAATAAAATTATATTAAGTATATTTTGACTGTTATTAAAATAAGATGTTAATAAGAGTTATTCATTCTTGAAGGTTAAAATTTAGATTGTCATTCTGTTTTTACCACAGATAAAAGCATGAATGAACGTTGACGTTACATAATAAAATATTTATCATGTCTAAGGTCTAGCAAAAGAACAATATTATATTATAAATCTGAAAATAAATGACCACTGTTTAGTTTGAGTATCTAGACAAGGGGAGATTATCCAACAACACAAGGATACAATAAACTTTACTTATCTCCCTTGTTACTACTTTAAACTTCAAAGGATTTAGTATAAAGTTTAAAACAGAAAGAAAAATTGTTCAACAGATTTTAATAATCAACAAAATGTAATTAACATTTTATTCTTAATAGTAAAGTCTAACATTGGTCATAAGCAGAGAACATATTTCATTACTGAGCTTACACCATTAAATAAACAATGTTTACAATGTGACTTAGTCACAAGCACAGAACATAAAATTTACAATGTGACTTAGTCATTAGCACATAACATAGTTCATTACTGAGCTTACACCATTAAATAAACAATGCTTACAATGTGACTTAGTCATAAGCACAGAACATAAAATAAACAATGTTTAAAATGTGACTTAGTCATAAGCACAGAACATAGTTCATTACTGAGCTTCCACCATTAAATTAACAATGTTTACAATGTGACTTAGTCATAAGCACAGCACATCAAATAAACAATGTTTACAATGTGACTTAGTCATTAGCACAGAACATAAAATAAACAATGTTTACAATGTGACTTAGTCATAAGCACAGAACATAGTTCATTACTGAGCTTCCACCATTAAATAAACAATGTTTACAATGTGACTTAGTCATTAGCACAGAACATAGTTCATAACTGAGCTTACACTATAAAATAAACAATGTTTACAATGTGACTTAGTCATTAGCACAGTATATAGTTTATAACTGAACTTGCAATATATAAAACAGCATTTACACTGAGCCATAGTAAACTTTAGTTTCACAACTATTACAATCTCCTTTCTTTTGCCCAGTAGAGACACACCATCATAATACAGTGAGAAAGCTTTCCCATTCCAATTGAATCCACTAATTCTACTTCCTATCATGTGACCCTCTGTCGTTTAGTGGGCTGTTGGAGATTGTCTTCACTCTTATCGAAATCCTGACTTTCTACTATATCTCGAATTCCACCCATCTGTTAAAGGGAAAAAACACATTATGGTAATATAATTAATTTAATATTTTCTGAAATTTAGATTTTTCTTGTAAATACAATTCAATTATCAAATTTCATAAGATACCAATAACTCTTAAATCAACAAAGTCAGGTTTGTGGCTTGTTAATAATTCCCCTGTTTTAAGTTTTTCAGTTAAAAGAGTTGATGATTGATGGATGTTAAAAAGCATCACACAGTATATACCATGCTGACATGATCCTTGATACCAAATTTCAGCAGCCCTTGATTTACTAATTACTGTTCCAGAGAAGTGTTATACAATAAATACAGTTTACTGTAAATTCAGAAATTATTGCATGCATTTATTATTGCGTTTTTTTGTCATTTTAAGACTAAAATGCGATTTTAATTTTTTGATATTGAGAAAAATCCTGTTTAAATTCTATAAAAAAATTACATTATATTAATCCTGGCTCATTTTTCACAATAATACAAACATGGTTATAATTTCTGAATTTACAGTATTCAAAATCTTGAGGGCCCTTATGATTTATCAACCAACACAAATAAACAATGGTTTTATTTTCATTTATAAAGTTCATATAAATTTGTGTTTCTTATTTAAAAAAATACAGTTTGTAGGATTCATAATCTCAAAGATAACATCAGACTTACTGTGACTTGGTACGGGACTGTGGATTCTTTTTTGGATGGAGATTTATACAACCAAGCATATCTTTGTTGACCTTCCCAGTATAAAATGACCCTGACTGTACTAGCATGTCCCCAACTTTCTCCTAGAGCAGGAACTAACTGAGAACTCTCTCCGTGTTTGACTTTTGTAGTCATTTGGTTAGTCAGTACAACCTACAATAATAATAATGATGAATTATCTCCCCTGTTTCATAGTTGTCATGGTGTAAATTGTAATCATATAGGTGTTGACTTTAAATGAGAGCCTCCAATTATTTGGAATTTCTGTCTGTAAATCATTCTCAGTCTTTAGGTATGCAATGTTCAATCCTATTCAATGTTCAGTTTTAAAATTTATCACTGTTTGTTCAGTTTAAAACAAGAATGTGTCCATAGTACACAGATGCCCCACTCACACTATCATTTTACATGTTCAGTGGATCGTAATATTGGGGTCAATACTTTAATTTGCTATTTAAATTAGCAAGATCATATCATAGGGAACATGTGTACTAAGTTTCAAGTTGATTGGACTTCAACTTCATCAAAAACTTTAACCTGAAGCGGCACGAACAAACGAACGGATGAAAGAACGGAGGCACAGACCAGAAAACATAATGCCCCTCTACGATTGTAAGTGGGCATAAATTGTAAGTGGGTCATTAAAAGTATGAAAGTGATATTTGGATAAAAATTAATGTAACAGAAAACCCATGATTTTTTTTAATTCCTACAGTTTAAAAAAAAAGTTTTACATGTTGTTAATTTCTTCATTCATTTATATATGTCTCATTTAAACATAGACACTACTGAAGTCAAAATGTCTCATAGGATATTTTTTTCCTTGAATCACATTGTAAAGAGACAAATAAAATCTATTTCAAACCAAAGACGTCTCAAATTTCTCAAGCAAAGGTCAAGTTTATGATATAATCAATAATATTGTAGTGATCTGGCCTTTAAAATTTTCTTCTTTCAAATGCATATTTTAACACTACTATAAACATCCTTGCAATTCGCCGTTTTAGAATCTAATGCATTCTGGGTAATATTTTCAAAATTGTACACCGAAATGTCGTGATTGGTTGAAAACGTCCAAAACAATGAAAATTCAACCAATGTCGTGACGTTATTTTCATTTTGGGGTACGAACAATGAAACTACCCATCGTCCTTTAGATTCTGAAACGGTCAATTACCGACTGTAGACATTTACTTGGTATGACTGCCTGCTATGTAGCAAATACCTATTAGACTCAGACTGACAATGACTGAGAGGGAGATAAATTTCCTGCCTGAACCAAATACTGTAAATTCAGAAATTATTGCGAGGTGTTTATTTTTGCGAAAAATGCGACAGAGTTGTAAACGCAATAATTTAAACTCACATTTTGAAATATTTCATATGAATAAAACAGGATTTTTTCTCAAAATCGTAATAATTAAAATCACATTTAGGTGTGAAATGACAAAATCGCAATAATAAATGCATGCAATAATTATCTGAATTTACAGTACATTACATTTATAGTTGAAAACTTACAGCTATTTTATATTCTGTTGCCAGTTTAATAAAGCTCTGTGCCATTGATGTTAACAGTCTCGTCCTCAACGAAAAATCATCAAAGTCATGTCTGAAGTGGAAAGCTATACTGTCTACTACAACCAGCTTAATCTGTATACAATTAAAAAATAATTAAAAAAATCTCAAAACCTCAAAATAATTATTAACATTGTGTAGTGTGGATTCGTTATTTTTCGTGGGATATAAATTTTCCAAGTTTTTCTGAATATAAATAAGCCACAATTTAAATGTTCAAAAAAGTATCATTTTTCTTTTGGCTAGTATGCAGACTTTGGGAAATCCAAAAAATCAAATACTATTGAAGACACAACTTTTCCAAAATCTACAATATTTGGACCCACCAAAATAAAACAAATCCACACAATTTACTCATGATAATGTTAAAAGAACAATTTATAAAGATGGTAAAAAGCTGAAAATTCTAAAAACAATATTTGAAACCTCCCCATCTTAAAATGGTTCACAGTTTTTAGAGAAATTGGTATTGGTGTTGATATTTGATTGATTGATTGTTGTTTGCTTAATGTTAAGTGGCAATCTTGATCCATGACTATTCCTGTTCAGTTTAATCACAACTTGTAGACTCAAGGAACTAGTCAGCTAAATGTTTTAATTACGTTGTGTTGTTAAGGTAATATTAAGCTTCTCAGTGATCAAATTTGGTGTTTGTCAAACTGCTATGTAAACTGTGTAATTTTTTCTGATAAAAGGGTTGGTTCAAAGCTTTTGAAATTTTTATATTTTTGTTAAAGGGCCAAAGTAAATACTTGCTCAAAATTTTATGAAAATTAAACGAGCCAAATTACTTTTAGTGAAAGGGTTGGGTACCACCTTAAAGATCTCATGTTGACCTTACATGTCTGTTGGGTTCTTTATACTGTTCGGTAGCTATTTCATTAATGTGAATGAACCCCTACGTTACTTGTGATTTTTGGTTCTGTTTGGTTGCCAGGTTGCTGTCACTCTAACATATATCTCTTTTGTGTAACCTTTGTTTCATACACATGCCAGCCTGACGGGGACATCTTCCTCTATAAAAAGTATATAAGTCTTGCTGCTGTTGTTTGGTAAGACACATGATTTGGGTGTGGTTTTCAACCAAAGCAGAACATCTGACCTGTATTCAAATTGGTACATTGAGACCCCAATCTGGTTTCATACAAGTATAAAATGAAACCATAGAATGGTCTTTGATCTAAAACTTGAGAATGATAAACAAACCTTAGGATGATCCTTGATAAAATCTGGTAGTAGATGAACTGTAGCTAACAACTCCACATAGTCATGACATCTGTAGTAATGGATCCTGGATAATACTTTCTCTGTTGTAAACTCGGACATACTGGATTTAGTTTCTGTAAATTTAAAAACAGTTGTTTGAATAACCTTTTGACATTTTTACGGCCCCCTACATCTTGTTTAAATTTAATGCCCATTGTTTGTATACTATTCAAATTTGATTGAGCACTTGCACTTTACTGGAGTTGATACATTTGTAGTTTAAACATATAAGCTGCGACAGTTCTATAGAAATTGACCTTCCACAAGTGCACATATACATGTATAAGACTTTGATTAATTTTGGAACAATCAATTATGAGAAAAAATGTTAGAGTTTTGTTATATTTGTAGGGTTCTAATAATAATTCAATTGAATTTTTAAAACTGTTAGACTTTACGGAGAGTTTTTTTCAAACTGAAAAAGAGTAACAGCAGGGGTAGAATTAAAGCTGTTTTGTGTACTGGACAGCCAGACCAGTGGACTAAAATTTTTACTGCAGGTCCTGCAAAAATGACATTAATATTACAAACACTAAAATAAATGATAGATTTTTACTTTTATTCTCATGCTTTCTTTTAAATTTGCCTCGGACCATTGCATCGGACAAACCGAGATTGTGATGAAAACTAATTTTTCCTTTCAAACTTATCTGTACATAGCATCAACAAATTTCTACTTATCCACCGGACCAGCACTAATTTCGACCCCTGAACAGATGTAAAGATATTCAAAATCATTTGCATAAGATGAATATCTCTTTGACGCAGCTCATATTATATTTGCTAAATTTAAGCAAAACAAGTTTTAGTGAAACTTGTTATCAATTTATAATAATTTATTTCCATAAGAAAATACAGCTTTATAATATTGGAGTTATAAATATCCAATAGACAGTATACAGTGTAATATAACATTATACAAATCAATGAAAGAATTAAGTGGAGGATGACATCATTTATATAAGATGATACTATGGATTCATTATTTTTTCTATATGCTTGAAAAGCAGCATGGATGGATGGACATCATTTACCTGATGATTTTTCAATGTCCTGTTGCATTTGGAATCCATTTTTTTATATTCAAAGTGTTATATACTGTAAACAAACTTATTTTCTCAAGCGATTTATTTTCGCTACTTTCGAGAGTAAAAAAATAAAGCAAATATAAATTGTCGCGAATATGTAAAACTTTGATCTTTCCCTATTAAACTATATCCAGAAATTAGAAAATCGCAAAATTAAATAGCTGCGAAATAGACTAGAAAGAGTAAAACACGAAATAAAGTATCCGTGAAAAAAAGTTTGTTTACAGTAGTCTATCGTCTTTGCTTATAGTTGAAGGCTGTACGGTGACTCAAAGCTTTTAATTTGGTTGTCATTTGGTCTCTTGTGGGGAGTTGTCTCTTTGGCAATCATACCACATCTTCTTTTTTTATAACAATTCTGACCTTCATCTGATTCCATCTGAGAAATTTGTTGACAATGTTGTATGGTTGCCATGGTGATATCTACTAATCTCTCCACAATAAAACTCCCTTCTGTATCAATGTACACCACTTCACCATCCAAACCTCCAAAACATTCTGGTATCTGTACATCTACCGCTAGCTGCATGCTGGAATAACATACAAAAACTACAGGAGTTGAATTATAATATAACAAGAGGCTGTCAAAATGATAGCAAACCAGGTTTTCAAAATATTTATTTGTGTCATTTTATAGGCAATGAAGGGCCATAACTCCTGAAGGTCAAAAGTGAAAATCATCAGTATCTAACTTGATCTCAATTTTGTTATCAGCTTATACAACATTTTTATATTTGCAAAGTAATTATAGAATGGTTCACAAGTTATTGCTCTGAAACAACATTAAGTGCCATTTTCCAATCAAAAATGAAAATCATCAATATTGAAATTGACCTCCATTTTGTCAACAGTAACAACTTATTACAATATGAAAAGCGTTGGTTGAACAGTGTCTAGAGCACACTTGAATAAAACTTAAGTCCACAATTATACAAAGTGTGAAGATGACCAGTTTTGTATTGAAAAATATTTCCTGTCTAAGACTCTAAGTATAGTTACCACATTTGTGTCTTTCCTATCCCAGGAGCACCACAGAACTCTGTTATCTTACACAGTGGTACTCCCCCACCTAGCATGGCATCAATCTGCTCTGAGAACGTGATGATAGGTGGTAGTGTCTGCTCCTGTTGTAAGATATCAAATGCTGATTTTACTGTAGACTTCTTTGTAGTGTCATCGTTAACAAGTTTTATGATTTCCAAACATTCCTCCAAGCCTATGCCAGTTTCTACAAATAAAAAAGTCATTTTAGGCAAAGTTAAATATTCATTGCATAAAGAATAATCTTGAAGCCAATTGTAAAATTGTTACCTTCTTTTTTGAAGTCGATTGATTTCAAGAGGACCAATTATAATATCATTTTTATTTTAATCAATTGAAAGTTAGAGGTTTAAATTTTTTAAAATGAAAATATTTATTCCTACAGTTTTTTACTTTCAAACTTTAAAATACCACTCAGATGAGACTATTATAGACGAAACATGCATCTGTCATACAAAACTGCAAGACTATCTTTTAAACAGCATATAACATATCCCTTTCATTTAACAATGAAATATACCAAAACCTAGGCAATGATTGGAATTGGACATGTCTAATAGTCTATATGCATTAATATGTAGCTTCATAAGGGTGACTGCATACATGTGATGGACTGTGAAACTCAGATCAGGAGATTAGGACTCAGATCAGGAGTTTTTTTTATCGACATAAATATGTCGTCAATGTAACCGTATGATGTAGAAATTGTGTTTTTTCTACAAATTTCCATCAAATTGTAATATGTTTATAGTACCCTTATTGCCTTTCTATTTGAATGAAATAAAATATTAAGAAGAATCTGTTTCTTGTTTTGTTTTTGATAAATGATTGTTCACTGCTTGCAAATAAATCATTATATTTATTTATCTTATCTGTATAGTATTCATGTCTCCATCTCTTTAGGCACCCTGCACACCCTGTGTTCATCATAATTTGTTTATAGTTTGATGATTAACATTGCACTCCTATATTTAATCTGAGGCACTTTCTTCACTACATTACCTTTAGACAGACCAGAAGGCTTGATGTCTTTAAGATCTTCTACTGTTAAAAATCCTGCAGCACACAACTTTGTCTTATGAACAGGTGCTATGGGAAAGGTGCTCAAAGTTCTCTGAGACTGCATTTCTTATTACTGCAAAAAAAAAAATATAAATATTTACTGGGGATTCATTATTATTCTGTCTGTGGGATACCAATTTTTGTGAATTATGTGGATATTAAATGATAAATCTGTTTAAAATTTAATGAAGTGCAATTTTAAATTTAATTTTGAGTTCAGACTTTGGCAAAATCAGACAATCCAAAATATTGCATGGAAACATAATGTTTCATCCATCCATGTAAATTGGTATCCACAAAAATTAAATGAATCCACAATAAACTTAATTTTCCAAGTGAAGAAACTGAAAAGAGATTGGATAATGTGAGAAAAAAATGTTTATTGAAATAGTATACGGTCACCAGATAAAAAAAATGCACACTATAATTACTGAACTTGTTCTGAGTAGTCAAACTACTGTAAATTCAGAAATTATTGCGTGCATTTATTATTGCGATTTTGTCATTTTAAACTAAAATGCGATTTTAAATTTTGCGATGTTCAGAAAAATCCTGTCTAGTTCATACAAAAAATTTCAAAATTATTATTATTTATTGCGATCATAATACGGTTGCAGTTTTCGCAATAATAAAAACCTCGAAATAACTTCTAAATTTTCAGAACTGTATCAACACTGAGGTTGAGAGTTTGAATCCTGTACATGGCAGGTACACTTGACTCCAATCTTAATTGACTAGGATTGCCAGTTTATCTACCTAAGGCCTGTAGTTCTCTCCACACACTCTTGCCTCCTCCACCAAAAACAAAACTGACTACCACAGAACAAACGTGTTGAAAGTGGCATTAAACACCACAATAAATCATTTCCTGTACTGATTTTTATTGATATTCTTTACTGTATCTTTTGCTATTCAACTGATAAAGCAAGAGTTTAATTTAGTTTACACAGCTATACCAGGAGTGCATGATACAGTGTTAGTCGTCTTTTTACATCTTAAATTTCTTTTAACATGTTTAATTTACATGAATAAAATAGAATATTTTAAAGGCTAGAATAACGTCCTTGTACAAAAATTTGCATGATGATGATTCTAAGGAAGTATGTTGACTGGTAACTGGTTTACTATTCTTTTTGGACTTTTTACAAATTGTGACTTAGATGGAAAGTTTTCTCATTGGCACTCATACCACATCTTCTTATATCTATACAAGAAATTTATGTCTTTGCATGTTGCACAGTCTGCATAATAGTTGTTGTTGAAGACAGTAAATGTATGTTGATTTTTAGATGACTTTTGTGTAAATGATTTGCTGTCCCTTAGTCATATCAGCCAAATATATTCAAATCAACCAAAATAGAATGATCATGATGATTTCCAAAAAAAATTCCCAAGATATATAATCCTTAAACCAATGTATTAAACTGATATGTCAACAGGAGATGATGACTGTTTGTACATTTTTGTGTGAGGCAGACACTGGTCAGGCTGATGCATACAACGCCATCAGACTAGTGGACTCTTTATCTATTAATAACATGTGGTTTCTGTTTGTGCTGATACATTCAAAGCAGTTTGACTAATTGACAGGGACCCTACTTATATTATTTCTGTAAGCAGAAAAACCTCTATCAAAGAAATCCTGCTAACTAACAAATACAAATAAATGTCTCTGCTGTTCATTTAACAGTTTGGGATTCACTGGTGGGGTGTAATCATAAGTACATTTGTAATGTATACTGTAAGTTCAGAAATGAATGCCATTTTTTTTAAACGTTAAGGCGAATGAGTGAGTATGGCAATAATAAGAAGCCATATTTTGATATCTGAAACATGTACTGTACGCAACTTTTCCTAAAACTGCTATACTGCATATATAATTTTTTATCCCTCAGTATAACATTTGTATAATAACAAATAACATTTTAACAAATGACATTATAACAAATAACATTATAACAAACATGACAAATTAAAGAACCTTAGTGAGCAGGCTCACATACCCCACGTCCCCACATTGTCATTGGAGAAATTAAATAAGTGTAAGAAAAAAAAAAATATAAGAAAAATTTATTTCCTGCTAATATGCATATCTAAATAGTATGTCCTTATTATGTACAAAATTTCATGAAATTCTGTTGTGTGGTTTCAGAGGAGTTGAGATGACAAACTGTTGCAGAAGTACATTGAAGCAAATAAGTTCAAAGGGGCGTAACTCCTAGAAAAAAAATTGAATCGCAATTTCCCGTTGATATGCACAACTACATAGTACGTCCTTATTATCTGAAAAGGTTACGTGAAATTCTGTTGAGTGGTTTGAGAGGAGTTGCGATGACAAACTGTTGTAGTAGTACATTGAAGCAAATAAGTTCAAAGGGGCGTAACTCCTAGAAAAAAAATTGAATCGCAATTTTCCGTTGATATGCACAACTACATAGTATGTCCTTATTATCTGAAAAGGTTACGTGAAATTCTGTTGTGTGGTTTGAGAGGAGTTGCGATGACACGAAACAGGACTGACGGACGGACAGACGGGTCAAAAACAATATACCCTCCGCAACTCATTGCATGGGGTATAATAACATTATAACAAATTACATTATAACAAATAAAAACTAATTAGCCACAAATGAGGTAATTTCTTTACCAGTAACAAAACAAAAATAAAAAGATAATAACAATTTTAAGAAATGACAACTTCCAAAAATTTCAAAAGCAGATCAAAACATGAATATAAAATACATGAATAAAACTCATTGTTGCTTTGTCACAGGTTGCTTAATAATAACAGAACATGAATGTTTAATAACCTTTAACAATAATAAATAATTAAGAGTCCCATAAGAGCCTGAATCACTTACCAGTTCATCTACCTATTATAGTTTAAGTAGAAGACAAAATCTTGAAAATAAGTTAAAAGTTCTGGTTGTCATTTAAGTACAAGAACTTATAAAAATTGTCATCCAATATTTAAAAAGGATGTTCATATTTTTTGTAGATCTTCTAATTGCGTATCTTTTCTGTTGTTAAAAGTTTTTACCTATCTATTAATATGATTAAAGTTTTGTGATAATCTAGGTACTGCATTGATATAATAATTATTAAAGTGATAAAAACCACAATAGAGACCTTTTAATATTATGGTGTTTTAAATTCATGATGCAAAATTTTCATTAGCTTGACAAAACATAAGGAAAAGTGTTATTGCTGTTCTTCATTTTCAAGTTTAGGTTAAGACAAGAACATGAGTCCTAGATTGGAAAATATGGTATCCCCACTAAACAATCATTTCATTATATAGCAAAAGCTTAAAAAATTAATATCAATATTATGTCATGGTAATGTTCTATATTGTCATAGAAACTAAATAATAAATTAAACAACAATAAAACTTCTTCTTCTCACTGCTAAAAATGACCCAGGACTTGCCTTAAAAACATTACTGAGAACCGTGAAGTTATGTTGAAGGTTTCAGAGCAAAATGTTATACATCATTACGATAATAAAATAGCCTCCCTTTGCTAGATGACAACAATGCTACTATCACTTTTGAGAAGGGTAGGAGGGTCCTCATCCAGATATCCTAGGCTTAAAAAAATTAAATCCCAACATCCTGAAATTAGAAAAACAAATTCCTGGATCCCGGAAGGGTCAATCATGAAATCTGGAGCTTCAAAATGCATGATCCCGGAGTCCCAATAAAGGTACTATCCCCCCTCACTATTAGTGCAGTAAAAAATACAGATGGGATAACTCTGACAGGTTAACTAATATCAACAAAGAAATCTTCAAAAAACTGACAATAATTTGCCTGACAATCTAAAAAATAAAGTAAGAACAACATACATTTAGACAACCATGGACACTGTGTATCCCTCTATACCAGAACTACTGGTGGTGTACTGTATATTGAAACTTGTGTACTGGGAATTGAAATATTGCAATAGCCTAGGTAGACAACAACATTTCACTTTCAATTAGTGGATCTCAACTTTAATGATATAAGGAAGATTACCGATCTCGGAAAAGTTTCCAAATGAACATAATATTAAGGACTTTTCCATGATATTCAGTCGAAATATTTTTCGAAACTATTGCAAACTTATTTCATCAGTCATGTTAGTTAAAATTTTATCCATATCGATTGAAATTAGGCTAAACATGATGGGTGGTATTTGGGGACAATTTTTAACTAAAAAGGTTGAATCAACATACATGTGTGACTTGTATGAAAGGTTTAGATTTGAAAAAAAATTAGGATATATATGGTCATGGGTTGAAAAAATGACCCCTAAATAATAGCAGTACCTCAGATTGGGCAAGATGATCTAAAAACCTCAAACCAGTGCTTAATTTAAATTTATATAGTTATATGTCACTAATGACTTGTCTAAACTATAATAAATACTGTATGGTCAGAATCCTTAAGTAATAATAAAAAAAAACAGTTGCTTAAGTTAGTCTATACATAAAAAATCTACTTTTTTAAAGTTTAAATCCCATCAACATGATCAAGTTATAAATTTATGTACTCTGATGATACTCATCTTGATCGAGTTATATACTTTTCAATTAGTCCATCATTTAAATAATTTTCAATAAAAAAATCCAAAATCTATTTCTAAAAGTAACACAGCAGTCTTTGTCAATTAATTGTCACCCTCAGAGATCAATTTCACATGAAAAGCTTTATTCGGTACACGTTCATCTCCTTTTCCAAAATTTCTGAATTTCTGATCTTTTGGGCTAATCATTGTCACTAACAACAGTTTCGTTTGACTTTTATTGAAGCTATGAAACCCAATAACCTCACTCTTATTATACTTATAAACAAGTGGTTCAGAAAATGCCAGATGAACACACTTCTTCTTTGGATGCATAATTTGGATACCATCTTCCATCACCATGAACAGGTTACCATGGTGATCTATCGTAACAGCACTCAAACCATATGGGCTATATGACATGCTTTCTGTGCCATCCTCTTTTGAAACATAAAGCGTGTTATTAAACAATCCCCAAAATGTGTTGTTAGGTTGTGCAATGAAGGAATCAAATTGCAAGCGGAAATCCAATTCCTGAACACAGCAACCAAGAACATCAAACACAGTTAAGCAAATTTTCTCTGCATTTTTTTCAGTATATAGAAAAATCCTTTTGCTGTTAGAACCTAATATCACTTTATCAATGTAAGAAGTATAACCATAATTGTCAAGATTTATAGATCCCATCTTTTTCATTGTTGCTTTGCTTGCAAATAACATTTCCCTATTCAAGATTTTATGATAGACAATTACTACTCTATCTGAATTCTGAATAGATGATATACCGTATATCTTAGCATCATCATACATAATTCTATCAAGTGAAAAGAAACGGTACTGCTGCAAATATTTCATGTCTTCATCATATTTTACAAGCAGTAAGACTGTTTTGTAGTTTCCATTGATCACCAATCTAAGTTTCCCTGCTACGAGTATATAATTATCATCTGTCACCGTGGCACATTGCACGTCTAAAGACATATCATCTACTCTTTCATTTTCTGCAAAGAAGTCTTTAGGATCTATCCATTTTTCTTTTCCTAATGTGAGATTAGGAAAATCTTTGCTTTCAGTTCTAGGTAAGCTCTCATTATGATTAATCAAACCTTCTACGCTTAATGGATTAGTAACCTTTTCATAGTTGACAGACAAGTATCCTAGTGATTTGATAGCCTCTATTTCATGACTTGCTTCATGCAATTCAATATTAACTTTTGAGTTAGGTGCTATTTTCTGCAGCCTTTTCAGTCTTTCTTTTTGTTTTTCCGACTGATTTTGTACAAATGAGTATATCTGACTTTCAGAACCATTGGCGGTTACAAACTCTAAGGCAGTCTGATCAGCTTGAACTTCCTTCTCCATATTCATCAACTCTTGTTTCTCCTTTTCTGACTCTTCCTTTCCATCTTTATCAACATCTGCAAGTTCACTCAACAAATCTTTTTCTAAATCATCTATATGCATAATAAACTTAGACTTGATATTGGAAACTGCCTTCTTTATTTTCTTTATTTGATTTTTTAACTCTTCTTTTGACACCTTTTTTTCCTCAATAAATTTTTCACTGACTTTTGCCATTTCTTTCAAATCATGGCCTAATTTTTTGAGCCAATCAGATTGCTTGATTCCCTTTGCTGCCCTGTTTAGATGACAGACATTTTTACAAGACTTATGACTAGTTTGGAAGCATTGACGACAACAGATCACATCATGATCTTTGCAGACGACATCTTGCTGTAGGTCGTGATGCCATTTGCAATTAGATGTGGACAACATTTCATAATATTCAGGGGATATTTGTTCCGTCATGTCTATAACATGATGGCTTCTTGTAAGTTTAATTACTTGGTGATCTTCCAAACATTTACTACACAAACCCTCTTCACAATCACTGCACCAACTTGTGGACTTGGATTCCACATCCCGTCTGCTGCATGGATTACAATGCATCGTAAAATCTTCCGCTTCCTGAAACACCAAGTTTATTTTTTTTATTGTCATCTGGTATTATAGTAATTTTGCAAGTTGGTTTAGAACATTTCTAAAGGTCACAGGTAATTATAAGTGAGCATCAGTTTAGGAGGTTGTTTGCCATACCCCAAAGGTCAAAGATGACATTTTACCGTTTCGGTGCCACACTGATAGAACTATTATGTTTCAATTTTGGACTGTAAATCATTATGGTTTTCTATATCTTGTTTAAAGTTCTCTTCCTCTATTATATTATCTAAGTATGCAAGTTGTTTTTTAAAGAATAAGTTATAGTCGATCGGCGTAAACAACTTCATCAAACAATTGGTCCTTCTGTAGCATAATGATGATATAAGCATTGTGATATAGGAAATTCCATACCTATATACTTGTAGTCATAGTGCCGACAGTTACTTTCTTAAGGCCACAAAGTTCTGGAACTATGTATGAAGATCCAAGATTTTGTTAAAGGGGGGCCCTGGCAAGCCAATGTTTGGAGTGACACTTGTAACAAATAGACTCAATGCATTTATTATATATATAGCTCCATATGGACCCTCCCCCTTAAAAAAAAATATGCCTCTGTCTAGTCCCAAATATATATATATGAACTGATGAGAAAAGGTAACAACTGATCACCAAAGTCTTTATTATTGTACAGCCTAGGTGGCATAGTGCAAGGCGATTAAGTGCCACGATATCTCAGTAGCACAAGTTCAAGTCCAAACCAGGAAAAACTAACTTTGCAACCGCAAATTTACAGATTTAACATTCTGGGCTGATATATAATTAGACAAATTATATTCCCAATGTGTTCTCAGCCTTGTATCACCATTACTAGTGATCTGATGGATAAAATCTGCCATAGAGTTGTCACTAGTTTAGGCGTACTTATATATATATATTATAAATATTAACCCAACAATGTTAGAACTGTAAATTTGCTGATGCAAGTTTTTGTACTTTCCTGGCCATGATTCCATCTCGTGTTTATACTAAGATATTGTGGCACCAAATCACCTTGCACTATGCCCTATGCCCTAGATCACTTGAACACATAGGCTCTACAATAATAAAGCCTTCTGTGGCCTTGGGTTACCTTTCCTCGTCAGTTTTAATCTAGCATTGTAACACAGTACATGATATATAAAGCATGAATATGGATTTTTTACAGATCAGCTGAATTATCTATCGTAGAGGATATTACAAATTAATGTAGGATGCAGTCATAGCAATGATCATAATATAAGTATGTCTAAAACTAGTGACAACTCACAGACAGATTTTATCCATTGGGTCACCAGTGATGTTGACACAAGGCTGAAAACACATTCTGTTATTAAAATTGTTTAAATAACAGCCCAACAATGTTAAATCTGTAAATTTGTGGAAGAAAATTTTCTTTTCTTCCCTGGTTAGGATGCAAACTGAGATATCTTGGCATGAAAATGCCTTGCACTATGCGGGACGCGCTAGACCACTCCACCACCTAGGCTCTACAATAATAAAGCTTACTGTGGCTAGGTGCTACCTTTCCTTAACAGTTTTTATCTAGATTTATAACACTATACATTATATATAAGCCATGCAGATGGGATTTTTACAGATCAGCTGAATTATCTTCAAACATTAAAGGGATTATATTTGTTAGTCTAAAAACCAATATTTTACCTTTTGGAATGTTGGACGGTCTTAAAAAATCTTTATACTTCTTTTTTCTGTAATCCTACCTTTTACATCTGAAATATATATTTAATTATATAAATATTATAAATATTAAAGAATGTTGTTGAAAGAAGTACACATAAGACTGCAAAGGTCGAATGAAGTAAATAAAAATATAACATAATAATAATTGTTACACATAATATAATCAAACATAATAGGATTAAACAAAATTGTATGTCAAATGTCTGTGTCTAAATCTTGATATCAAGTTAAACAGTAGGTATTATCAACACTAACTATTACAAAAAAGATAGCAAACTTCAATCTAATGTACTGTGTTGCGAACAAGGCTATCTATACAAATTCATTGCGCCCTTCAAAACATTATAATACAGAATAAACATGGAACTTATTAAAAATTTCAAGCACAAGAAATTATGCAAATTCAGAGTTCAAATGAACACATATATACTAGGATGGTTTTCTCTAAAATATATTTAGAATACCGCTATATATATGCAGCCGTATGACCATTTTCATAAAAAAATATATATTTGGAATTTTTCTCATATAAATATGTTCCGGACCATATGAGTATTTGGACCATACGGGTATGGTCATGACCATATGGGTATATACTCATATGGTCCGACCGTACGTGTATGGTCGGGATAATTAACACTCTGTTACAGTTTACTTTAAATTCATCTCAACTCTTCATATGGTATGACTGTTCATTAAAAAGACGCTATCATATAGGTAATTTTATATTAATTTATATAATCATAACAAAAAGATTAGCTAAAACAGTTTCAAATATTTCTAGTTAATTTTGTTAACTAGTCAAAACTATAATAAACACATTTTTTACCAATGGTCATTGCTGATGGTCATTACCGATGGTTATTACCGATTTGTTATAACGAGTGAATGGCAATATGTTGACTTAAAAAAATATTTCTAAAAATTTCTTAATAAACTGTTACACAAGAAGTCAATTGAAAGTAACACATTTTATTTAAGTTGTCTTGTGAATATGGGGTATTGCAGTCGTGTTACGATATTTGAGATCTAGAGCTACTTAAAACATCGTAGATATATCGGAATGGCCCAAGACCTCGGTATCACTGTACGCAGCTGCAAAAAGGCTAACTTTTCATTCGTAAACAAAAGATGTAAATGTAAAGGATCGTGCACAACAAGGACTACTAAATGAAAAAAAGCTATGATACCGTGTGGAAGTAACTGTCACCTCAATCCTACATGCAAGAATGTAATTAGCGATAACACTAATTAGGGTATCAATATTTAATTTTTATGTAGTCTTTGAATTATAAAATTAATACATTGTCATGTAACCATCATTGCTTTTTTAGATAGTTTTTGTATTGAAACGTTTATAATGTAATTTGAAAAAAAATACCTATATGGTCCAAATAATCATATGGTCAGGCCCGTTAATAACCAAACGAGTATTATAACAACAACAACAACAAAAACAATACTTTATTTTAAGAGGGTTACACAGTTAGCTATATAACTAATCTTCCCTGAGGCCCTCGTAATGAAAAATCAAACAAAACACAAACATATACTAGTACATTGCATACATACATTAGCATAAAAAGTCAAGTGTGATAATAATGTTCAATACAACTTGATAAAATGTGATGAAAAAATAAACATGATGACATGATCAGTTTTTAATATTATTTATACAGCTAGGTTGATTTCAATAAATGATCTGTTATTTTGTATTTGAAAGAATTAATATTTGTAATATTTCTTAACGGTATTGGCAAATTATTCCACAAGAATGGTCCAGAATACATAAAAGATTTTTTGAATAATTCTGTTTTTGGTTTAGGGAGTATGAGGTTTCCTTGAACAGCATTTCTCAAGGGGTACGGATTTCTGTCTGAAACATAATGAAACTTGTTAGTAAGATATGATGGGGCATCATTATTAATGCACTTAAATGTCATCACTAACTTATGATATTTTATTCTCTGTTCAACTGTCATCCAGTTTAAGTGTTTGAATAAGGGTGCAGAAGGAGCGAATGGGTCTGTTTCGCGTATGGTCAGACCATATAAGTATACGCATATGGTCCAAATACTAATATGGTCCGGAACAAATACATGTTTGTGCAGACCATAATGACTAAGTATTAGTATTTCATACAAAATATATATTGTGACTTTATTTCCTGTTACCTTTTTTCCTGTGACTTTTTTTCACAATTTTTTTTCCTGTTACTTTTTTTCCTACATTCACACGAACAAGGATAAAACTTAATGCCCCCTCTTCTGTGACAGTGGCATAAAAATCCACATTAAGGTATTTCAACACAAAGGGAAGTTTTTAACGACCTTAACTGGCTATACAGACTTTGCAGTCAGCTTAAGGTATTTCAGGGGCATGTACCCCCATCTTGCATTGTACCATAACAGTAAATAATTGGTCTAGTTCTTTGCCCAAATCTACAAATTTGGAGACAGATTTGCAATTTATTGGTTACACTGTTTATTTATATAAAGACTTCTTATACTATCTATTATAATTTTTAAGATATAAGGCAGAATGGCAAAAATTTGGAAAAATTTGTCATGAAAGGACAACAAATCTAATAAGGCAGAAGAGAAGGTTTGATTCCATTTAAACGTTTTATCCCTCTGCAAATGTTTGCACCTGTCCTAAGTCATGAATCTGATGTACAGTAGTTGTCGTTTGTTTATGTTATATATACGTGTTTCTCGTTTTGTTTATATAGATTAGACCGTTGGTTTTCCCGTTTGAATGGTTTTACACTAGTAATTTTGGGGCCCTTTATAGCTTGTTGTTCGGTGTGAGCCAAGGCTCTGTGTTGAAGGCCGTACTTTAACCTATAAGTAAGTAAGTAAGTAAGTAAATTATTTATTATAGTGACATGTGTTTTTCACAAAATATTATATAATACAGTGATATATAAAAACAATAATAAGAACACCCGACCCTTTGGGTATTTAAGTCACTTTAAACATAAATTTCAATGGTACGACGAACAAAAATAAATAAAATGTTATAATGGTTTACTTTTTAAATTGTTATTTGGATGGAGAGTTGTCTCATTGGCACTCACACCACATCTTCCTATATCTATGTAATGTGTGGTTCCAGTTACATTGAAAATAAACGTAAGGTGTAGGTAGGTAAGGATATTTTTTCATTTTATGTTATTTTTTTACATTGATTCTATGGGAGCAACATTCTGACTTTAACAGTGCTTATTTGGAAAATGACAAAAAAATCTTGAGGGTAGGCTATTATTACGACTAAAAAGTAGGGTAGGTAGGGTAACTGGAACCACACATATATTTTTATTTGGCCTTATATAAATATATTGTATGCTGAATTAATTTCTATATATATATAACCCCTTGATACCCTTGTCAGGTTCGGGTTGTAGTGTACAATGAAGGGAGGGGTTGTAGGAGGGGTACTGATCCCGAAATCCTGGGGTAAAAAACTCCTGATCTGAAATCCAAGGCTTAAAAACACAAAATCCTTAGGTCTGGAAATTCGAGAGAAAAAAAATTCCCCGGATCCCGAAATCCCAGTCTTATAAACACCCGATCCAGGAGTCCCGATAAAGGTCCTATCCCCCTCAATGAAGGTGGGTATGTAAAATCCTGATCATTGCCGACTTATCATCAGACAGTCCTTTTCAAAAATCATTTATTTCTTCAAAATTATGGCCTTATTTAGTTATTTTCTTTTACTTAATACATAGTGATGTAACAGGTCGCTCATTTATAGACAGGCCAAAATTCCAGTTGTCTCCATAGAATAGAATAGAATAGAATATTTTTTGTAACGGAGGGGGTCCGTGACAACACCTTCCGGGACGTGTAGCGGCCAGTACTTCGCCCCTATTCGACCATTGGGATACCTGATATCAGATTATGGTTGAACAAAAGACAATGAATCAAACGAAACTATATTTTATCATCCGTATAAAGACATCATTCGTAAATATAGCTCAACATGCAGACTTTTTATACCTTCAGGTATTTCACATCCAATTTTTTATGGAAATATTCTTTATAAAGCACAAAGGTGTCAGTATTCACCTCAGAAACTTACAAAACCTTTAAATAGACTGATTAAGAAGGGATATAATTACGATACTGTTGTCAAGTCATTAAAGATTGCATATTTTGGCGTTAATATTGAGTCACTGATAAGGTCTTTGCGTCGGAACTAAAGACATTTATTCTAAAAACAGTTGTTGGCATGACACGGGTTATGTTCTTCTCATATATATGTTATGATGGTATGATACTAAACCCCTAACGGGAAGGATTGTGCCTGATGTTCATATGATGAAATCATTATCTTTCAGTCAGTTTAATTGAAGTCTGGAGCTGGCATGTCAGTTAACTGCTAGTAGTCTGTTGTTATTTATGTATTATTGTCATTTTGTTTATTTTCTTTGGTTACATCTTCTGACATCAGACTCGGACTTCTCTTGAACTGAATTTTAATGTGCGTATTGTTATGCGTTTATTTTTCTACATTGGTTAGAGGTATAGGGGGAGGGTTGAGATCTCACAAACATGTTTAACCCCGCCGCATTTTTGCGCCTGTCCCAAGTCAGGAGCCTCTGGCCTTTGTTAGTCTTGTATTATTTTTATATTAGTTTCTTGTGTACAATTTGGAAATTAGTATGGCGTTCATTATCACTGAACTAGTATATATTTGTTTAGGGGCCAGCTGAAGGACGCCTCCGGGTGCGGGAATTTCTCGCTACATTGAAGACCTGTTGGTGACCTTCTGCTGTTGTTTTTTATTTGGTTGGGTTGTTGTCTCTTTGACACATTCCCCATTTCCATTCTCAATTTTATTTATTCACAAATGTACAATAATTGCATGTATTAAACAAAGTCGGATATAAACAGGAGTCAGAAAACTTTCTAAACTGAAGTTCAAAAATATAGTAATTTCAAATGTAAATTGAAAGTAAAGTGTTCCTAGAGTTAGTCTTAACAGTAAAGTAAATTTGCTTCGCGTTGTGTTTTATAGTATTGAAATTTGCACCATCAAGGGGTGGCTAACTCTGGCGAACTGCCTCGAAGTGGTGGCTAACTCTAAACTCAAGTAAACTAATCAGTCCGGCGAGTATTTGGCGGCCTGTGCAAGGCTGACTCCGACTGAATTTCAAATAATATTCTAAACTTGTCATTAAACAGGGTAACTTTAACTAAAACGGTACTTAGAAAAGTTGAATAAATAAATATTCATAAAACATTATAAAAACATCGAAAGTTAAATACTAAATTAAAACAGTTAAATTAACAATCCTTACTTTTATCTTACTGTGTTAAAATAAAATTAAACTTAAAATAAACATTTAAATACTAAATTATTAATCTGTCCAAATTAAGGGGAATTAACATAGGTACATCAAGGCACATCTATTACATTTTATTTCCCAAATTACAGGGCCCATAAAGGCATAAAATCAGATACAATTGATTTACATAGCCATAGAAGGTGTTTTTTTTTTATTTAGACGGTAGTTGCCTTTGGTCCGATATGTCATGCACCACTGACGGCTACTGACCCTCGTCCCTCAGGTGACCTTAAAACCTGAAATATGAGTGTTTATAGTTGATCATTGGGCAAGTTAGCAGCAGAACCTTAGCAGTTTGGTACTCTGTACTCATGATATTTTTTTGAAATTTTTCGGACTGCAAATTTCAAAAATATCACAAGGATTTAAAGGTTTCGGTTCTACAGCTAGGGGCGAGTATAAAGTGGGGCGACTTCACCTAACTTCCACGAGAATCCTCCACACAACTGCACAAAGTAAACAGAAAATGTAAAATTGAAACAACTTAAATATTAGCTTAAATCGAAATGTGGATATAAACTGCACGACAACAAACTATTAAAGGTATTTCTCTTACATACAGATAACGTATATATTATATATGCTGTTTACGTCCACAGGGTTTATTTTTGTTCAGAAATTCTGGTCCGCTGGACGAATTTCCCGCTTTTAGATACGTCACCAAAACTAGTGCCCCAAACCACTTGTCAATACTTTTGAGACAAGTAGAGTCAAAAAGAGACAAGAAGAAAAAATATAGCGACAATATTTTTTTTCTCATATATTTTTGATCGTGTTCCATAACTAATTAGATATTTTCAAGCTGGAATATTTTATCTATCCCAACAGCACGTCCCAGTCCTGTTTTATATTATGAATTTATAAGAGGGTGGTAGAGTCGGGGGCCCATATTCGCCGGGGACACAATTTCGCCGTTTTATGATTTTGAGGTGTAAACACTTCAAAGAATGGCTGAAATATGCCGATAAATTATAATTTAATAACAAATATGATTTTTTTTAAACTTAAACAAAATAACGGCACTTACTGCAAAACGGATCGAAAAACGGACAACAATTTTCGGTCAGAATTTCTTGAATGAAAAACAGGATTTTCAAAGATTTTTTTCTTAGTATTTTTTTGACTGATTGGCCTAAATTTCTGTTTTTTACACTTTTGAAATGTCTGCTTTTAATTCATCTATAATGAAATTTATTTAATAGATATCATATCAAGCTACAGTTATTTGGTTTTTCATAGATGTGTAAAAACGGCGAATATGTGTCCCCCATTGACAAAATTTCTGGAAATTTCAGACACCCTTTAATCAAACTTTACAGATGATTATTTTCAAACAAACATGTTTTCAAGCTTAGGAATGGGTTGCATTTGAAGTTATCTTCATATAGAAATATCAGTATACTTCAAAAACATATAGTCCTAAACATAAACTATAGAAAACATGGAAAGATCTGGCAAAAATGAGCAACCCACTCTAAAGGTTAAATTTCGTGCAACGTGATCGCCGTTTTTTATTTCACGTTCAACGTGTTTTTACTTTTTTATTTCACGTTCAGTCGTGCAAGACAGGTGCCATCAAGAAGACAAAAACGTATTCAGAAATGAGTATACAGATATATTTGTCTGTTCTGCTGGTTCCCTTGGGAGAACTGATATAGTATAAAACACTATATAGATAAAAGTGATGCAAAACATATCCCAGCGAAAGGTAGCTTTGAAACAAAGGGATGTTTTTTTTAATGAAGAATTAAAAAAGAATGATTGACAAAAAATATAATCGAACCCAGCTGTAGTTCATGAGCAATGTGAAGAAAAGTAATAGTTCAATTTGGTTTTGTATTGACCTTAGAAAATTAAAAGAAGAAAAAAACAGTAAAAGAAGCATTTCCTTTGCCGTATATTGATAACACTCTTGTTACCTTGAGGGACGGAAAGTGTTTTTTCTCGCGTTGATCTAGCCGTTTATTTTTGCAAGTAGAGGTTATTGAAGAAGACAAACACAAAACTGCTTTTCCGTCATGCAAATGCTTATATCAGTTTCTGGTAATGCCTATATGCCTATAGGTTATTGCAACATAAAGCCAATTTATGAGTAATGTTGTTTGTAGTTTACAATGGCACCATTGTCTGTTCAATCTAGATTACGTCATAATCTACGGCAAATATTTTGTAACATTTTTAAGACAACTCATAACAGCTTGTATTTCAGTAATTAGAGAGGCGAATCTTAAACTGAAGTCGAGTAAATGCTTTTTTGTTTCAAATAGGCAGTATCTGCGCGTACCCGCATGCGGGTACGAATAGTCAAATTGCCGTTCTAGGCTGCGCGTACCCACATCCGGTTTTCTAATAAAATGCCATCGGATTGGGTATAAAACGTGAAATACCTACGTAAATTATCGATAATTCGGGGATATTGTGTAAAACGAGTGAAGATCGGTGAAGAGTATGAAAAATAATATTTTCAAATTGTATTTATTAAAAAATTATTCATAATAAAACATTGCAAAATTAAACGCACAATGATGGAAAATGAAACTGTACAGTCCCTGTTAAAGAAAAACATGAATAGAAATTACTATTATAAATTTTTTATTTTTATTTAAAGAATAAAATTTTTATGAATTAAAAATATACCCATACGATATTTTAAAATAATCTTTTAGTAAAATGTAAAACAGAAACTAAAATTTTAAAATATATAAAACTATCAAAATTAAAGCTTGAGTTTATAAAAATTAAAATTTAAAGAAGCAAGTAATAATGAATAATGAAACGTAAACTTAGGCTGGCAACATTTGAAATGTGCAGCCGGGTTGAAATCTGTGCAAAAACAATCATATTTGGTATGTAAAATTTGTTCCAAATCTTAATTAGTTACATCAAGGAATTGTATCTCACTATATACATCCTTGGTTACATGAATCTTTTATAATTGGTTTAAATTGATATTATTACTTGCTTCGTAATTTTTATAAACTGAAGCTCTAATTTTAGTAGTTTTATTTTACTTTTTTGTTTTCAGGGACTATACAATTTCATTTTCCATCCTTGTGCATTTAATTTTGCAATGTTTATTATGTATCATTATTTAATAAATACAATTTGAAAATATTATTTTTTCATATTCTTCACTCGTTCTAAACGAAATCCCTATATAATCGATAATTTTCGTATATATTTCACGTTTCATTCCCGATTCGATGGCATTTTATTAGAAAACCGGATGTGGGTACGCGCAGCCTAGAACGTCAATTTGACTATTCGTACCCGCATGCGGGTACGCGCAGACACTGCCTTTCAAATATATGTCAAATTAGGACATTTACATATTGTCTATGTGGAAGATAGTAAGTGCGATCAAAAACAGATTTAATCGTTTCAAAATTGACAATAGTGGGTCCCATTGGGGTCTAAGCGTGACGCGGGATTGCCGATTTTTTGTAAGCGTGACACGTGAAAGTAAAATTATGGTGGCGTGAAAACGGGAATCTGACAAAACAGTAATTAAGCGGGATCCGGGAACTCCATCAAATATAAAAGAATTGTCACACAGTGTAGTTATTTTAGGCTATATGGGTTATTACCGGCTTTTCATACCAAATTTCGCAACATTGCTCATCTTTTGACACAGCTTACTCATTTATTTCAGACGACAGTGGCGGATCCAGAGGGGGGGTTCCGGGGGTCCGCACCCCCCCTTTATTTTGGCCGATCAATGCATTTGAATCGGGATAATTTTGCACCCCCCCCTGCACCCCCCCTTTGCCCTGGGCTAGCACCACCCCTTTCGAAAATTCCTGCATCCGCCACTGGACGATACACGTGAAATGGAATTTTAGACATTAAAGGAATGTTCAACATCTACAACAACGCTATCGTTTCCAAATCGCCAAGTCAAGTTGACACTTAATAAAATACTAGACACCGATGTTAGTCAAACAGGGAGAGATGTACTTTCGCAAATCATGCAAAAATGGTGAAGAACATATGTCACCGCATATTCTAACCGCACTTTTAACAGAACGTGAATTGCTAGCGGTCATGGTTTTCTTGTCCATGGTTGTATGGTCCAAAATTTTGCTTAAGTGACTGAAGAATTCTAAAATATGAAAGGTATGATTGCTTTGATAGATTTCTATCATGGACACATACTGTATGAAAATTTAAATCCATAATAGTTCACTTCAGACCCCTCATTGCATAGCAACGCAATTGCTATATTTATCATATACACCAACTCGAAAATGCAAGCACATTTATGAATAGTCCAGATTGTACAGATATGAAATCGGATATATAAATTTTAAAATCTTTAACACTTTTAATTGTATTGATGACCTGAATACCACGAAGGATAGCTATGCTCCCTGCTTAAGTGATAAATCAGTTGTTAATGGCACCGACACTGACACTGATAGCGTCAGGTGTTGTCTTGCGACTCATTTATCAATCATACCGGTCAATGTCAATACGAAGGAAATCAGTTTTGAAACAATATTAAACTGGCTCAGTTTTTAGTCGTATTCGGAATCAAGAAAATACAAAAGAATGTCCAAATTATAATTTTATATTGGGCAATCTGTTAATCTGATGAAAACCCCCAAAAAGTTTGAAATTCAAAACTAAACAAAAGAAACAATTTTTTTTATGGGCTATGGGAATCCTTGCCCGATCATATTATTATTATAATCAGACGTGTAATTTTTTGAAAAGAAAACCAAGGGCTTATTTCAGGACCCTTATTTCATCAATTTGCAGATACGAAAAGCGTACGAAAATTAATTTTAACAGTAACATTATACAAAATTTTTGACTCATTCAGTGAGAGACAATGCGCTAGATCATACAAAAAAAATATTTTATTGGTCAAATATGTTAGATTCTGTATAGGTACATGGGTAAATAGTTGTGAAATTTGTGCTAATGGAAACTTGGAGCAGGGAAAGGAACACCACTTTTGAAATTCCGTGTCTTTAATTTACATATTCTTTGAACATAATAGCTATTGACAGCATAAGTCGTTTAAGTACAGGTGATAATGAATACATTATATGGTTGTGGAAGATGATTTCACAAAATTAACAGAATCTTATGCAATACTAAATAAACAAGCTCTTACAGTCTGACGGAATAAATGATTGAACGTTAATTCAACCAACTTTTACAGTCGATTTTATGTTTATTTGTTACTAGTATATAGACCACCTTCCAATCATTAATATGACGTACCAAGCAACTGAACATGCAAGCACACATTTTTCTCTAAATCTATTGATGTATGTACATGAATTAAGATGTCCACTTGATGCTATGTTTGGCTCACCACATAGCTATGAAAGTATGCCTTGTCCAATTACATATGTTGAGTTGGGTCAAGAAGCTCTTACAAATGCATTTTAAATAAAAAATAGATAGGTCCATATTAAGTTAAATAGAATATTACCGATTTGACAAACAGATTACAAAAACACAATGAAGGGGAACAGCCTGAAGGGAGGCTGTCCCCCTCCCCAAGAAATCCGCCTCTGGCATTCAAATTTTGGTAGCAAGTACTTTCGTACCCAACATATAAACCATTTCGTTCTCAACATTCACCTTTTTGTTTACCCATGATCAAAACCATTTCATACATGGAGATTGGTTATGGACAGGATGATACTTTTTCAAATGAAAGACCAACAAACATACTTGGGGTAACTTTTAACAAACAAATGGCGTTGAAGCAACATATAATATCAGCTGAAGCTCAGGGTATGATAAAATTAAACATCATGGGGAAACTAGACGAAACGCGCGTCTGACGTAAATATAAAATTTAGTCCTGGTATCTATGATGAGTTTGTTTACAGAAACAAAATGGGGACCGAACGACATAATCCTGGCTACCAAGGAAATGTAAGCCAAAATCTTGAATAAGGATCAAGCTCATGGATGACGGCAGGTGCATCATCAGACTTTAGATAAAGTTCAGAACAAGGCTCTACGGATCGTTACAGGTGCTATGAAATCAACATCAATAAAAAAAAGTAAGGTGGACATAACAAACATACCACCATTAAGGTAAGAAGAGGGAGTGCAAAGCCATGATACAGGCCACCAGTATTAGTGTTCACAAGACCACTCAATGAATACCAGACTGAAACAACTCAACTCTACTTAAATACACACACATAATAAAGCTTCACATTAGGGACTTGAGCCATACAAAGAAAATACATAGCTTTCACAATGAATAACAACCCGTGTGAAGACAAACTTTGAAATGTCATCATCCAGACCTCATATCAACTCATTTCTACCAAAGATGAACAGACTTCCACTGGTAAGAAAACACTGACAAGACGAGTACTCGTCAGACCACCCATTAAACAACAAAAGGAGGGGCTGGTATATGCATCAATTTTAAGTACCCCAACAGAGATCAACAATCAGAGACAATACCAGCAGGCCTACATTGTTTAAACTACAAAGCAGAAGAAGCCCTTATCCCGTTTGTATGGTTTAACACTAGTAATTTTGTGGCCCTTTATAGCTTGTTGCTCGGTGTGAATCAAGGCTCCATGTTGAAGGCCGTACATTGACCTATAATGGTTTAATTTTATGAATTGTTATTTGGATGGAGAGCTGTCTCATTGGCACTCACACCACATCTTCTTATATCTATGAAAACTCCATAAAAAAGTTGATAACAAAGCAAGAGGTAGTTTTTCTGACCGACGCCCTCTTTGTGCTTTAAGCTTTAACAAACGACAAGCTACCGCAACTTGAACAAGCTTTATACACCATAAAAAGTCTGAAAATAGTACTACAGTGATTCCTTCACCACAGAAAACACATGTTACAAATCAGGAATGTGACAGTTTACAAAACGTTTTTTCAAATATTTTAAGCTTTTCTTTTCTACATCAGGAATGGATTTCATTAGCTGGATTTGGGAAAACATTTAGGAATTTTTGGTCCTTTATGCTCTCCAACTTCAGATTCGAGCGTCACTGATGGGGCCTTTGTAGACGAAACGTGCGTCTGGAGAAAATATAAAATTTCAATCCTGGTTTTTATGATGAGTTTATTTACAACTATTGGGTTGATGCCAGCTGGTAAAGTTTTAATTTCACGTGATTATCATAAACCCAGTAGTCAGCACTTCTATCGATATGGTCAGAATTATTGATTAACTGTTTTACAAAAGTGTTAAATTTTTAAATATTATATTTTTTCTACCTCAGAAATAGATGTCCTTAGCTGTATTTGGAAAATCTTTTAGGAATTCAATATTTGGTGCTAAATGCTCTTCAACTTCGTATTTTTTTTAGCTTTTTATTTTGACATTTGATTAGGGACTTTCCGTTTTAATTTTTCCTGGGAGATCCGTATTTTGGTGACTATGTGGAACGCATATAATATCCCATCGAACTAGAGATAAAAGATACTACAGATACAGTAAAGTTGGCCTCCTATCTTGATTTACATCTACAAGTTGACAATGAGGGTCGGTTGAAAACAAAACTTTACCACAAAAGAGATGATTTCAGCTTTCCAATTGTAAACTTTCCGAACTTGCTAAGTAGCAACATTCCAGTAGCACCTGCATACGAAGCATCTATCTCCCAATTGATACGATATTCCCGTGCTTGTATTTCTTATCATGATTTTCTTGATAGAGGGTTGTTGCTCACAAGGAGTCTTAGGACGCTATTAAACCAAGAGTTCGGCAAATGGTGAAGTTGAAATCATCCATTTAAAAGAATTAAATTATTATTTGACATTTACTTGAAGAAGATAAGTGTAACAATATTTGAGACACATATAATCGTGTAAAAACATTTATGAGTCCAAGTGAAAGAAAAAATTTGTAAAACAAGGAATAAAAATAAAAACTATTGTGGATCTATTGGTAGCGATGAACTTATATAAACAAATGTATATGAAATTATTTCTAAAATCATTCTAATAATACATGTATGTGCATAACAATAACATCTCAGATTATGTATGCTGTAAAAACAAATGAAAAATAAAAATCTTAGAGCATAAAGATTTGGAAATATAGCCACTGCCTTTGAATTATTACTTTGTCTAGCAAAAATGTTTTGGAAAATGTAAAAAAAAAAGGATTCATTGAACCATTTGAACGAAATTATATTCTATTTTCACAGGCGACTATATATTTCCTTAAATTTAGGTACAAATGGAGAGAGGAGTGCTAAATATAATGTCCCTAATGTATGAATGGCAGTATTTAAAGAAACTTGCGTTCATTCAAATGTTTAATTCTTAATATTGATTTGAGAGTAAATATTTAAAAAAAAGATTTGGTATGATCGCCAGTAAGACAACTCTTACGAGACCAAATAACACAGAAGTTAACAAACACCCTACGGCCTTCAACAGGGAACAAAGATTATACCGCATAGTCGACTATGAAAAGCCACGAAATGACAAATGCAAAACAATTCAAACGAGAAAAATAACGGTCTATTATAATGTATATCAAACAACGAACGAAAACAAATACGTAGTTGTGCGATTTCTATGACAAAGAGTGAAGACCAGTCGTAGTTATACTGCCATTCATTTTAGTGCAATTTTTCAGTATATAAATACTTAATCAAGTTATCTTTAATTTCACAATTAACATGATTAACGAAACATATAATAAACAATTCAACTTCAATATAATATTAAAACCAGGAACATGTTTTATAAAAGGTACATCTCTCTAAACAGAGAAACCACGCCCCACCGGTCATTAACAGAGAAATCACGCCCCAACGGTCATTATCAGACGGAAACCACGCCCCAACGGTCATTATCATACGGAAACCACGCCCCACTGGTCATTATCATGTAAAAGTTCGTTAACGACCGGTTTTCTGGTCCGTTTTTTTTCTGTTAATGACCGATTGAATTTATTACTGAAGAATAATGAATGTCAAGTGACCCCTTTTAATCCAATAAGAGAATCTTATTTTCAACCGATATGAAATAATAGAAAATTGAAAGGCACTAGACAAGTGTGTATTGATATAAATTACATCTTGCAGGCGATCCCTACCAGTAAGACAAAAGTGACAGAATACCAAAATTCAAAATTAAAAGTATACATATTATCACGTATGCAAATTATCATGTTTGTAAAAGCTATAAAAATTGTTCTACAGTGTTAAGAATATTCCACTTCAGACTGACAAAAATCCAATATAATTTTCAATTTGTATTTTGATAATAATGTGTGTATCATTAACAATGCAGTTGTACTCAATGATTCATTTGCAACTCTGACAAAAATTTCACAGAATATGTATGAACATCTCCAAATATCTTGCTGTTTTTACTAATTGCTGTCAATAATAGTAGTCTTGTCTGATTTTTATTGAAGCTGTTAAATTCAACGACATAGTTGTCATCAAATGTTCCCAAAAAAGCCATATGGATACACTCTAAGTCCTTCTTTGGGTGCATAACTTGGACACCATCAGCCATCATCATAAATAAGTTTCCATGATGATCCACTGTAAAAGCATTCAATCCAATAGGTCTATATGACATGATTTCTGTGCTATCTTCTTTTAGATAGTAAAGAGTCTTATTGTTCAATCCCAAGAGAGTGTTGTCAGGTTGTACAATGAAGGAATCAAATGACTTTCTGATATTCAATTCTTGGATTCTACAACCAAAAACATTAAACACGGACATGCCAACTTCCTTTTTTTTATTAATTGTATGCAGATAAATTCTTTTGTTATGAGAACCTAAACAAATGTGTGTATAATTGGAAAGATCTAATAAAGACCTCATTTTCTTCATTTCTGATTTGCTTATGAATATCATTTCCCTTTTATCATATGAACTATAAACAACTACCACCATATCTGATTTATGTATTGATGTTATGTCAAGTATGCCGAAATAACTATAACGATCTATTGATTCTAAGCGACAGCTCTGAAGATATTTCATGTGTTCATCATATTTAACAACCTGTAAGACTGTTTTGTAGTTTTCATTGACCACCAATCTTAACATACCTGCTACCATTATAAAATTATCATCTGTAACTGTGGCACAGTGTACTTCTAAATCAATATCATCGACTACTTCATTTTCTTCAAGGAAATCTTTAGGGTCAATCTCTTCTTCCTTTTCTAACAGGAGATCAGGAAAATCTTTTTTTTCAGTCCTTGATAAGCTCTCATCTGATATAATCAAGCCTTGTGCACTGAATGGATTTGTAACATGTTCATAATTGACAGACAAGTATCCTAATGATTTAATAGCCTCAATATCATGACTGGATTCATGCAATTCAATATTAACTTTTGAGTTAGGTGGTATTTTTTTCAGCTTTTTCACTCTTTCTTTTTGTTTTTCTGACTGATTTTGAACAAATGAGTATATCTGACTTTCAGAACCATTGGCCGTTACAAACTCTAAGGCAGTATGATCAGCTTGGACTTCCTTCTCCATATTCATCAACTCTTGTTTCTCCTTTTCTGACTCTTCTTCTCCATCTTTATCCACAGTTGCAAGTTCATGCAACAAAACTTTTTCTAAATTATCTATATGTTGAATAAACTTAGACTTGATATTGGCTATTTTCTTTTTTATTTTCTGTACTTGATATTTCAACTCTTCCTTTGACACTTTTCTTTCCTCAATAATTTTGAGATTTACTTTGGTCATTTCTTTAAAATCATGATCTAACTTTTTCAGCCAATCTGATTGCTTGATTCCCTTTGCTGCCATGTCAAGATGAGAGACATTTTTACAAGACTTATGACTGCTTTGGAAACATTGATGACAACAGATCAAATCATGATCTTTACAGACCATATCTTGTCGTAGCTCCTCATGAATTTCACAGTTAGGTATGGACAGTAGTTTATAATGTTCAGGGGATATTTGTTCTGTCATGTCCACTACATGATGGCTTTTAGTAAGTTTAATAACTCTGTGATCCTCTAAACATTTACTGCATAAACCCTCTTCACAATCACTGCACCAACTTGTGGATTTGGATTCAACGTCCCGTCTGCTGCATGGATTACAAAACATTTTGAAATTGTCAACTTCCTGAAAAAGTAGAGAGAAATTTTTATTGACATTTTGTATAAATTTCTTAAAATGAAACCAAAGCTAATTTTGAAAAATATCTATACTGAATTCACGCAGTATTTTTAACTATGAGTCTTTTGTAGACGAAACGCCCGTCTGGCGTATATACTAAATTTAATCCTGGTATCTATGATGAGTTTATTTACAACCACTGGGTCTATGCCACTGCTGTGGATATTTATATCCCCGAGAGTATCACAAGCCCAGTAGTCAGCACTTTTTTAAATAATTAGTGTACTCAGAAAAAGATATACCGCCCCCAATTGATATGGTTATAACTAGAAATTTACTGTTTACAAATTTTGGATTTTTTTGAAAAACTAAGGCATTTCTACCTCAGGCATAAATTACCCTAGCTGTATTTGGCAAAACTTTTAGGAATTTTGGTCCTCAATGCTCTTCAACTTCGTACTTTATTTGGCCTTTTTAATTTTTTTGGATTCGAGCGTCACTGATGAGTCTTTTGTAGACGAAACGCGCGTCTGGTTTATATACTAAAGTTAATCCTGGTATATATGATGAGTTTATTTATTCAGAAACAATCCAGAACACCGACAATTAAAGCTCTGTTCAATTTGTTTGGTGCAGTGATCACGAACAGTTTATGAATATAAATTTACATTTTTGGGGATCTCTTCCCCAATTTGCTTTCCTTCTATCTGTTATAAAATGAGTAAAATATGAAAGGAATAGACACAAAAGTTTTAATTTGGCCTTAAAAATCAAACTTTGTTGAATCTTAGTTATAGTTTACATAAAACAAGTACACATGCTGAAATGTCTCACTTGCTTTACATTGATATAATCATGTTTATATTGATAGTCTTAATTATAAAGTTTTACTTCAAGTATCACATAAACATAACATGATTAAAGAAAATGTGGTCAAGGTGAGATTAGCCAAGCCATCAAGTACCTTACAATAATTCCATACAACGAATATATCCTAGTTGACCTATTGCTTATCTAAAGATAACATTCAGAAACAGACCAAACCAGATGCTCCGCAGGGCGTAGCTTTAAACGACCGCAGAGGTTGAACCCTGAACGGTTGGGGCAAGTATGGACACCACATTCAAGCTGGATTCAGCTCTAAATTTGGATTGTGATTAAATAGTTGACACAGCATAGGTTTCTGACACAGAATGAATGTGTTCTAATGAACTTAAAATTTTTGTTTTCTCTTAGAGCAATTCACTATGCTGTTGAATATTAATCCTCTCAAAAAAATGTTTGAAGAAATTTTCATTTTATTTATGAAATTTCATTTCAAAAGAGAAAATTGAACCCAATTTTTTTAATCACATCCCCCTTTCCCTTATTCCAAATTAATCTCAATTAAATTTCTAATGGAGTTTGCAACAATAACTACTCATTTAAATACATCATAAGATATTAAGATGTAAAAAAACTGCTTGTTATCACTGAATGGTAAAGATTATTTTAATTTATCAGTTGGTAGTAAAAAGTGAATATACATTGTATATAACAAAGATTTCAGTTGATTCTGGACAAAGAAAGATAACTCCAATTAAAAAAAAAATATTGCTATTTCACAATATTGTGCAATTAGATATTTCTTGCTTACTATTCTGGACAAAGAAAGATAACTCTAATTAAAAAAAAAATATTGCTATTTCACAATATTGTGCAATTAGATATTTCTTGCCATTGTGCAATACTGTGCAATTGAAAAGACTTGCTATTGCACAATACTTAATATAATATTTTAGATCCTGATTTGGACCAACTTGAATACTGGGCCCATAATCAAAAATCTAAGTACATGTTTGGATTCAGCATATCAAAGAACCCCAAGATTTCAATTTTTGTTAAAATCAAACTAAGTTTAATTTTGGACCCTTTGGACTTTAATGTAGACCAATTTGAAAACAGGACCAAAAATGAAGAATCTACATACACAGTTAGATTTGGCATATCAAAGAACCCCATTTATTCAATTTTTTATGAAATCAAACAAAGTTTAATTTTGGACCCCGATTTGGACCAACTTGAAAACTGGGCCAATAATCAAGAATCTAAATACATTTTTAGATTCAGCATATCAAAGAACCCAACCGATTAAATTTTTGACAAAATCAAACTAAGTTTAATTTTGGACCCTTTGGACCTTTATGTAGACCAATTTGAAAATGGGACCAAAAAATAAGAATCTATATACACAGTTAGATTTCGCATATCAAAGAACCCCAATTATTCAATTCTTGATGAAATCAAACAAAGTTTAATTTTGGACCCTTTGGGCCCCTTTTTCCTAAACTGTTAGGACCAAAACTCCCAAAATCAATACCAACCTTCCTTTTATGGTCATAAACCTTGTCTTTAAATTTCATAGATTTCTATTTACTTATACTAAAGTTATGGTGCGAAAACCAAGAAAAATGCTTATTTGGGTCCCTTTTTGGCCCCTAATTCCTAAACTGTTGGGACCTAAACTCCCAAAATCAATACCAACCTTCCTTTTGTGGTCATTAACATTGTGATCAAATTTCATTGATTTCTATTAACTTAAACTAAAGTTATTGTGCGAAAACCAAGAATAATGCTTATTTGGGCCCTTTTTTGGCCCCTCATTCCTAAACTGTTGAAACCAAAACTCCCAAAATCAATCCAAACCTTTCTTTTGTGGTCATAAACCTTGCGTCAAAATTTCATAGATTTCTATTAACTTAAACTAAAGTTATAGCGCGAAAACCAAGAAAATGCTTATTTGGGCCCTTTTTGGCCCCTTATTCCTAAAATATTGGGACCAAAACTCCCAAAATCAATACCAACCTTCCTTTTGTGGTCATAAACCTTGTGTTAAAATTTCATAGATTTCTATTCACTTTTACTAAAGTTAGAGGGCGAAAACTAAAAGTATTCGGACGACGACGACGCCAACGTGATAGCAATATACGACGAAATTTTTTCAAAATTTGCGGTCGTATAACAATCAATGAACCATGAAAATGAGGTAAAGATCAGATGAACCATGCTGGAATGACATGTACCCCTTACAATCATTCCATGCATCACATACAGCTGACCTGTTGCTTTACTGGAAGTATCAAAGAAACAAACTTTACTAGGATGTTACATTGACCGCGAATTTGACCTATGAAACATGCAAATGAAGTCCAGGTCAGATCAGGTACATGAACATTTGTAACTGCCATACGGACATGTATACACCATACAGTTACTCGATAAATAAATATAGTTAACATATTGCTTATAGTTTATTAAAAAAAAGACCAAAACAAAATAAAAGGCTTCGGTAATCGAAGCCTGATAGGACTACAGAGGTCAAACCCTGAACAGTTTGGACAAATTTGGACGCAATATTCAAAAAACATGTCTGAATTTGGATTGTGATAAAAAAAAAACACCAGATGATCCGTAGGGCAGAGCTTTAAACGACCGCAGAGTTCGAACCCTGCACATTGGGGCTTTGAATTCTAAGTACATGTCTGAATTCAGCATATCAAAGAACCCAAACGGTTCATCTTTTGTTGAAATCAAACAAAGTTTAGTTTTGGACCAACATGAAAACTGGGCCCATAATAAAAAATCTAACTTCATGTTTAGATTCAGCATATCAAAGAACCCCAAGAATAACATTTTTGTTGAAATCAAACAAAGTTTAATTTTGGACCCCAATTTGGACCAACTTGAAAAACCAAGAAAATGCCTATTTGGGCCCTTTGTGGCCCCTAATTTCTAAACTGTTAGGACCTAAACTACTTAAACCAATCCCAACCTTCCTTTTATGGTCATAAACCTTGTGTCAAACTTTCATAGATTTCTGTTTACTTATACTAAAGTTATGGTGCGAAAACCAAGAATAATGTTTTTTGGGCCCCTTTTTCCTAAACCGTTAAGACCTTAACTCCCAAAATCATTCCCAACCTTCCTTTTATATTTATAAACCTTGTGTTTAAATTTCATTGATTTCTATTAACTTATACTAAAGTTATTGTGCGAACACCAAGAATAATGCTTATTTGGGCCCTTTTTTGCCCCTAATTCCTCAACTGTTGAGACCAAAACTCCCAAAATCGATCCCAACCTTCTTTTTGTGGTCATTAACCTTGTGTCAAAATTTCATAGATTTCTATTAACTTATACTTAAGTTATAGTTCGAAAACCAAAAGTCTTCGGACACCGACGAAGACGACGCCAAAGTGATACCAATATACGACCAAAAAAAATTCAATTTTGCGGTCGTATAAAGGTGTCATACCACCAATTAAAAGTCCCTATCTGTTCAACCAAATTTTGCAATTTTCACAGCTTTCTAAATATTTTACCTTAAGTTTAACTTCATAGAAACTAGGTATATCATGAATTGTACAGGTGTCACCTTTCTGCATGCCAATATTCAACATACATTCAAAATCATATAAGAAAAAAGAGAGCTCCCGAAAGGAGGTACCACTAAAAAAACTAGAGGCTCTAAAGAGCCTGTGTCGCTCACCTTGGTCTATGTTAATATTAAAAATTGTACACAGATGGATTCATGACAAAATTGTGTTTTGGTGATGGTGATGTGTTTGTAGATCTTACTTTACTAAACATTTTTGCTGCTTACAATTATCTCTATCTATAACAGTAGTTTCTGCGGAAAATGTTAGTGAAAATCTACAAATTTTGTGAAAATTATTAAAAATTTACTATGAAGGGCAATAACTCCTTAGGGGGTCAATTGACTATTTTGGTCATGTTGACTTATTTTTACTATCTTTAATAATATTCAAGATAATAACAAAAAAACCAGCAAAATTTCCTCAAAATTACCAATTCATGGGCAGCAACCTAACAACCGATAATCCAATTCATCTTAAAATTTCAGGGCAGATAGATCTTAACCAGATCAACAATTTTACTTCATGTCAGATTTACTCTTAATGCTTTGGTTTTTGAGTTATAAGCCAAAAACTGCATTTTACCCCTATGTTCTTTTTTTAGACGTGGTGGCCATCTTGGTTGGTTGGTTGGCCGGGTCATCGGACACAATTTTTGAACTAGATACCCCAATGATGATTGTGGCCAAGTTTGGTTAAATTTGGCCCAGTAGTTTCAGAGGAGAAGATTTTTGTAAAAGTTAACGCAGGACGACGACGACGGACGACGACGACGGACGACGACGGACGCAGGACGCCAAGTGATGAGAAAAGCTCACTTGGCCCTTCGGGCCAGGTGAGCTAAAAAAATGGTTTTCTGGAAATCTTAAATTAGTATACCATGGAGCGCATTAATCCTCAACTTTAAATGCAAACTCCTAGACAGGTAAAATTTGGTTCAAAATGGTATTAATATATTTCTCTTTCAACAAATGTTTCATTTCTGCAAATTTGTTAGTTAGTTTAGGTGAACCATGACATCAAATGCACTATTTTTTGTCTGAGTAGGCCTACTTTTTAAATTTGAGGGAGTTATTGGTGGTATGACACCTAAAAATGACTTAATATAAGTAGATTTCTGACACACAAAAAATATGGACAAAGATCATAAAAATCTATTGAGCAATACTGAGCAGTTGAGAGATTCATCCTTGATTTTTTTTCAATAAAGTGGGGAAGGATGATGCCCCCACATGTCTATAATATAAAGTTATGAAGGGACATAACTTAAAAACAGTTATAGAGACGCTACCCAAATATGTACTTGATCTGAGTTTTGTAGTAATAACCATTGTGTATAAGTTTCATAACATTTAAGGTTAAGGTTAACTAAAGTAAGAGAACAGAAACCAAAAAATCAGCATTTTTATCTATTAATAAAGGGGCATAACTCTAGAACGGTTGAAGTGGTGCCACCAAAATTCAAATTTTATTTTTGTTTTGTGGTAATAAGCATTGTGTATAAGTTTCATAGCATTTGATAAAGGCAAACTAAAGTTTAAGAAAGGAAACCCAAACATTCAGCATTTTTTTACATTTGTAAAGGGAAATAACTCTAGAACAATAACAGTGTTAGCCTCAAAAATCAAACTTGATTTGTATTTTGTGGTAATAAAAAATGTGTATAAGTTTACATTTGGTAGAAACAAATGTAAGTAAGTGAACGGGAAACGAAAATTTCAGCAATTTTTCTATCTTTAAAGGGACAACTTTAGAACAGTTAAAGTGACGCCACCAAAATTTCAACTTGATCTGTATTTTGTGGTAATAAGCATTGTGTATAAGTTTCTTAACATTTGGTTGGTTGAAATGTCACGTACTCTGTGTAGTGACTTATGGGTATCGTACTAGAGTTTATCCCTGGATATTAGAAGATGCACCGTTTCTTATACATCTATCTTTAACTTGTTAATTAGGCCTCTGTCGACCACCAGTAAGGTGTTGGACGTGTTGCTGTCTTTTCACAGACTTTATCTGTCCAGCAGCAACCAGTGCTACCCTGTGCACTATTCAAAACCTTGCTGTATTCTACCTACTAGTATGTACTACTATCCAGTGCACTATCTAACCTGTCCCGCAGGCAGTGCACACTTTGTATTCAGGTTTATCGGTGCAGGTATTTACCTGTATTAACCGCACAGTCGCCTATGCTGATTGTCAAATATAGTACTTTTTCTGACACACCATTTTCTGTTTTCTAACAAAGTGGTGAGCTTCTTCCACATGTTCCATTCGTTCTTAAAGTTCCCATGTCTATTTGTTTTGTGGATAAGGTCACAGGTGTAGCAACTTCGCGACCTCGCATCACGCGAATACGGCGATTAGGCGTACTTCCTGTGTCCCTATGTTGAGCAATCGATGTGTCATCATAACGCAGGGCAGTAAGCAATCCCTATTTGAATGGTGTTCATCAATATAAGCAGTCAACATGTTTGCCAATGTGCCATTAAATGTCTATAACATTCCGTCACACTTCGGATCACAACTGACACATTTCTTGAAATAATTCTCTCTCAAACTGAGCACCTTGGTCGGAGTGAAATACAGTAGGCACACCGAATAGCGTAATAACCTCTACTACTAATATATTGGCTACAGTTGATGCAAGTATGTTATGCATTGGAAAGCTTTCAGTCCATTTGCTGTATTAAATAATCGCTAATGACTAGGATATACGTTAGTCATCTCTCTGTTTCGTGTAGTTCTCCAAATATATCCATTACAATCCTTTCCTTTGGGTAACCTTAATTCTGTAACTGCATAGGAGCTTTATTCGGACCTTTTCTCTTGGCACAGACTTCCCAACCGGCTATATATGCTAATATGTCCTGTCGTAAACCAGGCCAGTAGAACATGTGATATGTTTGATTGTTGATAGTGTTTTCTTGATACCAAGGTGGCCTGACGTCTTGTTATCATGACACTGCAGAAGTATTCGACGTCTTTCCTTTGAGGGGTACTATCACTCTACATTAATTTTGTTACCGTTTCTGTGCATTTATCAAAGTACTTCATCCTGAATCTTCATGTCATCAAACTGTGACCATAAGCTTTTAATAAATAATTGTACTCTCCTAGATTTGTCATCTTTGGCTTATGTCCATCTTGTATCCTCTGCTGGCTTACAATTTGCAAATTTTTGCCATTGTCTTGAAGATGTTTGAGTGATATTTCTGTGTCGTCCTTCGTGTCTCTTTCACATTCATAGGGCTTTTATGACACTGTCTGTGCAAGTTGTTGTGCCTTCCAATCAGAGCTATATCCACACGGTCTACAAGGTATCCTACTTAACGCATCTGCGTTCTGGTGCTGACTTCCTAGTCTGTGTTTTATTTTCATGTCATACGTACTCAACACCTCAAGCCATCTTGCTAATTGATCCTCTGCGTTTTTTTAGTTTAACAACCATTGCAATATGACATGTGCTCGGTTCGAACGATTAATGTTCGGCCATACAGAAAATGACAAAACTTTTGACAAAGTGTACCACTATTAAAAGTTCGTTTCTTGTGACACAATATTTCCGTTCTGTTTTTGATAGGGTTCTGCTTCAAATATCAATCACTCTCTCTCTCTCTCTTTACCATCAGTTTCGTGTGATAGCACAGCTCTAGTAACATTATTACTCGCGTCAGTGTCTAGAATAAATGGTATAGATAAGAATGGATGAGCAAGAATGTATGCTTTAGCTAGCTTTGCTTTAAAGAATTCAAAATCTTTCTGACATTTGTCACCAAGGTCCACTCCAGAGCACTGTTATGTGAGGAGGGGGGGCTAATTCGTATGTGCTGGAACCAAGGGACAGAGGGTCAGTCTTTCGCTAGACTTAATGTTATGGTGGGCATAGCTAAAACGCAAGGAAGGTTTTTATAATTTAATTACTATAACAATTTAGACGAATAATGATAACAAATCAATTAGTAAACAATTCCAAATAATAATAATAATCTAATTAAAGTACAAAAAATCAAATCTAAATATCAAATCCAACGTAAAACTATTTCTCCTTACACTGTAAAATATAAAATAAATGCCAAAGTTACTGAATCATAAAACGAACTTAATCTCAAACTAAAAATATAAAGTCTCAAAATAAAAGTTTCTCAAAAGCATTTTCTAAAGTTAAATTTATGAGTCAATGATAAATTTTGTCTCAACACTACACAGTTGACTGGTAGACTGGTAGACAGTCTTTTATGTCCAGTATAGTGACATGAGTAGTGTGAGTTTATGCTTCCGAAACACATACTGCCATCTTAAATTATTCTCAAAAATAAAAGGCGAGTCAAAAATACATTTTTGTCTAAACACTAAAAATTCAACTGGTAGACTGATCGACAGTCCTACAGATCCTGAATAATGGACTTTAGCAGTGCAAGTTTATGTTTCCGAAGGGTGACTTTTTCCAAAATTTCACAAAGATATTTATACTAAAACCCAAAATAACTCAACATGACACGAGATGTTAATATAACTCTCATTAGTAAAAAGAGACGTTAATTAACAAAACCTAATCCTAGAGACATATGCTAGTTACAATTAATATTTTAAAATAAAGTGCTTTGAGCAAACTGTGACATTTCGAGTACTAATACAACAGCATAGGTAAAAATAATTAAACACATTATTTAAAATTTTCACAAAATACAAACATAAAACAAACTTTCTAAAATAACACTAACACAAATATAAGCAAAATAACATTCCATGACATATTTTTCATTCCATAAGTACTTCCGTTCCTTTTCAGTTAGTTAATGGAGACATTTAGCAGTTTTTGCAAATATTTCTATTTACATCCGGTAATAACCATATCTTTTTGGAATTTCGGGTCCTCAATGCTCTTCAACTTTGTATTTGTTTGGCTTTTTTACTATTTTGATGTGAGCGTCACTGATGAGTCTAATGTAGACGAAACGCGCGTCTGGCGTATAAAATTATAATCCTGGTACTTTTGATAACTATATAGACCCAAGAATGGTCGTAGTTCGCTCACATCAACTGGAATGGGCCATTCTTTTATGCTAGTTATTCTCTCTGGTCAGTGGCTAAACCCTCCACCGTGACGAAATGCCCTAGAAAATTACTTTCTTTGAAAATAATGTGCACTTTATGGGCAATAGATTTAGGCCATTCCCCTATAGCCAAACCAAAAAAACGATCTAAGATTCCTGAACATCTCCTCAGATGATTATCCAGCCACAACAGATAAACAAGACATATACTCAACTGTAGTCCCGCTATTAACCTTTCCATCAATATTTCAAAGGTTGCTAGGGCGCAGGCTAGACCGAATGTCATCTGTCTAAATTGAAACAGTTCCCGGTTGGGAGGCAAATGCAGTTTTCTGGCGATCTATCCCTTCCATTTTTACCTGCCAGTACCCAGAACACAAGTATTAAGAAGAGAATCATTTTTTTTCTGGACAACTGCTCCAATGAGTTGACGATGAGGGGTAATGGGTATGCGTATTTTACTGTTAAATCGTTAAACTTGTGATAATCAACACAAAAGCGAGACGTTACTAAGTTGAAAAACTTGTGTCTAATCAATTTGTCTTTTGGAATAATAAAATATGTTTAAACTAACACAAAAGCGTGTATTTGCATTCTTTTTCTTTATCAGTACTATCCCAGACGACCACGGACAGTTTGCTGGCTCAATTACTCCACGGTCCAGCATTTCATCGATATGCCTATCCACTTCCTCTCGCATATAAATAGGTGTGTGGCGAGGCTGTTGTTTTACTGGTGCATTTATGAATTTACGGTGTGGCTCATCGAGTTACTTTTAAATGTTGTCATTTCAATGTTATATTTAACATGACCATTAAAGTGTGAGGTTTGGCATGCCACAAAACCAGGTTCAACCCACCATTTTTTCCCTTTAAAAATGTCCTGTACCAAGTCAGGAAGATGGCCATTATTATATTATTGTTCGTTTCTGTGTACGTTACATTTTGACGTTGCGTCGTTTGTTTTCTCTTATTTCTGAATGTAAATTCACATTGCGATAAGACGTGTCACGGTACTTGTCTATCCCAAATTCATGTATTTGGTTTTGAAGTTATATTTGTTATTCTCGTGGGATTTTGTCTGATGCTTGGTCCGTTTCTGTGTGTTACATTTCAGTGTTGTGTCGTTGTTCTCCTCTTATATCTAATGCGTTTCCCTCGGTTTTAGTTTGTTACCCCGATTTTGTTTTTTGTCCATGGATTTATGAGTTTTGAACAGCGGTATACTTCTGTTGCCTTTATTTACCCAAGTCCCTGCCGGATACTGTAAAGATCTTTGTATTTATTAATAAGATTTTCAACTCCTTGCTTTTGCTCCTGGCTAAGATTTTCGCTGCAATTACTCAGTAATTTTTGTAATTCAATTATTAGGTTCTGATCCGTTAGTGTATCATGTATATTAGTCATATTTTTGTCGACACCTATCACGTCCATGACAGGGCTTGTATTTCCAACAAATGTCCCAGCTCTAAATATCTTTACTAACATTTGATACATTCATAAAGAGCAGTAGTATGGTTTGTGAGACTTTTATCAAAGTTCTTGCCATTAAGGCCCTGTCCTTTGCTATGAATTTTGTCACAGGGTTTAATGATTCCTAAGCCTTTTTCATTCTTTGTTGACGGATATTAGATAATGTGACCTCTGACCATTTATCCTTCTGTACCTGGCTGTATGCATGTATCCCTTCAACGACTGACACTCTATAAACAACCAAGCTGTCCAGTGAAGTTCAGTGGTATCACCTGGTTATGGCAAACCATATGTTCTGCTTGTAAATTAATCAGATATTGATTTTTCTTCAGAGACTCTAAACCAATTATACCCTTAATAGCATGATCCGCTACTACTGCCTCTGATAAGTATATGTTTTGATCAATCCAAATGTGAAATTCTCCTTTTCAAGCAACGTTTAGTTCAGTTCCGTTTGCTGAAATAATAGTTTGAACTACTTGATTGAGCTTTGGCATCTATTCCTTTCTCAAACTATTGAATAGTTTATTTGATATAAGAGTTACAGCGGCTCCTGTGTCGACGAAAAATCTTGACTCTATTTTTCCTATAACTACGTCTATATATATGTCTCTGCTTCTATCGTAGTTATTTGTTTTCTCCGCTGTCTTCTTGTTCAAGAATGTACTGGCCATGTGGAGACATTCTCGTGGTTCCTGAAGTGACTGTTGCCATTGCCGCCTTGGCTTCCTAGCCTACATTTTGGCTCAAAATGTCAATATTTGCCACAGTTGTAACATTGCTGATTCCTTGTACATTCATGATCGACAGTGTTCCTTTGTCCACTCTTTTTGGATTCATCTAACTCCATTTGAAGGGATTCTAATTGCTTAGTAAACGAATCCATCCTTTCCGTAAACTTATCGTCCTTAGATAATTCTTGTGTACTATTATCTGCATGAGTAGCCCGCATCTTAGGTTTTACAAAATCTTGTTTTTTTCTGATTTGTAGAACGCCTCAAGCTGGACAGCTAAACAAATTGCTTGGTTTAAGTTTTGCAGTCTGGATTGTTTAATTTTTATACTCATCTCACTATCATGTAATGCATATCATCCTTTTCTAATGTTTCTTTGACTTTAGTGGGTGCTAGTGTCTGCGCAGGGGCATGCTCTATTTACTAATCTCTGTATAGTTTGTCCTTGTTCTGACAAGGTTCACTGATAGGAATGTAGAGGTAAAACCCTGAACAGTTGGGTCAAATTGTCTATAATATAAAGTTATGAAGGGACACAACTCAAAAACAGTTATAGTGAGGCAATCTAAAGTTAGATTAGGGGAACCAACTTTGGGACGTCCAGACAAGGGTGAAACTTAATGTCCCATCCACTGTGGCAGGGGCATAAAAAAACAACTAGAGGCTCTTAAGAGCCTGTGTTGCTCACCTTGGTCTATGTGCATATATTAAACACAGGACACAGATTGATTAATGACAAAATTGTGTTTTGGTGATGGTGAACTGTTTGTTGATCTTTATTTACTGAAATTCTTGCTACTTACAATTTTCATTATCCATCATAAACTTGACCCTTTATTTACAGAAAAAATTACAAAAAAATACCAAATTACTGGAAAAAAAGTTTGGTTTAATACATGTATGGCCAAGTAGTTTCAGAGGACTAGGAGAAGTTTTTTGTAAAAGATTAACTACCTAAGTTTGCCTCAACTAAATGTTATCACACTTATACACAATACTTATTATCATAAAACACAGATCAAGAACTAACTTTTGTAGCATCACACTTACCATTCTTCATAACTTATTATGCGCATATGATATGCAAGCAGAGGCATCCATTCCTCATTTATTTTATATGTAATGTTTAAAACTGTCAATGAACTTTGGAGTTATTATTTAAGCCTTCAGGATTAATTTTAATGTAAGACAAAGTGGTAGTCATAACTGGTATACAACATATTGTAAAGGGCCAAGTAAGCTTTTCTCATTTAATACTTGGCGTCTGTTGTCCTCATCTGTGGTCCTCATTAACTTTTACAAAAATCTTCTCCTCTGAAACTACTTGGCCAAATTTAATAAAATTTAGCCACAACTATCATTGGAGTATCTAGTTTATAAAATGTGTCCAGTAACCGGTCAACAAACCAAGATGGCCGCCATGGCTAAAAAAAAAACATAGGGGGTAAAATGTAGATTTTGGCTTATAACTCTGAAACCAAAGCATAAAGAGCAAATCTGACTGGATTAAAATTGTTTATCAAGTGAAGATCTATCTGTCCTGAAATTTTCAGATGAATGGGACAACCAGTTGTTGGGTTGCTGTCCCTGAATTGGTAATTTTAAGGAAATTTTGCCGTTTTTTGTTATTATCTTGAATACTATTATAGATAGAGATAAACTGTAAACAGTAATAATGTTTAGCAAAGTACATTGTAAGATCTACAAATAAGTCAAATAATCAGAATGGTCAGTTGATCCCTTAAGGAGTTATTGTCATTTATAGTCATTTTTTCCAATTTTTCGTAAATTTTTGTAATCTTTTAAACTACTGGGCCAAATTTAATCAAAATTAGCCACAATCATCATTGGAGTATCTTGTTTATAAAATGTGTCCAACCAAGATGGCCGCGATGGCTAAAAATAGAACATAGTGGTAAAATATAGGTTTTGGCTTATTTCTTCTTCTTTTTTAAGTTTTCCAGTTTTCTGAAACCAAAACATTTAGAGCAAATCTGAGAGTTTTGCCGTTCTTCATCAGGGGCGTAGCTAGAAAGAAACGATGTGCAAGCAACTACCGCCGAGCGGAGCGAGGCGAAAAATTTTTGGGACCCTTTTATGCAGGAAAATGGTTTTTTTTCGGTTTTCGGTTATAGGACAGTTGATAGAGGAGCTTCATGTAGTTAGAATTTATAAACAATTTATGAATGTAAAACTATTTATAAAGCTGCTGAATAGAGTAAATCATGGTTAATTGAAAACATAAACTACACATTTTTCTAATACAGAATTTACTCGAAATTGTCAAAAATCTGCTCTTCGAGTCTAGGCCGAAACGAACTTCTCTATTTATTTGTCGGCAATATTCACACTATCCCGATGCATATGCAGTAATGCTAGCGATGATAACCTGTCATTGTTCATTGGTGATCGTACATTTGATTTAAACAGACGTAGTACATTGATAGATCTCCACGGTAACACTCGCGAGATGTTATAAACCAGTGTACGTGTTCGCCATCGAGCGACCTTTCAATTGAATTCGTCAAAATTACATACCAGGTCAGTTTCGTATGTCTCTGACAATGTTGAGATTTGTTCGTTTGTTATATTTCCTACAACAGGAGGAAGAAGATACGACACAAAGAAGCGATTTTCTGATAATACCAGACGCGACTCCACTCTCCAGTTCCATTATCATAGGCATTCGATTTTCATATGGTCTATAAACGCAAAATATAATGAGACTTTCCAATACTGTTTTGGCGTGTTTGTGTAACAAAATATTTGTTCCGGTGTGACATTTGTTCCGCCGGAACAAATTTCATATGAAATATGTTTCACCAGAACTTATTTCACAGAAAATATGTTCCAGCACTATAAAATTTGTTCCGGAACTATTTTTTTAAACAAGTGTGTAATAAGTTCCGGAACAAAAATTACAGCACCATGAGTTTTGTTCCAATACTAAAATTTAAAAGAAAAGGTGAATTAAGTTCCTGTGATATTAGTTTTGAACAAAGGTATTTTATAGAAATCAATGAAAATGTTCTGCTCGAACCTTTTTCACAGAAAATAAGTACTGTGCTTGCATGGGGTACATTTGCAATTAAATGCATGACTGTAGGATGGAGATAAGAAATAAAAGCGATGATAATGTATCATAATTTGTATCTATGTTTTATCCTTTATGTGATATTCGACCTCCTTGTTTCCTGTTGATCTGTCATGGGTGTTCTAATCATACATGTACTTAGCTATGGTCATTGCAGTTTTTAAAGAGTGTGTCTTTTGTTTCTTTGTCTTTTAAAATAATTGATCAGTCACTTTGTCCTTTTTTAAAAGTACAAATGTTCATCTTTAACTATGATACCTTTTTTGGCGGAATGACTTTTATTATTATTTTTTATTCTACTCTTTCCTGGTTCATAATTGTCATTTTTAGTATTATTAATTGCAGTATGTTATTAAACTTTTGCTGAACTCCACATGATCCAAATTGGATGTTTACACTTTTTATTTATTACATTATCAATATGATACAGACTAAATACATGTTTTTATAATGACTTTAAACTGACTGATGACAAGTGCTCAGTATATAAGATAACTTGTTAAACCAGTGGAACATATTTCATAGACAAGGAACTTATTTCACCAGGTGAGGAACAAATCTCACAAATCCAGAACTTATTTCACCAGGTAAGGAACAAATCTCACAAACATGGAACTTATTTCACTAGGTAAGGAACAAATTTCACCAACCCAGAACTTATTTCACCAGGTAAAGTGTGGAACTTATTTTATATAGATGGAACAAATTATATAGAAATTGTCTGTGTAAAAAGTTCTCCCAGAACAAATTACCTGTGAAATTAGGTCCATTGGAACTTTTTTCACAGGAACAAATTTTGGCTCACATTTGCAGGATGAGTTGTTCTGTTAGTCCGTCGAACACATCGCCATGGCATAATTTCAACGATATCGAAGGGTTCTGATAAATCTCATGCCGATTGATACATCAAACAGATAAACCGTACTCTGTAAAATGTGCTCCGAAACTACATGTGTTAGACTGCGTATAACAAATTCAAATCTTGTAAAAGATACAAGTTACACTGTCCGATTTCGTCATGCATGATCTTCAATAAAACTTCTATTCTGAAACCAAATGCCGTTATTTAATGACATTTCATAAATTAAAAAAGGGACAACATGTGTGTTTCCTTAAAAATTTAATTTGTATTTTTTAAATTTTCCAATATTTTTTTTGGCATGCCGAAGCGATGTGCACGCAACTGCGTGTTGGCGTATAGGGAGCTACGCGCCTGTTCATTATTATCTTCAATACTATAAATGGTTGGATCCGCCCCTTTCCTTAATTATTATAATCTTATATTAACCAGAGATATATGTCTCTTTTTTTCAATATTTAGTTCATGTCAAATGCAACAAGAAGAAAAATACCTCAGTATAATGTTGATGACTAGCTGTTGTGATTAGCGTGGGGTCCTGGCTAATCTTGTCAGGCCTTACGACGTTCAGCTCAAATCGAGATACCAGGCTAACATGGCTAAGCTGTACATGTGATAAGAGAAGGAAAACAAGTTATAACCCAAAGAAAAATCATGTGAATCAGTGTTTATAATTTTTGTGTCATTTATGTATAAACTATATATACGAAAAAAATGCTCAGGTGATAACTTAGTCATACTTTAAAAACTGTCACACGGAAATTTTATACAGGATTTGTGTAGCACAGCACTACGTCTGGTTTTAGGTGTAGATCATCTAGATGGACATCATACTTTTCGGTATAGTGGACGAATTTCCCGCTTTTCATGACATCATCAAATCTAGTGCACAAAAACACTTGTCAACACAGGAAACCATCGATGGCGTAAACAACGAATATTGCAAATGCATGATGGAAAGTTCGTATGCGAATGACAACGAATCTTTCAAGAAATTTTTATTGGATTTTTGCACAAATGTAGTTGTAGAGACTGAAGAGAGTGAAGAACTTCCTTTCCGACTTGTGAGCCAACAGTTAACCCCAGATGAGTTGGATGCCGAGACCTTGGAATGGAGCATTCGTTATTTATCCAAACAGTAGGTTTAGTTTTTGTTACTTTTTATTATGGTCTCAGGTCCCTTCTCTCCCAATACAAATTTGCACCATCCTCACTCGCCCACACACTTTCGCATTCTATTTTTGTAACTGGAGAGCATGATTCTGCATTTAAAATCATCTCCACCGGGACCTCTGTGTTACAAGGCAGTGCGTTAACCGACTGAGCTACAGGGAAGCAGGACAAATGCCCCCACACCTAATCGCCAAACTATTTTCCCACTACACGCCCCACTTTTAAAAATAATCGCCGTTTAGGTGAAAAAGTAGGCCGATTAGGTGTGGGGCGATTTGCCAGTGGGGTGAATTGTCATGGATTCAGCTTCAGAAATACTTCCTAAAGCTCAACCTCTTACAACAGACAAAATATATATCACATTTTCTAAGGGAAGCGAATTATTAGATGGATATCGAATGTCCTCATTAAAACAAGGCAGTGTCTGCACGTACCCGCATGCGGGTATGAATAGTCAAATTGCCGTTCTAGGCTACGTGTACCCACATCCGGTTTTCTAATAAAATGCCATCGGATCGGGTATAAAACATGAAATATCTAAAATTGTCGATAATATGGAGATATCGTGTAGAACGAGTGAAAACTTACGGTATGAAAAATTATATTTTCAAATTGTATTTATTAGATAACATGGATAATGATACATAGTAAACATTGCAAAATTAAATGCACAATGATGGAAAATGAAACTGTATGTACAGTCCCTGTTACACACAGTAAAAGAAAAACATGATAGAAATTAATACTATTATAATATTTTAATGCAAATTTGAAGAATATTTTTTTTATAAATTAAAAATATACCCATATGATATTTTAAAATAATCTTTTAGTATTATGTAAAAGAGAAACAAAAATTTTAAAATATATAAAACTACTAGAATTAAAGCTTGAGTTTATAAAAATTAAAATTGAAAGAAGCAAGTAATCATGAATAATGAAACGTGAATGTAGGCTGGCAACATTTTAAATGTGCAGCTGGGTTGAAATCTGTGCCAAAACAATCATATTTGATATGAAAAATGTGTTCCAAATCTTAATTAGTTACATGAATCTTTTATAATTGGTTAAAATTGATATAATTACTTGCTTCTTTAATTTTTATAAACTCAAGCTTTAATTTAAGTAGTTTTATCAGAGACATATAATATTATATGTCTCTGGTTTTATTTTACTTTTGTTCTTTTCAAGGACTGTACAGTTTCCATCATTGTGCATTTAATTTTGCAATGTTTATCATGTTTATTATGTATCATTATTTAATAAATACAATTCGAAAATATTATTTTTTTTTCATATTCTTCACTCGTTCTACACAAAATCCCCGTATTATCGATAATTTTCGTATATATTTCACGTTTCATTCCCGATTCGATGTCATTTTATTAGAAAACCGGATGTGGGTACATGTACGTGCAGCCTAGAACGGCAATTTGACTATTCGTACCCGCATGCGGGTACGCCCAGACACTGCATTAAAACAAGGATAGAGATTTATTTTTACAAAGAAATTATTATGCTTTACCTTTTTTTTAGTTAAGAATTTTTGTGGACTTAATACTTAAGAAAAATTTGTGTGGTTAATGACAAACGAAGATTAAGTCACATTTAAAATAATTTAGGTAATTTTCTCCCAGATTCTGCTGACATGGTTGAAGAGCATTGGAAAAAAATTAAAACTATTGTCCTTTTCTTCTTCTTGTGGTATACAATATTCCATCGACAGTGATGATCACATATTGTCCTGTCTATATAATATATATACAGTGTCTTTATAATAAACATGAATAATTAAGCATACATTTGTAATATATTATGATTTGTATACACTGTATTGTTTTGTAAATTTAAGCTCAGACGGCATCAATTGGTGATTTGATGGTTGCAAATTAAGTTTAAGGAAAAAAAATCAACAGATTTTGACGAGTTGTTAATGTTTGTGTCATTTTGGTCTTATGTGGATATATAGTTGTCTCATTGGCAATAATACCACATCTTCTTTTTTTACATGTTATTTTTTTCCAACATTAAAGGTTTAATTAATCATTTGACCCCTCTGACAATTCATCATAGGAATATTTTGACTAATCAGGGTAAAATTTTAACTAATTTGATTCTTATGGTAGCCAAAAATGACATTGTGAAGCCTGACTGTAAAAGGCATTCCTACCCTTCTAAATAATTTTTGTACATTTAGTGTACATACATACTCAGAACTTCAATTTGCACCCTGTTGTTCCATTTGAAATATTAAAGGCAGCCAGGTCATTGGGTGTGGTCTTAAACTCTTTAATCAAGATGGTATTCAACATCTTCTCAACTATTAACTGATCAAATTTATATTTATGTATATTATCGGAATCTGTCTTATCAGCCCTTAAATTAAATTATCAATCTCTATAAAGTGATCAAGCTAGGGCAAAGATCAGCATTTAAAGATGACTGTTATCAATCCCTGTCTTAAACACTGTTAAGCATCCTCAGTCCATAAACATACTGCACACAAAATCTATAATACTAAAGTCCAATTTGTTAGCCATCATGATTTAAATGGAGTTGATGACAAATCAAAGAATTCATTTTAATATTTATTTGATTACAAATTACACCATTCCAGGGTCTTTTGTATTTCACATTTTATATTTAATATAACCAGGGCAGATCCAGCCATTTTATAAAGGGTGGGGGGGGGGGGGGGGTTCTTATTTATCCCAATTTTATAGTTCGTATTAAAACATGTTCAATTTTGAGTTTTACAACTTATACTTTTTTGCACTAAATTCTGACTGAGTATTCAAATTGAATTTTTTTTTCATACAAATGATACATCATATGCATGGGCAATAAAACATATGTATCAACATGATCCATGTTAAACCCTCTTGGGTATTTATGAACTGATCAGTATCATCAAGCATATTTCCGCCTACATAGATAAAATTTATAGAAAATTATCTAGATTCAAAGATAAAAAAAATGTTTTTGATGATAAACATACATGTACATGTATAAACTCAAAATTTATTAGATTATTGAGGATGTGAAATATTATTATCATATAACTCCATGGCACTTGACATGTGCATTGATTCTCAAATGTTATTCGTTTATAAATTACAACCACTAAAACTTGCATTGTATTTGAGTTCTTTAAATTTTATTGTTACACATGTACAGCCAAACCCTTAGGTTCCGATTGGAATTGGATTCGTTGACAAACAGTTAAACAAACTGTTTCCTTGTTCCTTGGCCTCTATGGAGATGTAATATTGATAAATTTGCCTTTTAATAAAAAACTAATTTTGGGTTTTGATTAATACAAAATCCATAGTGATTCTTTTTCAAGTTATAGCATATTATTTCATGCTAATTTTTAAGGGATGTATAAATGGGGTTAATTTAAATACAGAATAAAGATTGATTGATTGTTGGTTGTTTAACAATCCAGTGCCACAGAATAATTCAAGAGATATACATATAAAGAGCATGAAAAGTAAGATAGAGGGAAAAATAGAGAATAATGATGTGCTGAAATATAAAGAATATAGCGACTAAGGTTAGAAATAAATGTAGAATAGAAAAAATTTTTCTAAATACTAGTACATGTAGTTTAAGAATAAAAATATATTGAAATGATGACCCCCTAAAAAGTTAAAAAGTAAAAAAATGAAGATTATACCCCTCCCCTTTTTCCATACCCTAAGAAATTAGAATAGAAATACATTGTACATGAACATCCAGGAGATTTTTAGAGTATCATATAATATTTTGCTATGTACATGTATATATAATAAATACAAACATGTTGCTCTAGGAAAATTCCCACTAAAAATTGTATTTTGAGATTTTTATTTGACATATGTGCACAGAAATAGTTATCAAAGCCAATAATAAAACATTGCATTCATTCTTTAACAAGTGTTTAATCAACATAAAACAAATAACAGGAATATTCTGGTATTGTGTAATAAAAAATTCTGACATAGTTTTAAAAAAGAACATACATGTGATAGAATTGTATTGTTGCAGTGTTTTATTTGACAGTGTTTGACAACCATATCCATAAACAACAAAATAGGTTTACAATATTTCAATAAGACTTCAGCATTCTCCTAATATAGCAACATGTTAAGCAAACAAACAAAAAATCCATCAAAACATCTAGCATACCGGTAAAAGCAAATGAAAATGCCCATTCAGTCAGAATAAGAGCCTTGATTGTGTTAAGGGATTACAGAGCTCCGAATCTCTCTCCATGTTTTGAACCCTTGCAACAACTCTTGAAAGGGTCCATATATTATATAAGTGGCCTGTTGCAAGGAAAAAATTATGTCCCTATCCAATATACCTCGTTTCCAGTGGCAGTGTGCATATTTAATTTCTCTAACCTTCATCTCAGGCAGCCGGACTATTATCATGTTTATATCTATGGCTAATTTATTCTCATCCTGAATATGTAGGAAATATTTGCCCCTGGGCACAAGGCATTAATTAAGCAACCAGCAATCAATGTAAGTATCATTGTGTCCACTCGCACACAGTCCAATGATACAGAGCTACTAACTGAAGTCCAGTGCTAGAATATTTTTACAACATGCACAATGGTTAGAGTTGCAAAATATAGTGCTGTATAAGTTGTGCAGATTTACAAATCTTGAAAACAAAAAGGTTAGAATTTAATTTTTAATCTAGAGAAAAAAACACTTTTTTACGACCGAGTCCAAAATAAGAGACTCAATCCATCTGCCTTGAAGACAGTAATGACTATTATTTACACTTGTCGTTTTTGGAGTCCTTTATAGCTTGCTTTTTCGGTGTACATGTGAGCCAAGACTCTGTGTTGAAGGCCATACTTTGACCTATAATGGTTTACTTTTACTTATTGTAAATAGGATGGAAAGTTGTCTCATTGGCACTATGACCATAGTCACCATCTTCTTATATCTATGTAAAAATCAGAGAAACCAAAAATCAGCCTTCAAATTGACCAACTTGTATGCCCCATGTCTTGAATCTCTGAGAAAAATTTAGTCATGCCACGTCTACACTTTTTGAAGTTCTAGTCAAAGGATAAACATATTAAGCTTAAGATTGTCTTTATTACATAAAATCTCTGGTATGATAATTAAACAGAAGAAAAAAGTTCTCTCATGCTAAAAACAGATACATAATTTATTTTCCTGATCTGACAAGAAATAGATGTTTTGATGACATGATTTCTCTGTGGATACCTGATGTCGTAATTAGCATGAAGAGATTATACAATAACATTAGAAACAGATAGATCTGTTCTACACCTCATTTGTAACTGTTCATGCTGAAAGGATTTGTATGTTGTACCAGTATCTAGATAATATCATTATAAATGGGAACAGTCAAGGCGAAGTTTTCATAAGAAAAGTCTTAATTACCACTCAATTAGGATGAGTCAGCTAAATATTTTTAAAATTATTTTTTTGATGCCCCACCTATGATAGTAGAGGGTCTGTGGTCCTTTTCGTTTATTCGTCCGTCTGTGCGTCCATTCAGGTTAAAGTTTTTGGTCAAGGTAGTTATTGATGAAGCTGAAGTCCAATCAACTTGAAACTTAGTACACTTGTTGCTTATGATATGATCTTTCTAATTTTAAAGCCAAATTAGACTTTTGACCCCAATTTCACAGTCCACTAAACTTAGAAAATAAAAGTGGTAGTTTCAGGGTAAAGTTTTTGGTCAAGGTAGTTTTTGATGAAAATGAAGTCCAATCAACTTAAAACTTAATACATATATTCCCTATAGTATAATCTTTCTAATTTTAATGCCAAATAAGATTATAACCCAATTTCATGGTCCATGGAACATGGAAAAGGATAGTCCGAGTGGGACATCCGTGTACTTTGGACACATTCTTGTTTCTTGTGAAGTTTTTTTTTGGAAGATGGGTATCTGAGGTTGCTGAGATAAAAAAAACACTGTCCCTTTTTGATAATATTGACTTAAAACTTTTATCATAAGTCATAATCGGTATATAACTTAGGTCTAATGGTTATCTTTCAGTCATAAGAATTTTTTTTTGTATGTATTTATTAGAGCATAATTTCCCTACATGTATAAAAGAGAATAATAACTGAATAAGTAAATAAATTACTTATGACATCAAATATATATACAAAAAAAACGTAGTGTTTATCAGCATTTACAATCATTGATAATGCAAATCTTTATTTGATTGAAAAAAGAAATTACCATAAAAAAAATATATAATGTTAAATTTGTGAATAGAAAGTATGTTAAAGGTTCCTTTCACCTTTATTTCATAAATGATGTGGAAGAAATTGCTGATTAAAATCAATTCATCTCATCTTTCACAATTTAATTTATAGGGTTTGAATATGAATTAAATTCACATTTGAAATTACAAAAGAGAATGTAAAATATGTTTCCTTGTGGAATTTCGAAACAATGATTTAAAATCATTTTGTTCTGGTTTTAAGAGAGTCAACATTTTTTTTTAAATTGACAAGTTATATTATAATCAACTATCATTGTAAAATCGTCAGTATAGTGTCAAAATAATCTGATAAACTCATTCCTACAAGGAAGTACTCATAACAAACTTTCATATTATAACATAGACAGGAAAACAATCTTATATTTTACTTAAATAAGTGTTTTTTGGCCAAGGTTATAAAAAGGGAAAATGACAATTCACAAATTTTCTGTCTCTGAAGCATTAAATTATCATGTGGCAATTACGGAAACAAGGAAAGGAAGAGAACATGGGTAAATATCACTGGCTGCATGACACATCAACCAATCAACAATTTATAAAAGACAGCAGTGGCGGATACAGAAATTTTCATAAGTGGGAGCCCACTGACTGACCTAAGAGGGGGCCCGCTCCAGTCACGCGTCAGTGATTCCCTATTTAAGCAACCAAATTTTTTCCCTAAAAGGGGGGCCCATGCCCCCTACCCCACCTAAAACCGCCTCTGGAAAGCTAAAATTTCTTGATGTATAAAGTAGTGAGAATGCATCCATCTTTTTTCAGCTCTTAAGGAAAACACTATAAAAAGGTCCTGACTCGAATTAGGAAGGGCTGTTTGTAGGGTTAAGGGGCTGTCATCCTTAGTAAAGGCCATAATAAATAATAGGTATGTTTGCCCAAACGCTACCTACCCAGAAAAAAGCTGCCTACTCAAATTCTTTTATTGTCCTGATTTGAAGAAGTTTTTTTTTAATCAAATAGGCATGAAGACTTATAAGCATCTGATACTTCAATTTCTTTTTTTGAAAGAAAAAAATGAAAATGTCTACCTACCTACCCACTGTCTCAACCTTTGGGTAGGGTTTGAGCAAACCAAAATATTTTTAAGTGTGGCCTTACTGTCTTTGTAAAGCCTTAATTTCCAAACTTTGCAATAATACAGAAACTTAGATTTCTTTTATCTTCTGGAAAGGTTGTTTACAACAGAAAATTCCAGGCATAAATTTTAATGTGAAAAGGATCACTGCTAGTTTACATCCTTAGCTAGTAGATATATGTTAACTTGATACTATCTTAAAACATTGTACATCCTAAGCTAGTAGATATATGATAACTTGATACTATCTTAAAACATTGTTAAATTACATAATCTTTGCAGATGTCTACCATGTGTGTACATGTGGTGTTGGTATGAAACCTTGAAATTTGATTTAATTAAATCGGTGAATTAATAAGTCAAAACAAAGATACTTAATTTTACATCCAACGATAAGTTAACAACAGCTAACATTTTCTTTGAACTTATTTCTTCTAGAATTTAAAGGTTTATAGGTAAACTACCAAACAGTTTCTAATTTTGTACTAATTTCTTTATAATTAAAATTCAAAGAATGTAAGAAAATCTAAATTTGTATACTTTCCCCAAGCAGTTTGTTTTTGAGTCTGGTATCATATATTGAGAGTTTTAAGTTTTGATATTCCTGTGATATTTGATGCATTCTTCAACTTAATAGATGCTGTAGCATTAAGGAAACAACCATTTTACTTAAAGGGATGGGGGTGGGGGTTGTGGTTTTTGTCGAGCCTGCAACTTTTGTTGCAGAAAGCTCGACATAGGGATAGTGATCTAGCAGCTACGGCGGCTACGGCGGCGGCGTTAGCTAACTTCTTAAAAGCTTTATATTTTAGAAGGGCGAAGACCTGGATGCTTCATACTTTGTATATGGATGCCTCATGTTACGAACTTTCCGTCAGTCACATGTCCAATGTCCTTGACCTCATTGTCATGGTTCAGTGACTACTTGAAAAAAAAGTTAAGATTTTTCTCTCTTATTATAAGTAATTGGATAACCATATTTGGTATGTGCATACCTTGCAAGGTCCTCATGCCTGTTGGACAGTTTTCACTTGACCTCGACCTCAATTCATGGAACAGTGAACAAGGTTAAGCTTTGGTGGTCAAGTCCATATCTCAGATACTATAACTATAAGCAATAGGTCTAGTATATTTGGTGTATGGAAGGACTGTAAGGTGTACATGTCTAACTGGCAGGTGTCATCTGACCTTGATCTCATTTTCATGGTTCAGTGGTTATAGTTAAGTTTTTGTTTTTGGTCTGTTTTTCTTATACTATATGCAATACATGTAGGTCTACTTTATTTGGTGTATGGAATGATTGTAAGGTGTACATGTCTTGCTGACAGGTGTAATCTGACCTTGACCTCATTCAGTGGTCAAAGTTAAGTTTTTGTCTATTTTTCTAATACTTTATGCATTAGTCTACTATATTTGGTGTATGAAAATATTTTATGATCTATATGTCTGTTACGCAGGTTTTATTTGACCTTGACCTCATTTTCACGGTTCATTGCTAAGGGTTAAATGTTTGTGTTTTGGTCTGTTTTTCTTAATTTATAAGCAATAAGTCAACCATATTTGTTGTATTGAAGAATTGTTAGCTGTAAATGTCTGCCTCAGGCATGGTTCATCTGACCTTGACCTCATTTTCATGGTTCAATGATCAATGTTTCGTTTTCTTTGGTTAATGTTGAGTTTATTTGACTGTTGTAATAAAGCTATATATTTAGGTCTATCAACATAATATCAATGATTAGTAAAGAAGCGAGACATTTCAGCGTGTGCACTCTTGTTATTCTTAATTAAAAAAATATTCTGATCCCCAATTTCCCAGTTTGATGAAAAAATATATTCTGGTCAAGCAGATGACAATTTTTGTTCATTCTGAATGCAAATAACCCCCATACCTAAATTATTATTTAAGTGAGAAATTTTGAAAAAAAAAATCTGATTGCATGATTGCATTTAAAATTCAATTATTTTCTGATCATGAAAAAAAACATACCCTCCCCTTAAAGTTAATTGGTTGCTTCCTAAGATAATTCCTGGATGTGAGCTATACTAGAGTAATACTTGTAAGCCTATAACAACATTGTACTTTGTTGAACAAATGAATTTCAGTGGTGGATCTTTTTATATTTCAGCCACTGTCCGCCCACTTTGACCGCAGCAATATCCCGATCAGTCCTCAACCTTGTACGGAATATAGATGTCAGTGAACTTCAGGAATCAAAGACAGAAGCATGTGAAGTGGTGAAGGATGACGGGTCAGATATTATAGCAGAGGAAAGGGAAATAGGTTCGTTTATCATCTAGACAAAAATAATACATTTGTTTCCGCTATCCCTGCCTACCCTAACACTTTTGATGCTATTTTAAAGCTCTGTTAAAGTCTGACTGATTCCCTAGTAGTAACCAGGTAAAAAATGTTTGTAAAAAAAAATGATATTGCCTACCTTCCTACTCTTATTTGATTCAACAGGTTAGTGGAAACACATGTATTATTTTTTTGGCATATATATATATCCGTTTTGTTTTTTTCAGTTATATATTTTGAATGATAGAGAATGGGATAGAATGTGGCACTCTCAGAATATTGTGCCGAGGGTTAAATTAATTTTTTTTGAAAATTTAAAGATGTTAATCTTGGAAGTGTAAAAATTGAGAAAAACACTACTTAATGTCTGGAGAAAAATTAATATCATGTACATGTAGGCCTGTATAAAATTAAAAATAAGGAGATAGCATGATTACCAAACAGACAACTATCCACTTAGGCACTAGCTTTCATATGATTTAAGTAATTATAGGCAACCTTACAGCCTATTACAATAAGAAAACAGTTTCCTGACACAGGACATGCATATGCTATTGATATTGTGACTTGAAAAAGCTTTTTCATATATAAGAAAACAGCTTGAACTTTGTATCTAAGACACAAACATACTACGGTAACAACAGAGATTGCAAACTGTGTACATGGTGTTCCACTGTATCCAATCCAAAAGGAAACTTAAATATTCAATAGTAAGACATAACAATTTTTGGTTCTTCAGATACTCCAATATACACAGATACATTAATGAAGAAAAAACGATATTCCCCCAAAAAAATAAATTGAAAAATTGAAAATCGTCTATAGTTATTAAGTGTATAATCCGCACCCCTTGTAGAAACTACATGTTTACGGTAAAAAAGTGTGGAATATACACGACCAAATACGGTATAACATGAATTTTATTTTATTTTACAGTTTTAGATGCCAATAAAGTTTGTAATGTTGTCATAGACTGTGTACATGATATTTGTAAATTGTGGAAAGATGAATTGCCAGAGTTATGTCCCCCTAAACAGTTGTTATATGCATGCACACATGAAATCAAGAATACTCGACGGAAGATGGAAGATCGACACGTCTTACTACCGGACCTCAATACATTGTTTGATTTAAAAGTAGGTGGTCATTACTATATATATGAATAGATATAAGAAGATGTGGTATGAGTGCCAGTGAGACAAATTTCCATCCAAGTTATAATTTGTAAAAGTTAACCAGTATAGGTCAAAGTATGGTCTTTCACACAAAGCCTTTGCTCACACAAAACATGCAAGCTATAAAAGGCCCCAAAAATAACAAGTTTAAAACTATTTTCAAACCGGAAAAACCAATGGTCTCTAATCTATATAAAAAACAAGAAACATTTATGAACAACATCAACAAACAACAACCACTGAACATAAGGTTCCTGACTGTAAAAGCCTGCAAGACAGTATTTATTAAAAAAAATATTGGAAGGTTAGGTTTTTTGGTAACTAAAATCTGAAAAACCACAATGGTATGAAACAAGAAAACTAATGGCATCATTAATGTAAAAAAAACAATGAATTAAATAAAAATATGTTATACAGCAACAAGTGACAACCACTGAATCAGAGGCTCCTGACTTGGCAAAAAAAATAAAAATAAGGAGAACAAAAAATCTCAAAAATAGAATTAGAATACAATATAAACAAACATTTTACATAAAATACAAAATTGCAACTAACATACCTGTAAATTAAAATTTTTGAAGCTTTTGAAATAGATATTACTACCATTGTATTTATATTATTTCCAGCATAATGAATGCCAGTCTTTCTTTGCCGTGTTTGATGGCCATGCTGGTCTTGAGGCTGCTAACTATGCTGCTGCACATGTACCTTACCATTTTGTTCAGAACAGTGCATTCCCCAAAGATCCAGCGGGAGCTATGAAAGCTGCATTCAAATCAACCGATGAGAAATTTATTGTCAAAGCAGTTAGAGAGGTAACCTTTTAGAATATTTAAATCTATTGGTGGGATAATAATGATCTAATTTGATTCTTTAATGATGGTCTGGATGGGGTTTATAGAATAGAGAATGATGGGTTAAAAGTGCAGAATACATTTTTCTTTTGTAAATTGGGAAAATATAAAGAATAGAACAAATTAGAAAAGAAAGAAGAATATAGAATAATGGGGTGCTAAAATGTAAACAATTGAAAATAATGGCCAAAATAAATAAATAATAAAGAGAGAATAATGGTTAAAAAAATTAAAAGATAAAAAAAATAATATATTATTAATTGACAAAAAAAAAACATGGTTTCAAAAAGTTGGAATTTTGAAATTTTTGCACAATGTGAAAAAACAACATGAATTATTTTTTCTATGCAATGTTTGTGAAAAAACAACATGAATTATTTTTTATATGAATGTTTGTGAAAAATCAACATGAATTATTTTTTATATGAATGTAACAGTTGTTTTCATTAAATGTTTTAAAAAAGGAAAGAATATTCTTTGTTATAGTAAATGAATAAGAGAAATAACATTTTTTCTATTTTCTCTGCAAAAGGCTGGTGGTTTTATCAGGGCAATTGGTCTTCCTTCATCAATAAAAACTGATCGCAATTCAATGATTAGAAAACAGTGGTAAAAGTTGCCTTAAGGTGGTACCCAACACTTGCACTAAAACTAATTTGGCTCGTTTAATTTTCATAAAATTTTGTGAAAGTACTTACTTTGACCCTTTAACAAAAATATAAAAATTTCAAAACTTTTAAACAAATTACACTGGTTATATAGCAGTTTGACAAACACCAATTTTAATCATTAAGAAGCTTATTATTCCTTTTACAACACAATGTAACTTAAATGTTTAGCTGATTTTACAGAGTTATCTCCCTGTAGTGTTAGGTACCACCTTAAACACCAACAATTAATCATTTTATTTTTTATATTCTAGAGGATAAAGAGTGGATCTACTGGAGTTTTAGCTTTTATAGATGAAAGTAAACTACATATATCCTGGGTCGGTGATTCTCAAGCTGTTCTTGTGAAGAATGGACGACCAGTCACAGTTATGGATCCACATAAACCAGAAAGAGAGGTAATGTTTAGTGGATACGATATAAGAGTTGTGTAAAATACTGTTAACCAACTAGTATTTAATTATTTTTGGAAATAGTTATCAAAATCACAATTATGAATAAAAAGATTATTACTTTAAACAGTTGACAAAACATTGCGAATTATTAATTTAAATAGCCTAGCTAAGAATAAGTTGGTTTACAGTATAGTCTTATATACAGGAAGTTGTATGAAGAATGTTGAATAGATACATCCAAACTTAACAGAGGTTCATTTCATATGTTTTGTTCATACATCCTGGACTTTTAGTAACCTTGTTGTGGTCAACATATTGACTATAATTTTGACTACCACTGGCCTTAACTTTATGCAAGTTTACTGAATGAGGTTTTTAAAACAACCACTTTTTGTTTTGCGAAGTCAAACACTTTATTGTTACAATGAATTATTAATTTCCTACATTAGTGTAGAAAACTGGAAATTTAATTATTTTATTAAAGATGTCAGTTCAATATCCTCAGTTTCACTGATTCTACTTTTGCTTGAAAGGATTTTTATACACCTGCCTTAAAATAAAATGGGGTATACTGTTTAACCTCTGCCTGTAGGTCCCTCCATCCATCCACCCATCCATTAGTCCTCTTTGTCCCTCTCATTGATATTTTTCTATGCATCTTTCTAAGGAACTGGATTACAAGGATTTCTGAATTTGGTGTCAGGGTTTAAATGAATCAGCTATACTGTATGATGCATTTTCCGATTCATCACTCAACAACTTCCTGTTTACCGTCAAGAATTTGGGCAGGGGTATCATAAGTGAGCAGTAGCTAACAGTTACACTTGTTTTCAATTTTTGCACAGTTTATAGAGTATTTAGATAAGCTAACTTTTGATTTGAACAATTTCTAGATACTTCCTTTAAGAGTTACAGGGCTAGAATTGTTATAAATTTTCTTATTTTCAATTTATTTTATGGTACTATGGATTTGTTTATTTTGTGAATTGAAAAAATAAACTTTTTTTCATGCATTTTGAATTTTGTGATTTCACCAAAATATGCATACTTGCCTAAAGTGTAAACTGACGATCATTTAAATTTTTAGATATCTCATACACAGTTTACTCAAATTTGCACCATTTATTTGGTTCATCATGAAATTTCAAAAAGGTTTATTCTATTCATAAACAACTCAATCTGTCCATACTACTTGAGCTTCTGTTAAATTTATTTAATCGTTTGGCAACAAACATAAAAATGGTATCAGAATGAACAAAGTATTTATCTCACTATAAAGAACAATAGAATGATCTGTTTGATATTAACGATGTATTTTAGGATGAACAAGCTCGTATTGAAGCTTTAGGAGGCTGTATACTGTTCATGGGTACATGGAGAGTTAATGGAAATTTATCTGTATCCCGAGCTATAGGTAACTCTTAACTTATATTCCATTGTGAAAATCATTTGATGCAGATTCTGCGAATGATCTGCATCAAGGTGATGTTTATATTTGTATAATGAGAAATTTTGACAGTAACTATAGATTATTTAAAGAAATTCAATTGGTTTTAATACTGTTATTAATTTTCATGGATTGAGGAAAAATTGTTTTTTCATTGCTGATAGATTTTGTGATTTAGCCAAAAATTCCAATCAAGCCTAAAAAAAGGTTTGTACTTTTTAGTTTAAAAATTTAAACTTTTGAACTAAAAAGAAATCAACAGAAATGGGTATTTCAAGTATAATAATGAATCCACGGTATGTCTTCGATTGTCTGAACAAAAATCAAAGCAGGATTATAGAAAAATGCTTGTCAAATTTCTCATCATACATAAATAATGTTGGGTTAAAGTTTTCTGAACTTAACTTTATAGTAATACCTGCAAGACCAGGTACGCACTAGAGATAGATATCCTTAAAAAAATAACATTTGGAAATGAACAACTAAATTTTTGCAGTTTAGACAAAAAATGATACTTATGAGCTCCAAATTCGAAACAAATTAAAAATAACAATTCTGGTTAGCTTTTTTGAATATTGAACATGTTAAATTACTTTTGCTTTATAAGTTTGAAGTTCAGAAAATTTTCACTTTGAAAATATGATCCTTAAAAATCTTCAATTATGTATGATATTTAATTACGAAATTTCTTCCAGGATGAGCGTGTTAGAATACAAAATCTTGGTGGTTATGTTTTAAACATGGGTGGAGTCTGGCGAGTTAACGGCATGTTGTCCGTGTCAAGAGCCATAGGTATAATGGATGCTGGTTTAGGATTTATATTGCTTGCATTATTACCCCCAGCAAAGCGTTTTAAATTGAGATTGCTTGCACTTAGATTTTCTCATATTAAGCCATTCTAAACCATATCTATCATGTCTTATGTTCGCACATGGGGATTGCATGTTTATATAAAAAAAAATCTAAATAACTATTTTATATTTCATGTTTTTCTTTTTGTATAAGCACAAATGTATCAGACATTTCAAATTTTGCAAAGGACTTTTGGTAGTTTATTATTTAGCCGTACTCATAATTGAACAGTTTAATTATAAGATTTTGACACACAAAAAAAATGAAAATAGTCTGCAAATATAAAAACTCCTAAATCATAAAATAAAATTAATACCTGAATAAAATTTCCACTAGCATGACAAAAGATTTTTGATTTAAAAAAAAAATAAGAATGGTTGATAAATACTTTATGCCAATACATTCTACTACAAAAGTCTTGGTATTTTAAACAAACTAGCCAAAGTTTCCATGGGACAACATGCAAAATCAGTACTAAATTGTGATAAAAAAAAAACAACCATAAAAATATTTGGTAAACATGGGATAAATTAATCATGTAGCTGGTTAAAAATCCACCACATATGTAATTCATTTACAATGATCCTTATCATGTTTTTGTGAACCATAGACCCAAATTGTCAAAAATATATCACAAGGACCTAAGAGGTACCTTTCCTGAGCAAATGAGTCTCATGCACACTAAAATTGATACCAAATGTTGGTTTTACATCGTCAGTGTTTGTGTGTGTTTCCATGTGATTGTTTTGAGAAATATTTTGTTTGTGTATGATTTGAAGACCCTGAGGCATGCTTTAGTATTTATTATTAATCTTTATCAAGTTATTCACAGTACATTTTCAACCAAATTGTTCTCCTTCTTTTATAACAGTTACACATTTGTTACATGCACATTTAGATAAAATCAAATATGTAGTGATGAATGATTTTAAAATATGCACATTTATTCAAATATTCTCTAATGTTGATAAGTTTTGATTGTTACGCAAATGGAAATGTTTGTACTTTTTCCATGACAACATGAGTTAGCTTCTGGGAATTAAATCCCTTTATAGACTTTTTTTTTTTATCAAATTTCTTTTTTGATATTACTTTTTTCTCTAACATCTATCTATTTGCATAGACTGTTATATGTGTTAAGATTAATCTTGAAAAAGTCAGAGGATACTAAGGAGACAATACTGTAAATTCAGAAATTATTGCGATTTTGTCATTTTAGACTTGAATGCGATTTTGATTTTTACCATTTTGAATAAAATCCTGTTTTATTCATATAAAATATTTCAAAATGCGAGTTTGAATTATTGCGTTTACAACACTGTCGCATTTTTCGCAATAATAAAAACCTCGCAATAATATCTGAATTTACAATAACACATCACAAATAGGAAAAAAACCAGATATCACTAAGATTGATAAAAGAAGAAACAACAAATCTGAAACTTTATAATAGACAAAGAAAACTAAGGATTGAGTAACACAAACTCAATGGGAGTGAACTCAAGTGCTGTTGAATGCTAACCAGCAGTTCATCCTTTTCATTACCCATGTTGTTCGAAAATCTAATCAATTTGAGCATCTGATTTGGCTTCAAAGTCAAACCATAAATTTAAACCGGCCACATCCTGTATATATGTGCCTGTCCCAAGTTAGGAGCCTGTAATTCAGTGGTTGTAGTTGGTTGATATGTTACATATTTGTTTTTCGTTCATTTTTTAGCCATTAGTTTTCTCGTTTCAATTATTTTACATTTGTCATTTTGGGGCCTAAAATTTTATAGCTGACTCTGCTGTATGGGCTTAGCTCATTTTTAAAGAATGAACAGTGACCTATAACTGTTAATTTCTGTGTTATTTGGTCTCATGTGAAGAGTTGTCTCATTGGCAATCATACCACATCATCTTTTTTATAAACATAGTTCACACTTTGTAGCTGATCTAATGCTCACAATTGTTTATGTCTAATATGTTAATATTTGTTATGTAATGTCATAATAACTTAATTCTTGTGATTTGAAAGTTGTCCTTTTAAAATTGCTTTCAAAACTTCTTGTGTCATTTGGCTAAATGTTGGGATTTTTATGCAAATATATACTAACTGAGCATAATATTTTATATATTCAAGCAATAACAACATTTCCATTTCATATTTCTCTTTTATTTGATTTTGGTTACTTTATATATATATATTAAGTCTTTACAAACTAAAAGTATTTTTTTAGACTATAATGTGTTCATATGCTGTCCTTTTCGTGTGTTTTGCACAACCATTGTGTGCTTTCTTTATGCTGTCATAAAGCATAGTCGACCTTTTTCGTGTGGTCATAGTAATTAATCTAGAGTATGAAAAACAATATTACTTTATGATTAAATATTTATCTATTATAATCTGGGAACAAACAGTAACAAATGGCAAACATTACAGTCAATTTGTTTAGTATAAAAAAAAAAGCATTAGACTGACTTGTGTGTCTGTTAATATTTTACTTAGAATTTTAATGTGTATGTATATCGATCAGATATTATATTTGGAAATTTGAAAATTGTCATGAGGGGTTAATTTTTGAGCAAATTTCATGATAAATATAAAAAAGCAACAGTTTTCCTCATCCAAATGTATTGAAACTTGTACACTATGCTAATTACCACATGATACAGAACAAGTTTAAAGTAGGGTGGCGTCATATTTACTGATCTTGAGTTATGCTACTTCATAAACATAAAAAAATTGCTGAATTTTTCGTTTCTGTTCTTAAACCTCAGTTTGCCTCAACCAAATGTTATGAAACTCATACACACTACTTATTACCAAAAAATACAGATCAAGTTTGAATGTTGGTTTAGTCACTTTAACCTTTCTCTAGTAACACGTACGTACCCCTTTATAATTGGATAAAAATGGGAAGAATTTTGTTTTTTGTTCTGCAACCTATTTTGCCCGAACCAAACATAATACCTATACACAATACTTATAACAACAAAACTCAGATCAAGTACAAATTTGGGTAGAGACACTTTTATCATTCCTGAATTATGTACCTTTATATTGTTGTATGCAAGCAGGGTGATCATCTGCATTCATGGGAACACATTCTCTATATATTTTATTTTTCAGATATTTCACCAAAATCAGCTTTGAAACTTACACATGAGGGTCTGGAAGAGAGTCCTTCATTTCTTTATTCATTAACTTTTTAACCACTTTTCTCTATAAATTATTCATTTTACCCTTTTATTTTATTCTTTACATTTCAGTGCCCCCCTTTATTATTTTGGCTTATTTTTCTCTATTCTTTATATTTTTTGCCTTTTATTCAGTGCTTTTATATACCCATAGTCCTCTTTATTGTAAAATCATCTGGACCCTCATACATGTACCTGTTAATTTTATTTTTCAGGAGATTTAGCTCAGAAAAAATTCATCAGCAGTGATGCAGACGTGACCACTCTCGATTTAGACGGGACTGAAGAGTATCTAATTTTAGCATGCGATGGATTATGGGATGTCGTCAATTTCGATAAGGTGGTTGAAATCGTATATGAATATGTTCAGTCGGTCAACGGACAGTTGAGTGGGTTAGCGAAACATCTTGTCTTGACGGCAAAAGATCTAGGATCAAGTGATAATATAACTGTAACTGTTGTTTTCTTTAAGCCTGATATTAGTCCGCCACAAATACCTCAATTGTTTAATTTCGGCACATCCCAATCTCAGGGAGAAGCTGATTCAAATGATAATGCCAGTCCCAGTTCAGATAGTAAGCGAAATCACTCAGATAAGTCTAAAAGTTTTAACAACCAATCAGATAGCACCTCAGGGAAAGCACCACAAGACAGTAACGAGACCTTTGATATGGACCAATCAGAATTTATATCTACTGACTTTTATGCTGGTTCTCTTCTAAAGAAACCAGTATTAATGAGAAAGGAACCAGTATTTATCATCGATAGTACTATGGACAAACAAAGGCCACCATATGTCCCGTCACCAATGAAATTAGAGTCCCAGCATAGTACGATAATGGGATTTCGACAACAGTTTGAAACTATTTCTGTAACAGATTTGAGAGATCATATAGTTGGATCACCATTGAAAAATCCCCAAAAAATGGATGTCACCAGTACTGAAGTAGAGGTTTTACATGTGCCCTCTAAAGTAGAAGTAGAAGTTACACATTTGCCCTCAAAAGTAAACAATAATCATTATACCAGGTCAGAAAACCATGATCCCAAGGAAAATGTATTCGATTCTGAACATAGCTCACTACACTCAGGGTATACTGTGACCTCGAAGCATTCTGAACCATATTTTAACAAATCTATCTTTTCTCCAAAGAAAAATCATCATAGCCACAGAAGAAGAAAGAAAGACCATGAACACCATGAATCTTCACAATTTAGTAAACGTAGCAGACGACAAAGAGAGTTATCTCCCATTATCTGGAATTTTACTGGAATCACAAAGCCTACTGTTCACAATTATAAAATGAATTATGGGAAAACATCAACATTTTCCACTCCAAGATACTCACTGCATTCTCAGTTAAGCGAAACACCAATAACTGTACGCAAATCTTTACCTGACCTTTCAGGAATTGATAAATACAAGTCACCAAGGTCGTTTCAAGATTTCCGTCAAACAGATTCTGGGAATTATTCATTGAGTCAATTTATGGACATAAGCCCTAGTCGAACAGTTGCCCATGTATCCAAATCAGATACATCTCTTCAAAAGCTGCCTAAAATTAAAGTCAATGGCGCTCAATCTAATCCACATTCCAGCACCAAGTTCACATCTACCTGGAAACCTAAAAGACACGGGAAAATGATCAGCGGAAATATGTCTGAAGCGCCACCTACACCTTTAGATAATCGTAGACTTCTACAGGACAGACAAAACTAATTAAAGAAGAACACAACAAAAGCATGTAAATTCTTTGATCAGGATGCTGTGTTGTAATTTGAGTACCTTTATTTTATTTTACTGAATTAATTCTGAAAAAATTGCTGTGGGACTATGTTGAAGTTTTTCCACATTTTAGTGATATTTAATTTTTTACCACTAAATGTACTGGTCATCAGATGGTCAAGTCACATTATTATGGTATTTACTTTATTTGGTACATAAACACATATACATGCAATTTGATTTTGATGTGATTTGAAATTTGAAGTATACTGTAGATATTTTTCAGATATTGGTGTATCAAATTTTTCTGAGTGGGGTCGAAGTGTGCATCAAACATGTCAAACTTGAAGTACACCTTTAAAATTTATAGTTGATGTATGCAATCTATTCATATGGAAAGGGGGGGGGAATTCTGTACTTTGCATGTGATCCAATAATCCAGTAAGAATTGTATTAGATGTTTGAAAGAACTTCATTTTATATCTATAAACATTCAGTTAATTTATGCAAGTCTTGTTTAGTAGATGTTATTATTTAGTTATCTTTTTTACCTTTTTTGCTGGTAAAGATTAAATCATTTTTATCAAAATGAGAGGAAAATAGATTTGAAAAATGAAATGATTTTTTTTTTATAATAAAATATTTCTGTACCTGTAGTTCACTATATATTGATATGAAATTTCAAAAGCATTAAAGAAGTGTTCATAATTTGATAGTTTAATGTAATGGAATATTAAGTTTCATGTATAATTAGTATTTATTCTGCATACCAAATCATTGTAAAATTTCAATTTTAATGTCAAATTACCAAAGATTTGAAGGTTACTTATTTTTTCAACATGTTTATATAACAGGGTGGGAAAAACCCCAGTTTTGACAATACTTTATATAAGCAGTAAATTTGTATGAGTATGGCATGGTTACCAGTTCTAGAGTTTGAGATAAGAGATTTTACACTTTCATTCAGGGAAAAAAAGCCATTGTGAACCATGACCCTTGGCAGAAAACTAGTCCCTCAATATAAGATATGCATAATGCTTTTTAACTCTAGATATTTCAGTATTTCTTTAAATCAGATAATTTGTTAAACAATAGCTAGAAACAGCTTTATTTCAATTTATTAATATTTGCATTTGAAGTGAAAAATATTCTTTCATCCATAAGTGTTATTGTATTAAACTTTCATCATGTGCCATAGATATTTGAAGAATATTTGTTCATTTTTGTACTACAATCATAAATGGATTACTAAAAAAGTTCTTGTAAGAATTTTAAATGTGGCAATTATATTCTATTTAATGGAATCAATGCCCATTGTAGTCTTATTTTTGGTGTTTTTCATGGGTGCCAAATTTAGCATCATAGGATGAAAAATGAAATGCTCTTATATTGATATTTTAGCATGTTTATAATATATTAGTGGCCAGCTATTTTAATGACGATTTCAACAATGTTGCTCATGCTGCAGGCCCGTAGCCAGGAATTTCCAAAGGGGTTCGTTGGACTCACAAAATCGACTTTAACAGTCACAGTTCGAACAGAACATTGACTTTAACAGTGCTTATTTGTTTTCAAGGGGGGATCATCCGAACCCCCTGGCTACGGGTATGTGCTGGTGGGGAAAGGTTCTTTTTTCAACCATCAACATCAGAATCAATCACAATTTTTTGTTTACTTCTAATTAGTACCAATACAGCCAATGTACTCATGAAACCCCATTTATATTTTGGTATACAGTGTCATTAGTATATTTTCCTTTGAGCTACACATGGTAAATGAGCCCATTTTATCCTATAAATGACTAAGTATGATCTATAAATACTACAGATTTTGATACTGATCTATTGTCTTATAACCATCAATCTTTAAGTTGAAGAGTATGATGATCTCTAGAAATTAAATTTGGAAACTTTTCTGTTGGGCTGCTGTCTTGAGTATTTAGTATCTCATGGTAACCATTCACAAGTAGCAGTGTTTCAGTCAATTAATTGCCTTTTCAAATAGATGGAATATTTCCAGTTTTACCTAAACAAAGCAGTTTAAGACATATCTCCTTGATAACGGTACATGTTTTAGTGTACACTCTACACATATATGTGTACCTATAAAGTCAATTTTTTTTTACAGTTCATGTAGACGTACAAATTGAACATTAAGTTGTACAAATCAAACAAATCTGATATTTGAAGTGGTCGAAGAACCAGACTTTAATGTATAGCATGTAAAGAATCATAATTTTTGTGTATGTGTTTCAAGAATCATAATTTTTGTGTATGTGTTTCAAGAATCATGATTTTTGTGTATATTAGGTTTCAATAATCTTGATTTTTGTGTTTAGTGGGACTACAGAATCATGGTTTTTGTGTATAGTGTGTACAGAATCATGGTTTTTGTGTATAGTGTGTACAGAATCATGGTTTTTGAGTATAGTGTGTACAGAATCATGATTTTTGTGTATAGTGTAAAGAACCATTGATTTCTATGTTTAGGCCAGATATGTGTTATTTTTACTGTAAATGTACAAATGTAAACATCTGTCAATTATTATTACTATTTTTGTGTATTCATTATCAGGTATAAATATTTATGTGTAAAAATATATGTGACATATGTTCATTTGGTGCAATTTTTTATTTTCTCATATACATGCAATGGTTTTATAAGTTTGGTTTATTGTATGGGATTTTAGTGTTTTTGTTAGGGATAAGGTTATATTTATGTTCAGCCTGCAAATTTCATGAATTTCCTAGATATTAAACAGGCTCCGAGTGTTTTCCTCAAAGGTTTTTGCATTTGAGTCGGTCTACAAGCATTATTTAAACCCAATCTTTAAGTTCCCTATTAGTTCTTTAATTCAATCCCCCTTTCTTCAAATACAATTCTAGGGCAACGCTGGCACAGCCAGGATTGCTGTGTTATAACTCGGGAGGCTTGAAGTACTTGTTCACTTTTAGTTTTATCTGTGTTATATACCATATAGTACCTATACCTGTACTAAGTACACATGTACTATGTGATTATTTTTGTTAAAATGGTGTAAGCCCATTTGTTTTGTTTTTGAGAGATTTTGATGAAAAAAGCCTGCTTATGGGTACAGGAAACTGTATTTAGTTTGTCATAATTGCTTATTTTATTGAAAGCATATGATTTCAATTCATTAGCTTTGGGATTTTTTTCCTTTTAACAAATTTAGAAGATTTCTAGGAGCCTGTTGAACATGATATAGGCCTATACAAAAACATGTCTATAATATAATCTAGCTTTTTTGGTGTAAATATTGTTTAGCCTTTGATGGCTGGAGAGAGAATGGGCAAGACAACTGGAGGGCAACCCTGTATACGCAGGGCGTCCACTTCAGAAATTTGCCAACCAAACACTTGCCAAGCATAGGTTCTTCCGTTTTTTGTATATTATTATTTTTACATACCAATGTATATTTAAGCATATTGTCTCTGTTTAAATTATAAGATAAAAAAAACTTGATATTTTTTATATTGCAAATGTTTTGTAATTAATGAGCGAAAAATTTACCATAGAAACTATACTGTAAATTCGGATATTATTGTGTGTATTTATTATTTTTTTTAAGATTTTTGAAGAATGGACTAAGAGGGAGAATAATTAGTCACAATAATAAAAACATCACAACAGTAATGATGGTACAAAATAATGCAAAAAATATACTTAGTTGAGGTATTGATTACCCAAGATTAACAGTTATTTTTTTTACCTATAATTGTTTTCCGTTTTTTTGTAGCTAGTTTTTTTACTGTCAAGTTCAAGTATGTCCCTTTGTTGTTTGAGATTTGTATCAATCATTCAATAGAAATATACAAGTCCCTGTCTAATACGGTCACTATAATTTGTATTTGATTTAAATATGGTCAACACATTTTTTTACTGTCCTCAAATATTGATTATCTATGTAGCAAAGTAAGATCAGAAATTTAAGTAGGTGAGGCATAATAACCTTTACTGTAAACAGGGAAATTTGGGCTGTAAAAGTTGCGTGTAAAACTGCACTGAATAGCTCACGAGACATAAAATGAAATTAGCAAAACTGTATTAAATAATTACATTGTACCACCCAGAAATCACAAATTTTAAGTGGTGCCACTTTCTTCTTATATTTAAGCATGTTTACATAAATAATCTAAGAAGTGTACAGGTTAGATATATAGCTCTTTATTGTCATCATGTATTTAAAAAAAAATATAGTCCCCTAGTTTGATACGTTTTAAATGAATGAAGACAATTATAGTGCTCAGATTTACTGCTGTGGATTCATCAATATTTGTTGGGTACCAATTTTTTTCGTGGCTAAAGGTGAATAACAAATTTTCTAAAGGCTTTGTATGCAAAAATTGGCAAATCACGAAATCAAATATCATAGAAAATGAAGTTTTTCTTAATCCACAAAAAGTTGGTACTCACAAAAATTAATAAATCCACAGTTATCAAAATACTGGATTTGGTGTTTCCAGCACAGAGTTTAACGACTGAATATCACCTGTGTTGATGACCGTATAAGACAGTGACTTGTATAAGTTAGTAGGTTATTTTTATACCTAAGTTATTGTTAAGATCACTTTATGATCGGTTATATTATTGTTGCATTTATTATACATAATACTCCTACATTATCCAAGTTTTGTATCAGGAATAAACTATCACAAATATTTTGAAGTTTTTTTTATGTGCTGAGCAGCATAGGGCCATAAAAATCATTGATGTTCATACTATTCACCAATAAAACTGAGAATGGAAATTGGGAATGTGTCAAAGAGACATCAACTCCACAGCAGATAACAAATGTAGTTAAACTATTGTTTATATTATATTATATTATTATTATTATATTATCTAAGAAACTGACCTTATTAGGAAAATTGAACATTGACCAATGAACCATAAAAAGAAGGTCAAGATCAGATGAACCATGTCAGACAAAATAAACACTATGCAATCATTCAATACACCAAATATGTTGACCTATTGCTTATAGTATCTGAAAAACCATGAAAACATAACATTGAGTACTCATCCATGAAAGGAGGTCAAGGTTGTGTATATACATACCCTGTTTAAATATTTCAAGGATCCCAAATACAGTTACCAACTAACTTAGGAAGAATTGAATATTTACCAATGTTACATAAAAATGAGGTCAAGGTCAGATTAACCCTTCCAAGCAACATGAACACCATGCAATCATTCACTACACTGAATATAGTTGACTTATTCCTTATAGTATCTGAGAGATGAAAATAACCATAAAAAAACTTAACCAAGAAATGAGGTCAAGGTCAAATGAACCCTGCAGCTGTCTAATGAACATGTAAACATAGCTAGGATCCCAAATACAAAATACAGTTAATTCTATTACTCATTATTAAAGAAGTATTTCACATGATAGTGAGTCAATGACAATAGACATAAGACAGACTGAAACCTCATAACATAAGGTATCTGCATACAAAGTATGAAGCATCCAGGTTTTCTTGCTATTGAAATGTATAAAGTTTATACAAATATTTAATACCACTGCCTTTACCTGATTGTTTTCCTTATTCTACATTGAAAGACAATAACAGGATTACAAATCATCACAAAATCATTTGAAGAGGGCTAATCGTGAAGTAAAAAAATATTTATGAACAAGAATGTGACCCCAGTACACGAATGCCCCACTTGCACTATCATTTTCTATGTTCAATGGACCGTGAAATTGGGGTAAACCCTCTAATTTGGCATTAAAATTTGAAAGATCATATCATAGGGAACATGTGTACAAAGTTTGAAGTCAAAAACTACCTTGACCAAAAACCTGAAGCGGGACAAACAGACGAACGGAGGCACAGACCAGAAAACATAATGCCCCTCTACTATCGTAGGTGGGGCATAAAAATATGTTGGTTTCCAGTATTGCAATTCTGGCAAGCTTCTTTGATACAGTAGAATATTAATACTCAATTAATCAGTCTGCACCAAAAACTTTTTCAACTACTAGTCCGAAGACCAATATTCTGATATTTTTCTTATTTGGCCAAACAAAATTTTGCAAAAACTTACTAGTCCGAATGAAATTTTACTAGTCTGGGGCATCGGACTAGTGGCCAACCGTGCAGACTGTAAATTTAAAATATCACAGAAACTTGCACTTCTTTCAAAACATAAAAAAACAAAAATATTTATCACATTTTATTCTGAAAAAAAAAATATTACACAATAAACTGATCAATGTTTAAAACATAGCACTAAATGTATGACAAAATACAATACAAAACTTTACCAAAACATATAGCAGCTATCTACATTCAAACTTTCAAAACATAAAATTTATGCACTATCTGTGTAAATTATCATTCACAGCACTCATTCTACACAAAATGGTTGATTATAACATATCATTTTCCATACCTACCAAGCATCAGCTAGAGTCCCATATAAAATGGGGAGGGTAGGAGGAGAGGTCATCGTGAAATCCCTGAAATAATCAGTGCTGAATCCCAAATTCCTCATAAAATAAAGCATTCTTGCCTGGACTTAGAAAAATTAATTGTAAGTGTCTCTCTTTAATTCCAGCAAAAATAAAGATCTTACTTCTGAGGTCCCCACAAAAGTCGTTACACACCTCATTTAAGTCCAAGCTTGTTTTTAGAGTAAATCCACTAATTTCAGAGAGAAACCTTGCAATCCCTGTCAATTAAGACCAGTTGTACACACCTTACCAGGATTGCAATTAACAATAGGTGGTAGGCTAGTGATCACTGAATTAATCTACTTGGACCCCTCTGCCATTATGGACTCTATATATCCCGAGAGTCAAGATCAAAAGATTGAGGTCGATCAAGAAAGACTGGAGAAGATATGGAAAATATCATGTTATAATCTGTATATCACATAGTTTAACACCACCAAAAATAAATATATTTGATCTTATTTTCTTCACCACCAATAATAAATACATTTCTTTTGTTCATCTTATTATTTTACTTACAGCAGATTGCATTGAGTGTGTAGGTAAAGGTAATATCTTTTGGATATCTTGCTTGATAACTGAATTGTGAAGTCATTATTAGGTACAGTATACTACCCTCCTTATGAAGTAGCCTAGTCCTTCAGACAGATATATTGGTTATCTGTCGAACTAGTCTACTAAGGAGGGTAGTATACCTTACCTTATAATGACTTCACGGTTCAGCTAGCAAGCAATCTATCCAAAGATATTAGATTTACTTACACACTCAATACAAACAGCTGTAATTTTTATTTTCTATAAATTATGTATGATTAACACTCCTGACCTCTGTACAATGTACTCTATGGTACCTTCAGGTTTACTAAGACATTAGCTTAACATTCTGTTTCTAGTAACACAACATCACATTTTGTTTTTAAAACAAATACAAAATTACTTACATGGAACTCATTTTACTTAGGGGTCATCCATAATTGTCAACCTTTTTCAACGTGTACAAAACATACACTTTTTCAGACCCCCCACCCTCCCTCAAATAGTGTACATTAACCATTTTCAGATTTCAAGACAAGAAGCAATCATTTTTCATAAAAATAAATATCCTGTCTATCAAAGTTTAGTTTAATTATAAATTTGCATTCAAAAAAAAACTGAAACATATTTGACTGTTTTATAAAGTAAAAAAAAAAAGTTTACGGTAAAATTGTTGATTCTTTAACCCCCACCCCCCACCAGTGTACGTTTTCTACACTTTGGAAAATGGTTGACAATTATGGATGACCCCTTAAAGACAATCTAGCTTAGTACATTTTTTTCTGGTTTTGTAAACATTACAAAAAACACAACACAGTGTTCAAAGGCTTAAAAAGAACAAATTTCTGAAAGGAAGCAAGTAGTTATTTTGAGTGTTTCAGGTAAACCAATGACTTGTAAATATTGGTATTTGCTGTTTTTACAAGAAGCATGCTGCATTTAGCAGAAAAAGCAAAGACTGGTTGGTTTGGAGTCAAAACTTTGCCTCAGTTTGTCTGTCTAGTACATAGCAGGGTTCATATATATATTGCATCGACATGTTTTGATTTTATATATATATATGTAATATGCACTGGACTTAAAACACCATTTCACTGAAGTTCTAATTTCAGCACTGGGTTAATTTTTATTATTAACATGTTGTTTTAGCTGATTTTGTTGGTATTAAGATTAAAAAGTAAATTTTTCAATAAATAACTAATTTCCTTTAAATTTGCATGGAATCCAGGAAAAACAGGTACCCATATAAACAAATGAATCCACAGTATGCATAAATGTTAGATAATAAATATGTGATAACAAAAGTAATGTATATTGTTCATTTTAAACTTTTGATAACCAAAAGTAAAAAATCTTTTTTCTTTTTGGTCAAAACATTATAAATCTGTAAAATGAATATATAATACAAATATGAAAAATCAGTTTATGGTAACTAATGTATATTCTATTCAGCCATTTGTTCAAACCCTGAGAAAAAAATAAAACTGAAAATTAGAAAACCACAAAATATATGAAAACAAGAATGTGTCCAAAGTACATGAATGCCCCACTCGCACTATCATTTTCCATGTTCAATGGACCATGAAATTGGATAAAAAATATAATAAGGCATTAAAATTAGAAAGATAATATCATAAGGTACATGTGTACTAAGTTTCAAGTTGATTGGACATCAACTTCATCAAAAACTACCTTGACCAAAAACTTTAACCTGAAACATGCACTTTCATTTTCTATGTTCAGTGGACCGTGAAATTGGGGTCAAAGGTTTAATTTGGTTTAAAAATTAGAAAGATCATATCATAAGGAACATGTGTACTAAGTTTCAAGTTGATTGGACTTCAACTTCATCAAAAACTACCTTGACCAAAAACTTTAACCTAAAGCGGGACAGACAGACGAACGGACGGACAGACAGACGGACGAACGCACAGACCAGAAAACATAATGCCCCTCTACTATCGTAGGTGGATCGTAGGTGGGGCGTAAAAAGTATTAGCTTTGTAATATATATATATGCGATACTTTAAGAAACCTCTAGAACACCAATGAAACTGTTAGCAGATTACCTGTGTCAGAGTCACAGTAAGTAGCTTTTTGACAAGATATTATACAATGTGTTCAAATAACAAAATAATACAACAGGGTATTCATTGCTTTGTAAGCCTATATTAAAAGTCTCAATCTGTTCCAACACATGGACACTAGAGGATACCATATATCGGATTATTTTCGAGGGGTGTAAATTTTCATTTATTATCGCAGATGGAACAAAATCGCCAAAATAAATTCCGCCAATTCAAATGTGCACATGCAAAGGTATTGATAGAAGTTTTGAATCAGCCAAAATAATAACTGCCAAAGTATTTTCTGTACCTTATTTAATAGAAAATCACAAATTTTTACACCGGGAAAAATAACCCCCCATATGGTACTATATAAAGGTTTAGATAGATTTAAAGAATAGAGAAACACGAGTCAAATAGGTAAAGAATAGAGAAAAATGGAGAGAGTATCATACAAAACTGTATTTTACATTCAAATGTTAAATATGTCTCCTGTTATTAACCTCTAAACTATGCTTTGACTTTACTACAATTTTTCAAGCAGTTAACACGTGGATTGGATCAGACAAATGATAAATTAATTTATTGACAATAACCAGACTGAACCATGGAAATGCCATTCTTGTCTTAAGCTTCTTTTGGCAGATTTTCATTTATTGATTTTTCGTTTTGAAATTTATTATATTCTCTGTTCTTAACACTCACCATAACTAAGAGATAACATATTTTGTCGAAAAAGAAAAAAAATATCCAATTATTTATTTTTTCATTTTCAAAGACAATTATTTCCCTTTATAGCATGCTTAGAATTTCAATATAAGTTTGGCTAAAACAAACTAGCACATTTTTATTTAATCCATAATCATGATCAACCTGACATATACATGTACTACTGAAGATTCATTATAATTTGTTGGATACCAATTTTCGTGGATTTCATGGGTACGGGTGGACCACGAATTTAAAAGTTCAAAGAATAACAAAATTTCTATAAGGTTTTATGCAGATTTTTACAAAACCACAAAATAAATATCCACGAAAAGGCATGTTTTCCTCAATCCACAAAAGTATGTATCCATGAATTTAAATGAATCCACAGTAACATCTATTAATATTTTTATACAAATTTTGTCCAAAGCTAAACACAGAAAATATCCATACTATATCACAATATGCATAATACATCAGCAACAGAGAAAAACTGTCCATAATTCCTCTGGTATATATCTAACATCACACTAAAGCTGAATCATCACCGCTGTCAGGTCTGAAAACAAATTGTACCATATAAGAAACAAGTTTTATTTTCATTAAGGTGGTACCTAACACTACAGGGAGATAACTCTGTAAAGTCAGCTAAACGTTTTAATTACATTGTGTTGTAAAAGGAATATTAAGCTTCTCAATGATCAAAATTGGCGTTTGTCAATTTGCTATATAACCAGAGTATTTTTTCTGACAAAGGGGTTGGTTCAAAATTTTCATTTTATTGTTAAAAGGTCATGGTTAATATTTTGACAAAATTTAATGAAAATTACAAGCCAAATTAATTTTAGTGAAAGTGTTGGGTACCACCTTAAATGAGATTTTAACATTGACAACCTGCAGAAATAAAAGATCTGTTACTGTTAATTCAGAAATTATTGAGTGTTTTTATTATTGCGATTTTGCTCTTTTAGATTAAAAGGCAATTTAAATTTTTGCTATAATGAGAAAAAATCCTGTTTAGTTCATATAAATTATTTTTTTTATTTATTGCAGTTATAGCCCTGTCACATTTTTCGCATTTTTCACAATAATAAAAACATCGCAATAATTTCTGAATTTACAGTATTCAAACCTAGATCACTGAACAAGATTCTTAACTATTCTATACTAACTATAAAATAAACTTCAAATAGAAAATTTGAAAATTCAGTCTTGTTAAATTCACTTATTATAAGGAAACAACCATAATGACTAAATGATTAAAATTTCAACAATGATTTATGTTATTGACCCTGTCGGTTATTTTGCTTTATAACTATAATATTTTTATCTGAGCGTCACTGATGAGTCTTATGGAGAGAAAAAGCATGTCTGGTGAATCAAAATATAAAAATATAAGCCTGATACCTTTGATAACTATTATTTCTACTTACTTAGAATCAGTATTGCCACTGTCAGATTTACTATTGGCACTATTTTCCTCTGCCGAATCAGACCTGTTCTCTGAATTAGACGTAGATTTAGATGAGGATGAAGATGTTACGGTGGATGATGAAGAAGTCAGTGGCATTGTGGAAGATGAGGATGTAGTTACTTCTTTTTTATCTTTATCTGGGTTAGATGTCTTTGATAGAAAACTGTATGACCATGGTAGACCTAAAATTTCAAAATAATTCTGTTTAAACTGGGTGGAAAAATGCATTTACATAAACTTGTAATCTTCCTATTTTACATTCCGTTATGCCAAGATATATAAACTAGAGGCTCTAAAGAGCCTGTGTTGCTCACCTTGGTCTATGTGAATATTAAACAGAGGAAGCAGATGGATTCATGACAAAATTGTGTTTTGGTGATGGTCACATGTTTGTTCATCTTACTTTACTGAACATTCTTGCTGCTTACAATTATCACTATCTATAATGAACTTGGCCCAGTAGTTTCTCTGGAAAATGTTACTGGTAGTAAAAATTTACAAATTTATGAAAAATGATTAAAAATTGACTATAAAGGACAATAACTCCTTAGGGGGTCATCTGACTATTTTGGTCATGTTGACTTATTTGTAAATCTTACTTTGCTGAACATTATTGATGTTTACAGTTTATCTCTATCTATAATAATATTCAAGATAATAACCCAAAAAACAGCAAAATTTCCTTAATATTAACAATTCAGGGGCAGCAACCTAACAACGGGTTGTCCGATTCATCTGAAAATTTCAGGGCAGATAGATCTTGACCTGATAATCAATTTGACCCCATGTCAGATTTGCTCTAAATGCTTTGGTTTTTGAGTTATAAGCCAAAAACTGCATTTTACCCCATGTTCTATTTTTAGTCATGGCCGCCATCTTGGTTGGTTTGGCGGGTCACGCCACACATTTTTCAAACTAGATACACCAAAGATGATTGTGGCCAAGTTAGGATTAATTTGGCCCATCAGTTTCAGAGGTGAAGATTTTTGTAAAAGATATATAAAATTTACGAAAAATGGTTAAAAATTGACTTTAAAGGGCAATAACTCCTAAAGGGGTCAACTGACCATTTTGGTCATGTTGACTTATTTGTAAATCTTACTTTAATGAACATTATTGCTGTTTACAGTTTATCTCTATGTATAATAATATTCAAGATAATAACCAAAAACAGCAAAATTTCCTTAAAATTACCAATTCAGGGGCAGCAACCCAACAATGGGTTGTCTGATTCATCTGAAAATTTTAGAGCAGATAGATCTTGACCTGATAAACAATTTGACCCCATGTCAGATTTGCTCTAAATGCTTTGGTTTTTGAGTTATAAGCCGAAAACTGCATTTTACCCCTATGTTCTATTTTTAGTCATGGCGGCCATCTTGGTTGGTTAAGCGGGTCACGCCACACATTTTTAAAACTAGATACCCCAATGATGATTGTGGCCAAGTTTGGTTTAATTTGGCCCAGTAGTTTCAGAGGAGAAGATTTTTGTAAAAGTTAACGACGACGGACGACGACGACGGACGACGGACGCCAAGTGATGAGAAAAGCTCACTTGGCCCTTCGGGCCAGGTGAGCTAAAAAGAAGATGTGGTATGATTGCCAATGAGACAACTATCCACAAAAGACCAAAATGACACAAACATTAACAACTATAGGTCACTGTACGGCCTTCAACAATGAGCAAAGCCCATACCGCATAGTCAGCTATAAAAGGCCCCGATAAGTTGTCACTGATGGGATCCCCCAGAAATTATGCTACTATGTTTGGAACAAAAGTTATAGAACAACATTATATTATCAAGTAACAATTTCCTCAAAAATACACAACAGATTCCATGGTTCTGGTAGGATAAGATGTTTAGTAAATACCTGAACACTCAATAAACATGTAAAGTTGGACCAAAATAAAAGTGAGCAGAATTAAGGACCATTCTTTAGTTTACAGTATTTAAAAAAAAATACCCTCCTTAAAAATTGTTGATCACACCCCTCTTCCTTTTCTATTAAAAATAATTTTTCATTACAAACTACATGTACTGTGGATTCATTATTATTCATTGGATACGAATTTTCTTGGATTTTGTGAGTACAGTAAAACCACAAAATCAAATGTTCAACGAATATCATCTTTTCAATAGGCTTTGTATACAGAGATTGCCAAAACCACGAAATCCAATATCCACGAATATGCAAGTTTTCAGCAATCCATGAAAATTGATACCCATGAAAATAAATGAATCCACAGTATACCTATTTCTTTAGTTGCACCAGAAGATGTTTTATCACTTGCTTCTTTCTTCTTCTTGTTTCCATTCAAGTCTTCTGTACTTTGACTGAAAAAAAAAAACTATTATATTTTACTTATTTTCAGATAAACATTAATATCTCCTTGTAGAAATTCAGAATTTCTGAGTCTAAATTATTGGTTGTAAAGTTTAAATAAGTGTGTGACCTTGGTCTTGCAGAAAGACCTTCAAAATTAATTTAGGACACACCCTCTGGTGGTGTCAAACAAAAATAATCTAATTTTTGTGACCTTGCAGTGGACCCTCAAAATTAATTCAGGACACACCCTCTGGTGGTGTCAAACGATAATAATCTTATTTTTGTGACCTTGCAGTGGACCCTCAAAATTAATTCAGGACACACCCTCTGGTGGTGTCAAACAAAAATAATCTAATTTTTGTGACCTTGCAGTGGACCCTCAAAATTAATTCAGGACACACCCTCTGGTGGTGTCAAACAAAAATAATCTAATTTTTGTGACCTTGCAGTGGACCCTCAAAATTAATTCAGGACACACCCTCTGGTGGTGTCAAACAAAAATAATCTCATTTTTGTGACCTTGCAGTGGACCCTCAAAATTAATTCAGGACACACCCTCTGGTGGTGTCAAACAAAAATAATCTAATTTTTGTGACCTTGCAGTGGACCCTCAAATTAATTCAGGACACACCCTCTGGTGGTGTCAAACAAAAATAATCTAATTTTTGTGACCTTGCAGTTGACTCTCAAAATTAATTCAGGACACACCCTCTGGTGGTGTCAAACAAAAATAATCTAATTTTTGTGACCTTGCAGTGGACCCTCAAAATTAATTCAGGACACACCCTCTGGTGGTGTCAAACAAAAATAATCTAATTTTTGTGACCTTGCAGTGGACCCTCAAAATTAATTCAGGACACACCCTCTGGTGGTGTCAAACAAAAATACTCTAATTTTTATTACCTTGCAGTGGACCATCAAAATTAATTCAGGACACACCCTCTGGTGGTGTCAAACAAAAATAATCTAATTTTTGGGACCTTGCAGTGGACCCTCAAAATTAATTCAGGACACACCCTCTGGTGGTGTCAACTAAAAATAATCTAATTATTTTGAGACCTTGCAGTGGACCATCAAAATTAATTCAGGACACACCCTCTGGTGGTGTCAAACAAAAATAATCTAATTTTTGTGACCTTGCAGTGGACCCTCAAAATTAATTCAGGACACACCCTCTGGTGGTGTCAAACGATAATAATCTTATTTTTGTGACCTTGCAGTGGACCCTCAAAATTAATTCAGGACACACCCTCTGGTGGTGTCAAACAAAAATAATCTAATTTTTGTGACCTTGCAGTGGACCCTCAAAATTAATTCAGGACACACCCTCTGGTGGTGTCAAACAAAAATAATCTAATTTTTGTGACCTTGCAGTGGACCCTCAAAATTAATTCAGGACACACCCTCTGGTGGTGTCAAACAAAAATAATCTCATTTTTGTGACCTTGCAGTGGACCCTCAAAATTAATTCAGGACACACCCTCTGGTGGTGTCAAACAAAAATAATCTAATTTTTGTGACCTTGCAGTGGACCCTCAAATTAATTCAGGACACACCCTCTGGTGGTGTCAAACAAAAATAATCTAATTTTTGTGACCTTGCAGTTGACTCTCAAAATTAATTCAGGACACACCCTCTGGTGGTGTCAAACAAAAATAATCTAATTTTTGTGACCTTGCAGTGGACCCTCAAAATTAATTCAGGACACACCCTCTGGTGGTGTCAAACAAAAATAATCTAATTTTTGTGACCTTGCAGTGGACCCTCAAAATTAATTCAGGACACACCCTCTGGTGGTGTCAAACAAAAATACTCTAATTTTTATTACCTTGCAGTGGACCATCAAAATTAATTCAGGACACACCCTCTGGTGGTGTCAAACAAAAATAATCTAATTTTTGGGACCTTGCAGTGGACCCTCAAAATTAATTCAGGACACACCCTCTGGTGGTGTCAAACAAAAATAATCTAATTATTTTGAGACCTTGCAGTGGACCATCAAAATTAATTCAGGACACACCCTCTGGTGGTGTCAAACAAAAATAATCTAATTTTTGTGACCTTGCAGTGGACCCTCAAAATTAATTCAGGACACACCCTCTGGTGGTGTCAAACAAAAATAATCTAATTTTTGTGACCTTGCAGTGGACCCTCAAAATTAATTCAGGACACACCCTCTGGTGGTGTCAAACAAAAATAATCTAATTTTTGTGACCTTGCAGTGGACCATCAAAATTAATTCAGGACACACCCTCTGGTGGTGTCAAACAAAAATAATCTAATTTTTGTGACCTTGCAGTGGACCCTCAAAATTAATTCAGGACACACCCTCTGGTGGTGTCAAACAAAAATAATCTAATTTTTGTGACCTTGCAGTGGACCCTCAAAATTAATTCAGGACACACTCTCTGGTGGTGTCAAACAAAAATCATCTAATTTTTGTGACCTTGCAGTGGACCCTCAAAAATAATTCAGGACACACCCTCTGATGGTGTGCTTCAACAAAACAATTTCTACAATTTTGACTTTTCTACATTAGCTAGAGGTATAGGGGGAGGGTTGAGATCTCACAAACATGTTTAACCCCGCCACATGTTTGCGCCTGTCCGAAGTCAGGAGCCTCTGGCTTTTGTTAGTCATGTATTATTTTAATTTTAGTTTCTTGTGTACAATATGGAAGGAGTATGGCGTTCATTATCACTGAACTAGTATATATTTGTTTAGGGGCCAGCTGAAGGGCACCTCAGGGTGCGGGAATTTCTCGCTACATTGAAGACCTGTTGGTGACCTTCTGCTGTTGTTTTTTTCTTTGGTAGGGTTCCCATTCCCCATTTCCATTCTCAATTTTATTAATCAATCAAATATATATTAATCATGGCATTAGAAAGTTATAAGCTAGTAATGACTTGCACAGAGTGATACCTATATCCAAATTTAGGTCAAATGTCATTCTGATTTATGTTCTCTTCAGGTTGAAATTGTTTACAGTTTCATTTTAATATTCCTTAAATTTGATGCAAACTGCCAAAACAGGGAAAAAATTTGTCAGCCTGAAAAAAATATTTCAAGTTTAGGTTAGCAATTTGCAAATCTAAGTTGGTTTCAGGAAATTAACTCCCTTTTTGAAAAATGCAATTCCCTTTCTTTACATAAATCAAGTAGGGTAGTTTTTAAGAAAGAGATATGAACCCTATTTTGACCATTAACACTTTGATCCTATTTTAATATTTTAATATTTTAAATTTGACCAGATTTAATATTCACTATATAAATATATACATATACTAAATATTGATTAAAATGATATCAGACCTAGTTTTGGTGTTACTGACCTAGTTTTGGTGTTACTGACCTAATTTTGGTGTTACTGACCTAGTTTTGGTGTTACTAACCTAGTTTTACTAACAGCGAGTGACACACAGCTATGGAATGGTTGAGATGGTAGATGATCTTGCATGACTTCGAAGGAAGAATCTGACAATGAAACCTCTTCCAAGTCTAACGTACTGGATAAGGAATGCTGCTCCAATGATATGTCTGCTTCAGTCTTATCATCTAAAATGGCAAAATCACAAAATTCAGACAAGGCATGAAACTATATTTGTAAAAAGAATTCTTTAAAATTGCAAAAATAGCATGTTTCCCTTATGAAATTGGATCCACTGAAGTTTATGAATCAACACTAATCTAATCTTACCTAGCCTATCTTAGGATAATATCAAGTGAGTAATCATTTGTAGGCGACCTAACTCTTTGTCGGGGTGTCATACTTAGAAGAGCAGCCACCCCACTGTTATCTATTGAGACTAATCATTTTGACTAGTAGATATGTCCAGTAATCTTGCTGGATTCATATAAATTTACCTGATAATTTAACCGGTGCTTTTTTCTCCTCCTTTTTAGCAGTATTTTCTAGAGAGAGTCTATTCATTGTTGCTGTTATCCTCTTAACCACAGGGAGTCTGTCTTCACACGAGGAGCCCTTGGAGGGTTTGTCTTGGGTTACTCTGGTCAGTTCAGATCTATCACTAGTCAGACCAGAGGAAGAATCTGGAACTGGCAAGGGCATCTTAAACTTTTTATCTACTGTAACAGATGATAAATATAAGTTATTTCCCCTTATGCTAATTACACAAGTATAAGATTTGTGTGTGTATTTGGTTATTTGTCAGTCTCCAGATCATAGTGAATACATTTCTTAAAATAATTAACCAACAACTTAAAATGCTCTATAAATCTACTATTTATTTGTTTTGTTCATGTATTTGCCAAAAACAAAATTGGTTTTTGTTTGTTTTCCAAATATAGAATTATTATTCCATGTGTCTGAGAAAGTGTAATAAATACAGGTTTATTACAGAATTGAGAAAGTGTAATAAATACAGGTTTATTATAGAATTGAGAAAGTGTAATAAATACAGGTTTATTACAGAATTGAGAAAGTAATAAATACAGGTTTATTACAGAATTGAGAAAGTGTAATGAATACAGGCTTATTACAGAATTGAGAAAGTGTAATAAATACAGGTTTATTACAGAATTGAGAAAGTGTAATAAATACAGGTTTGTTACAGAATTTTTTAAAACTCCTGGTTATTGGTTCATAAAGGTGTCAGAAAATGGAAGTGTATATTACACGAAATTTTAGATTTCAAATATGATGTTCAAGTTATTGTTATTTTTCATTGGTTAAATATAATCATGGCCCATAGAATGGGAAAATATCAAGAATTGTCAACCATAAAAGATTACCAATATTTCTCAAAGGACACAGTCTGAATTGAAATAACTTTTAAGGGTTGACAAATTTAGATATGCACCACTTCCTTCAGACAACAATTGTTCTATTATTCATTTATAAAAAAGAAGATGTGGTATGATTGCCAATGAGACAACTATCCACAAAAGACCAAAATGACACAAACATTAACAACTATAGGTCACCATAAGGTCTTCAACAATGAGAAAAGCCCATACCGCATAGTCAGCTATAAAAGGCCCTGATAAGACAATGTAAAACAATTCAAAAGAGAAAACTAACGGCCTTATTTATGTAAAAAAATGAACGAAAAACAAATATGTAACACATTTACAAACGACAATCCACTGAATTACAGGCTCCTGACTTGGGACAGGCATATACATAAATAATGTGGCAGGGTTAAAATACCTATAAACAAACAGATTGTCAATATAGTTTTAAATGTCAGAAGATTATTTTGATGACATAGCTCTACTTGTGCCTCATGTAAAAGGATGCTTAATAAAATACTAACCATTTTTCTCACTTTTGACAAAAGCTCTTGCCTCAGTTTCATTAGTAACGGCTGCATTGGCAGCTGCCAGAGTGGAAGCAGCAAGTTCAGAGAATCTAGCATGAATATGTTCTAATACATTGTCTGTTGATAAAGCTGTCTTCTTCTTTGTCTTGGTTTTATCCTCTTTCCTCTTACGAAGTGCAGCTTGGACTTTCTCAAACCAGTCTGGACTAAGTCCAAATCTGTCACCAGCACCATCTAGTAAAAACAAAACATTCCATACACAATAACACATTTGCTAAACAATATTCATGAAAGCAGTAAATTCTATTTGAATTTTTGTTTTTTTTAGTTTTTCTGTTTAACTGTTTTTGTGGACTTATTGAATAATATCTAGTTTGCTTTTTTTTAGGTGAATAACAGTCTGTATTAGCTACTGTGTATTCATCTATTTTCATGGGTATCAAGAACAATAAATATATTAATATTTACCTCCAAATGCTGCTGACCATGGTCTGGTATCAGATGCCTTTTCTTTAAACAGCTGTCTTATTAAAGCTTCATCATCCTCATTTCTGATAGAAAATAAAATATATTAGACAAGAAGGACAGAACTATTATTTTCAGGAGTCCAGATTGATCCTTTATTTTTCAGGGAGTTCATTGTTTTACAAAGTTTGAATTCAGGAATTAATGATTAATTCTGGAAAAAAATCTTTATTTTCTGAGATTCAGGATTCAGAATTTTTTTCTGGTCAATTCCAGATGACGTCCCTCTCCTACCCCATCTCAAAATGAGATCAAACTGTCAAGTGATTTAATTACAGTCAAACCTGTTTTAAGAGACCACTTCAGGGAGAGCAAAAAAAAGGGGTCTTTTGAGACAGGTGTTTTTTAAATACAGGTTCAATTTATATAAAATGTACTACATAGGGATCTAAAATTGATGGTCTTTTAACACAGGTGTTTGCTTAATACATGTGGTCTTTTAACACAGGTGTTTGCTTAATACATGTGGTCTTTTAACACAGGTGTTTGCTAAATACAGGTGGTCTCTTTAGCAGGTTTGATTGTATAGTATTTTTTTATAACTAGTAAATATAAATGCAAAGAATATTTTTTTTTAAATGTCTTTTTTGTTGAAACACGTGTTTTGTTTTGGTTCAGGTTAACCTTTTCTTGGTAAGTTGATGCAATTTGTGACTTGTCATAGCTCTTGCCTAAAGATTATACGATGAAATCAAGATGTCTTGAAACAAATTTGTAACTTTTCCCCTGAGAAAGATATTCTCCCTAAACATTTTAAAATAAATAAAAGATGCACCAATACTATTCCCAAGTCAGGAGCCTCTGGTATTTGTTAGTCTTGTATTATTTTACCTAATTTTAGTTTCTTGAGTACAATTTGGAAATTGGTATGGCGTTCATTATCACTGAACTAGTATATATTTGTTTATGGGACAGCTGAAGGACGCCTCCGGGTGCGGGAATTTCTCGCTACATTTTAGACCTGTTGGTGACCTTCAGCTGTCATGTTTTTTTCTATGGTCAGGTTGTTGTCTCTATGATACATTCCCCATTTCCATTCTCAATTTTATTAGAAATAAATTTATGGCTGATTCCATGAGATCATATTTTCTCCAGAACCTGAGTTAACTACTTACTTGTTTTCTGCACCGGTAATGTTAGAAATAGATTTATGACTGATTCCATGAGCTCCCCCCATTCTGTCCAAATCATTTTCCTCCCATCTCATATTGATTTCAACATCATTGTCCAAAGACCTAAATTAAATATTTGAAAGAATTGACATCAGACATTATTCTGAAGTTAAGGTGGTACTTAACACTACAGGCAGATAACTCTGTAAAGTCAGCTTAACGTTTTAATTACGTTGTGTTGTGAAAGGAATATTAAGCTTCTCAATGATCAAAACTGGTGTTTGTCAAATTGCTATATAACCTGTGTAATTTTTCTGACAAAACGGTTGGTTCAAAATTTTCAAAATTTTTATATTTTTGTTAAAGGGTCAAAGTAAGTACTATAACAAAATTTTATGAAAATTAAACGAGTCGTATTAATTTAAGTGCAAGTGTTGGGTACCACCTTAAGTATTCTATTATCAATCAAATTAAGGAATTACTTTAAAAACTTTTCATTTTAATAGTTATCTGTTAATAAAAATATTAATTCAAAATATCACATTTTCACTTCATCTTAGTTTTAAACATATCTTTCTATTTTTCCTTATACGTTTTGTTGTTGTAAATTATAAATCTTTTCAATTTTATCAATATCATCTCAACTGATATTTTCTACAAAATCTAGACTGTCATAGGTTTTTATTCTGGTTTCATATAAATATTGAAACTGACATTCTTTCACCATGTTAAGTATTATTAATGCTATTTTTTCTAGAAATGTTAAGACTTACATTGTTTCTTCATCAATATCATTTTCATCATTATTTTCAGCAGGAGCAAGAATTTGTTCTTCAAGTACCATTCGAGTGTTCTCTAATTCATCAATATCTCCTTCACTCAAACCCTGTAGACAATGATAATTATTTACCTTGAAAAAACAGAGGCAAAAGATACAAAAAGGATATTCAATATGAACAAGAATGTGTTCCTAGTACACGGATGCCCCATCCGCACCATCATTTTCTATGTTCAGTGGACTGTGAAAATGGGGTAAAATCTCTTATTTGGCATTGATATAAGAAATATCATATAGGGTACATGTGCACTAAGTTTCAAATTGATTGGACTTCAACTTCATCAAAAACTACCACAACCAAAAACTTTAACATGGAGTGGGACAGACGGACGAACGAATGGACACACAGACGAGAAAATATAATGCCCATAAATGGAGCATGAAAATAATGAAAAAACAAACAAAAGTATACACAACACAACAATTAAAACTTAGGACGAAGCTATATGCGACACCAGTTTTTTTAAATGCTTATATTACACTCTTTTTTTTTTTCTTTTCTTCAAAATACACAATATTTTCAAAACGGAATTTACTTCATTAGAATCAGCTGTAATTTACCTCATTAGAATCTGTTGTATCATTTTCAGAGGTCACATCATCATTGTCCAAATTTTGTATTCTTATCTCTGATCCTGTGCCTGAGTGTAAAGGTTTGGGGTGCAGTAAGGGGTGTTTTATACATTAATTTCTATGTTTTAAGATATATACCTCATTAGAATCAGTTGTATCATTATCAGAAGTCACATCATCATTGTCAGAATGTTCTATTTCTATTTCTGATCCTGTGCCTGAATGAAAAGGTTTGGGGTGCAGTATGGGGTGTTTTATACATTAATTTTTAATGTTTTAAGATATTTACCTCATTAGAATCTGTGGTATCATTATCAGAAGTCACATCATCATTGTCTGAATGTTCTATTTCTATCTCTGATCCTGTGCCTGGATGAAGAGGTTTGGGGTGCAGTATAGGGTGTTTTAAAGCAGGATTATCCCCACCATGGGCCTCTATCAAAGGTAATGGCGACTCTGCAGATGTTCCCCTTTTGGACCTCCTTGACATCTCAATCAATAATAATCTCTATAAATAAATCACACATAATTGTATTGGCAATAAACCGTTCTGAAGCCAGCAATAGATGTTAGTCTATTTTCAGAGAAAATAGTTTTGTCTGCTGCTAATTGGTAGTATCTATTGTCAAATGATAGTGAAACTTTTCCCCTGAAAACAGCTGCAGTTTCAATATAAAAAAAGAAGATGTGGTATGATTGCCAATGAGACAACTGTCTACTAGAGACCAAAATGACAGACATTAACAACTATAGGTCACCGTACGACCTTCAACAATGAGCAAAGCCCATACCGCAAAGTAAGCTATAAAAGGCCCTGATAAGACAATGTAAAACAATTCAAACGAGAATACTAACAGCCTTATTTATATAAAAAAATTAACAAAAAACAAATATGTCAATAACTTATTACCAATACTTTGGATTAATAGTAGATTGAGGAAAAATTGTATATTCCTGGATATCTAATAGATTTTGAGTTTTTTTCTTATTCTCTATACGAGCCTATATAAAATTTGAATATTAAAAATTGTGGTTCACCTATGCCAATGAAATCCAAGACAACAATTGGTATATTAATGAATCAAGAAGACGTTACTAAGTTGAAAAACTTGTCTCTGATCCTTTCGTCATTTTGAACAATAAAATATGTTTAAACTAAACTAATGAATCAACTGTAACATGCTACAATTAATCAAACAGTAGTGATAAGTATATGAAAGTAAATCCTGTTCTTGCAAATGTACTTTTTTGTTTCATAAATTTTATGAGAGTGAACCAACACCTGAAGAACGTGTAGTACAGTTTATTTTGTCAAAATGTCACATTATTTGTGGAGATAGCAACCTGAAATAACACATAGTTTTAATATTCAATGTGAAATTCTAAGAAATAATAATATATACCTCCTGCATATCATTTAACTGTGTCATATACTGGCTCTGGTAAAACTCTAACTGATTTATATACCTGAAATAAAAAGGATAAAATGTAATATCTATCATAAAACATTATTTTAGATAATTGAATTCTGTAAATTCAGAAAAACTTATGCGCATTTATTCTTTAATCATATTTTAAAACATATAAAGGAACATATCATTATTTTATTTATCTTATAGGAATAACATTCTGTTTTATTTCATGTACCTGCAGCATATAAATTTTCATGTTTTTGTTTTGTTTACTTTGTTCACTTTACTGTGGATTCATTTATTTACGTGGGTACCAATTTTCATGGATTCAGGAAAACTTACATGTTTGTTGAACATTTAATTTCGTGGTTCAACTGTTCCCACAAAATCCATGAAAATTGGTATCCAACGAATAATAATGAATCCACTTTATTAAGAAATTGTTTCTGTTATTCATGTCCTTTATTTGATACAATCTATTTCCATTTTATATTAGGGTCTAATTGCTGATGTATGTGAATATCACAAAGTACCGTATAGCGGGGTATTTTCACAGGGTGTAAATTTTCGCTTATTTTCGCGGATAGAACAAAATCGCCAAAATAAATTCCGCCAATTTAAAAGTGTACATGCAAAGGTAATGTTAAAAGTGTTGAATCCGCCAAAATAATAACTGCCAAAATTTTTCGTATACCTTATTCAATGAAAATCGTGAAATTTTACACCCGCGAAAATAACCCGCTATACGGTAATTGTCAGTTAAAAGACATGTCATCTGAGCTGGCTTGTGTTCAATATAGTAGCGGCTACATAGATTTTGACTATTGAACATGTAGCTATAGACAAGTTGCTACATAGGTATTGATAGCAGCTACATAGCCCCTATGTAGCTGCTACGATATTGAACTCGACCCTGGACATGTTTTTTCTCACTCCGAGTCTACCCATCCTTAATCCAACTCCTAAATGGCTCCTGTTCAGCGGTAAAGAAGCAAACAACAATTTCTAACTCTTTTGTCTTACAGGGCCAGGGATTTTATCCACAAACTCCCTCATTCAAGGAGGGGATACTCCCATGTTTATCTTTCTATGTGTTTAGCAAAACAAACTAATTATTTCTTATATACTTACCAATGTTCACTTTTGAAAGCTGCCAGCTCAGAGGTAAAGAAGCAAATACCAATTTTCCCCCCTTTAACTGACAGGGCCACAATCTTCTACAATCGAGGCAAGGATCATACCTAATTCATTATTTTTCAAAGTTCGCAAAATCTTTTGTTCCTTGGTGGTTCTTGAAGAAAATCTGCTGGTCCTCACTATCAAGTCTATTGAAAATACTAAAATTGTGTCAGTCCTATGCAATATTTTGGTGGTTAAATCCTGAGGACTGACACTTTCATAAAAAAAAAACAATCATTTTGTTATATACTTACCAATGTTGATCTCTACATTTTTGATAGAACGTTGGTGGTCTGACTTGGAATCGGAGGATGAGAGTGTCAGTGTCTGTATCAAGGTAACCCTCACTGGCAAGTAGATCTAGACGGAAAAATCGGTTGTAACCCCAGCATTCACCTACTTCAAAATCGGAGGCGAATTCTCTGACTATATTCTTACTGGAATCACGACTAGCTTGATGGACCATTTCTACCCTGTATTCATATCTGTTATAGAAATACAAATCATGTCAATACAGGTTCTACGATTCTAACCAGGGAATATCTACTATCAAACATGAAAAAGTGCAGATTTTTTATTAATGTTATCTTTCTTTTATTTATTAAAATTTGCTTGTTGGTATACATCATTTCTGTAGAAAAACTTATCTTTATCAAATCAAGCCACAAAACAAAAGTCTATTCAAGAATTAAATGCATGGAGGGCATTCAAGGCACTTTCTAAGACCACAACCAAACTAATAATTTGCATTTTACTGATAATTTGTAATTGAATGGATTTTGTAATAACAAAATTTTAACATCACCAATATTTAATTAACTCCAATCCATCACCAATATTTAATTAACTCCAATCCAATACCCAATAAATATTGACACACCCATAAGGGTGCCTCCAATCCCATACCCAATAAATATTGACACACCCATAAGGTGCCTCCAATCCCGTACCCAATAAATATTGACACACCCATAAGGTGCCTCCAATCCCGTACCATAAGCAAAAGGTAAGAAGTTGTGTGTGTTTATAAAAGAATTCTTGTTCCATATCATAGTTATATTTCATGCTATATTTATGTTATAGTTAACTTGAGTTGGTATTTCAAAGACACAGATTAATTTAAGCTATATATAGCTAGTTTCCGAATCCTATTATTATTGTGTATTTTGTGTGATTATATATTTGTATTGATGATGAATAAATATGTTTAAACTAATAGAATTGAGATGAGTTGACTTACTTGGAAGTTTCTGATAATCCAGCAGACAGTTCCAGGAAGACAGAAAGATAATTACCTCTCACTACACCATTACCATCCTAAAGGAAATATAACATATTACAATAATCATTGGATCATAAATAACAACTTTTCAGATCAATAAAGAAGTTATCTGTAAATAGACATAGATAAGATGTCACTTTTAACTGTACAAGTAATAACAAATAATGAACTCACATGAGTATTGAAGAAAGTGTGACATTTGCAGGGGGTCTCATTGGGGGGTTCCGATCCCAGATCCCGCTTACTGTTTTGTCAGATTCCTGTATCCCACTTACTCTATGTACGTAAGCAATTCTCATTTTTTTGTCATTTCCCAGGTCCCGCAAGACCTCATTTCCCTTTTTCACGCCACAATAATCTGACTTTTACGTGTCATGCTTACAAAAAATCGGCAATCCAGTGTCACGCTTAGACCCCAATGAGACCCCTTTTTGCAGTAGGTAAATAAAAACTTGACCAGACAGGAGTTGGTCTATCCACCATGTCCACTGAGTCTTCAAAAACACTAGATAATTAAAGTTGACACAGATTGTTCATTTTTAAGCAGGTGTCGCCTTCTGCCTTATCTTATGGATATTTTGGAATATAACAGTATAATCTCAATGATTCTTGAAGCTCAACATTTCAGTAGTAGTCTGTGAATTACATAGTCAGAAACCTAAATTTTTCTGTTTATGAAAGTAGGGTTCATCTTCATTTGTAAAGCACACTTTATAGAATTCACACACATAACATGTAATATTTAAGTTCGACAAAATGCTGAAAAATCATATTGAAAAGTGTGTTAATCCATACAAATGTTTATATCAATATGGGATGTTTATTTTTTTCATTTATACATAAAAGTGTATTAACTGACAAAGTTTAAAGCTTTTTTGAGACTATGCGTGCCACACCCTATATGGACCATAATTTGGTATTCGGCCTTTGGTTTCTTTTTGTATCCTTTTTTATAAGTTCTAAAATTTTAACTTTTATTTTGTGGGTTGTGTTGGTGTTAGAATAGTATGAATGGAACAATTGAGTTTTTCGAAAAAAAATTAATACATTTTGATTCACCGTTTACGTGACATGAAACCAAACAGGAAACCAATCTTTATTTTCTTTATTTTGCACAATATAATTCAAAAGGCATAAATAAACACCATTACTAGTGTTACTTGCTTCATGTTAATATTTAAAATCTATTTTCAATGTTATATTAAAGTTTTTTTTAAACCTGACAGGAAACCATAAGAAACCGAAATAAAATTGAGAATGGAAATGGGGAATGTGTCAAAGAGACAACAACCCGACCAAAATAAAAAAACACAACAGCAGAAGGTCACCAACAGGTCTTCAATGTAGCGAGAAATTCCCGCACCCGGAGGCGTCCTTCAGCTTGCCCCTAAACAAATATATACTAGTTCAGTGATAATGAACGCCATACTAATTTCCAAATTGTACACAAGAAACTAAAATTTAAATAATACAAGACTAACAAAGGCCAGAGGCTCCTGACTTGGGACAGGCGCAAAAATGCGGCGGGGTTAAACATGTTTGTGAGATCTCAACCCTCCCCCTATACCTCTAACCAGTGTAGAAAAGTAAAAGCATAACAATACGCACATTAAAATTCAGTTCAAGAGAAGTCCGAGTCTGATGTCAGAAGATGTAACCAAAGAAAATAAACAAAATGACAATAATACATAAATAACAACAGACTACTAGCAGTTAACTGACATGCCAGCTCCAGACTTCAATTAAACTGACTGAAAGATTATGATTTCATCATATGAACATCAGGCACAATCCTTCCCGTAAGGGGTTTAGTATCATACCATCATAACATATATGAGAAGAACATAACCCGTGTCATGCCAACAACTGTTTTTAGAATAAATGTGTTTAGTTCCGACGCAAAGACCTTATCAGTGACTCAATATTAACGCCAAAATATGCAATCTTTAATGAAGAAAGCATTTTTTTAGTTTTATTTTATTGCAAAATCTGCTTAAAATAATCTGAACAGTATACTTTTTCTTAAAATCCATCTTAAATGTAACAGTATTATAAAACTCCTAAATATGTGCTTGTTTTGAAAACAATAAGTACAATTTATTCAGAATTTTCCATATTTTTTTCATTGATACAGGATACCATAATCGTTGTATCTTGATGTTTAAGCCAAAAAAATGTATATTTATATTTGGTTTTGATATTCCAGTTATATACAATTTATTCCAAATCATTGGCAATGTAACATTCTTTAAATCCAGTAAAGAAAAAAACTTTTAACTTGGAATTAAAATCTTTAAAATAGGCACAATGTGATTTTATTGTGACCTGTACACTATCTACATGGTTTCCACATTTTAACCTACTTTAGTGGGCTAAAATCAATAAAGTACTTCCTTTCAAGTCATGCATGGTAAAAGTTTACTTCTCCTTTGACAAGTTTATTGCGTTTCTGATAAGTGTTTGCAGAACATGAATAAAAAATATAAAATTAAAAACTGTGACAAAGATTCCAACTTTGTACATTCCAAGTTTAACGGTATATTAACATGTATTTTTTATTAAATTATATTTATTCACCTAAAATATCCAGTAATATTTACTGCAGAAGTTAAATCAATCCAACGAGCATTGGTACAATGATAAGAGACGTAATTTCGATTGATTTTTCCAAGGACTCTTCACGTCATTATCGGGAAACGAAGTGTGTTCTAACGTCTGTCAAATATGAAATCGATTTTGTCAAGTCATAGGGCATTTATTTTCACACAGGATCGTATGTAACATTATGCACATAAGAAAAATAACAGACCACCGGCGCAATCTCTTTGACAATTATATTTTCCTCTTTTAAACAAGACGAAACAAGTCTACAGATTATGTTTGCTAACATCCCTTTGGAAACAAAAACAATGTTTAGACCTAGTATTTCGTACATCCAGCAGTAATGGCGTTGTCACATGTTAGTCACATGTTTCACATTCACGTTTGACCGGAAATGGTTAGAACTTAAGGACAAAAACAATTTTAATAAATATCTGGACTTCTGTTTTGTGTGAAATGTAACGCATAACGACAACGTAATTTTATTACTTAATTATGACGAAGATCAAAACAAGAATGTAAATCATCTCGGATTTACCTGTTTGAACATCTCGCGAGAGTTCATATTTGCATATTGTTTTTAAGAATTCTATTACAACAAAGCAGATTACATCATTTAAAAATTGCGTTATGATATCGGACACAAAAATCACACCACTGTTCTTACATCTGCTACATAAATACTTATAGTTCTCGGCATTTTCTTCTCACTATTCTTATTGGTCGATGTTCTTTGTTATTTGAAAGCAAAAGTTACGAATTTGCCGGTGATGATTATCTATAAATCAGTCAGCGTTATGCTCTTCAGAAGCAAAAAGTAACGTGAGAAACGACACAAAAATACGGTTGTAGAATCTTTGAAATTCGTATATTTTAAATTTTTTTCTAGGGAAGAGTAGCATACACTTGTATGTTGATAAAAATAATGGCATCTTTAGATGTAGTTGCAACTTTTCTTACAGTAATTCACATTTTATCACTTTCTTATAGTTATAGGAAACGGAGCCCAATAGCAAATTATGGTCCATATCTGGCATGGTTGATATTTAGAGAGAATCCATGTTAAGTTTCATTACAGCTCAAAACTTACAGGATATACTTTCAGTCTCCAACTGAGTCCTGATACATTCAATGGCTGACTATAGACCGGGTCTGCTCTCTGTTGTAATATACTGAAGTTCTTCATCACAAAGGTACTGGTGTCATAGGGTGGTACTATCTCACTGAAAATAAAATAATCAGAAACACATTGCATAATTTTCTTAGCATATTTTATAGGAACAGTGCATAAATGGCTGTTCTTAATCCCAGAGTCACAGTGAGGCCTTCAACACAAATCAAAAAAAAATCTCACCTCACTGCAAGTTTAAGATAGCCCCTGGCACCAGCTTGATTCAGATAGACTTTTTTTCGGTATAGGACCCTGTACTGGTATTACATATTTAAAACAAAATAGTTCTTATTTATAAGTGTAAATATCAAACTATGTATAATATATTTGGGTAAATTTGGTAACAAGCCTGTCTTCATTAATTTATACCACTTACCTGGTAAAGTCTGCAGGGACTGCAGCAGTAACAGAGGAAGCCATGGGTTTTCTCTGGACTTACCTGGTAAAGTCTGCAGGGACTGCAGCAGTAACAGAGGAAGCCATAGGTTTTCTCTGGACTTACCTGGTAAAGTCTGCAGGGACTGCAGCAGTAACAAAGGAAGCCATGTGTTTTCTCTGGACTTACCTGGTAAAGTCTGCAGGGACTGCAGCAGTAACAGAGGAAGCCATAGGTTTTCTCTGGACTTACCTGGTAAAGTCTGCAGGGACTGCAGCAGTAACAGAGGAAGCCATGGGTTTTCTCTGGACTTACCTGGTAAAGTCTGCAGGGACTGCAGCAGTAACACAGGAAGCCATGGGTTTTCTCTGGACTTACCTGGTAAAGTCTGCAGGGACTGCAGCAGTAACAGACGAAGCCATAGGGTTTCTCTGGACTTACCTGGTAAAGTCTGCAGGGACTGCAGCAGTAACAGAGGAAGCCATGGGTTTCCTCTAGACTTACCTGGTAAAGTCTGCAGGGACTGCAGCAGTAACAGAGGAAGCCATGGGTTTTCTCTGGACTTACCTGGTAAAGTCTGCAGGGACTGCAGCAGTAACAAATGAAGCCATGGGTTTCCTCTAGACTTACCTGGTAAAGTCTGCAGGGACTGCCGCAGTAACAAAGGAAGCCATTGGTTTTCTCTGGACTTACCTGGTAAAGTCTGCAGGGACTGCCGCAGTAACAGAAGAAACCATGGGTTTTCTCTGGACTTACCTGGTAAAGTCTGCAGGGACTGCAGCAGTAACAAAGGAAGCCATGGGTTTTCTCTGAACTTAACTGGTAAAGTCTGCAGGGACTGCAGCAGTAACAAATGAAGCCATGGGTTTCCTCTGGACTTACCTGGTAAAGTCTGCAGGGACTGCCGCAGTAACAGAGGAAGCCATGGGTTTCCTCTAGACTTACCTGGTAAAGTCTGCAGGGACTGCCGCAGTAACAAAGGAAGCCATTGGTTTTCTCTGGACTTACCTGGTAAAGTCTGCAGGGACTGCCGCAGTAACAAATGAAGCCATGGGTTTCCTCTAGACTTACCTGGTAAAGTCTGCAGGGACTGCCGCAGTAACAAAGGAAGCCATTGGTTTTCTCTGGACTTACCTGGTAAAGTCTGCAGGGACTGCAGCAGTAACAAAGGAAGCCATGGGTTTTCTCTGGACTTACCTGGTAAAGTCTGCAGGGACTGCAGCAGTAACAGAGGAAGCCATAGGTTTTCTCTGGACTTACCTGGTAAAGTCTGCAGGGACTGCAGCAGTAACAAATGAAGCCATAGGTTTTCTCTGGACCTCTTTGAACATTTCCACCAGTTCAGTGCTAATATTGATCAGTTCGTTCTTGCCACATGTTGTCAACTTTTGATTGACTTTCTGTATTAATGATTCTAGTAATTCTGTTTCCTGTGTTAAGTGACTTCTCTGACCTAAAGTAGCAAAAAGACATATGTAAACAAATGGTATATATTGTATTTTAAACACAGAACATCAACTTTTTTTCATTTCTGTTTTTTTTTTTATGACCCAAAGGGCTAGTAAAATTTCACTGTGGATTGTTTTAATTAATTTGTTAAAAGACACACACGCTCTTTAATATATCTGATACATATATCTGTATGCACGATTTCACAATTATTAATCTTACGTTTTTGAAAATTGCTATAATAAATACATACAATAATTTCACAATTTACAGTAGCACTATTTGACATCATAACGAAATTTTCAACTAAGATATAACTGAGAATAAGTGTTGTTTGTTTATGTAATTTATAAATGTTTCTCATTTCTCAATTTTTTATATAGATTAGACCTTTGGTTTTCCGTTTGAATGGTTTTACACTAGTAATTTTGGGGCCCTTTATAGCTTGTTGTATGGTGTGAGCCAATGTTCTGTGTTGAAGGCCGTACATTGACCTATAATGGTTTACTTTTATAAATTGTTATTTGGATGGAGAGTTGTCTCATTGGCACTCACACCACATCTTCCTATATCTATGCAATCTGTTTCATTGACCATTCAAAATAATTAATTGTTTTAGGATATTACAGAATAGCTAGAGATGGACATGATGAGAGAGGTAATTCCTGGCTACGGGCCTGATTTAACTGTGTGGTTATGCCAAAGTCCTCATTTAACCTTAAAGAAGATATGTAATTCTCTGAACACTTAATTTTGTGGTTCATCTATATCTAGGGAATCCATGTAAAATTGTGATCAAGGAAATATAACGAATCTACACATAATTATATAATTACCCATTAATGTAAGTAGTTTAGATTTAAGTTGTGATTCTAGTCGTGCAATCATTAATTCTACTGCATTTCTTATCTCTCTCACTCTTTCATCTTTTGCTGTCTTTACACTTTCAATATTTCTTTCCTAAAAGAGAAAACATATCTTAATTCAAATTATGAATCGAATTTCATAGACATAAATTGACAAACTATTAATTCATTTATATTATAAATGAATTTTAATTTTTGTGGACTGAAGGAAAATTGTATTTGATGGATATTTGATTTCATAGTTTTGCCAAAGTAATTTATTCATTAGTTATAATTGGCTTTGAAATAGCTTTCAATAAATCTTCATCATTGTTGAAGGCTGTTTTTTAAATCTATTAAAGACTACCTTTAGTTAGAAACTTTTTTCTAATCTCTAAGGACCCTTTATAATTGCCATGGCTTTAATATGTTTTTTGGTGTTTGCCCTCAAGAATCAACTTTTATCAAGGAAATTTTACATGCCAACCTAATCAGTATCAAATTTGTAATATTTTTTAATTTTGTTTTAGTCTATATTATTAACTTAAGATATACAAAAGAAAAAAATCCTTTGCTTTTGGTTAATTGATTGATTGTTGGTTTCTTAATGTCCAGTGGCAAATATTTCATGCATATTCAGGACGAGAACAAGTTCACAATAAATACAATAGGTAGGTTAATACAATAGAGGCCATCTGGGATGATGGTCGTGGAAATTTGGACTGCCACTGGAAATATGAGGTTATATTGGATAGGGACAGAAATTTTGCCTTGTAACAGGTCACCTACGGACCTCTCAAAGAGTTGTTGCAAGGGTTCTTAACGAAGCAAAGAGCGTGGCACTCTCTTAACACGAGGCATCGGATAAAACGTTCCCCTCCTGACCGGATGTGACTGCAAACTTGATACATCCCGCACAGCCAAACGGACGCCCCACTTCGGCAATCGTTTTACTGCCGTTCGGGAGAAGACCAAGTGACCATATTTCTATACCCCAGCCACCCTTGGGGTGGCTTGCTTTTGACCATAGTTACTGATATTATTATATCAAATGATACAATAACAAATATCGTTTACATAAGAGTTCCTCCATTTTTCTATCATGTGGATTGATTTATTTTTGTGGGTTCCTATTTCTATAAACTGAAGCTAAATTGAGTTTTCACTGATATTTAATTTCAAGATTTTGTAAAATTTCCAAACAAGCCTATCATGCCTATAATAACTGTGTAATTAATTGAACTTTATATTCATGGTTTACCCTTATCCACAAAATCTCCCTAAAACTCGATATCCCACAAATAAAACTGAATCTGTTGTATTAATATGATACTAACCACATCCTGTACGAGACTGATCAATTCCACATGTCTTCTCTTCAACTGGTTCAATTCATCTGTTATCTTCTTTACATGCTCATCATACACACCATCTAGAGGTTTAAATGTGTGACCAGAATGCTGAAATTTAGAATAAATCTTTAATTTTATGATGATAATGGAAATCATGTCTATAAACCTTGATCCTATCCTTTAAACCCTCTAATTTTTATTACTTTCTCAACTCAAAAGTACATGCAGCAATTTAGTAAATCATGAAAATTAATTGATTTAAAGCCAGCTAGGAAGGCCTAAACGTAAAAAATTTAATCTAATGTAATCTATAATAACATGGACAAATAAAGAACAGATATTATTAGTTACACAGAGAGCAATTGTCCTAATACGAGAATTTATCGGGTCAATAGAATTCGTTTAGGGTGAGGTGAACTCAAACCTGATATGAATTTGATTGTCCCGATAAATTCCGTATTGGGACAGTTGAACACAGTGTAACGAATTTTTCCTGATTTTGTTATATTAAATATCATTATATTCATATTCAATATTAGATATTTAATCTATAAAATGTAAAAAATTAAAAATATTAGGACTATAGTATAAAGCAAGTAATTTTTTTTTTTTTTATAATGCCAATGGTATAAGGGAGATAATTTCAATTGACATAATAAATAAGGGAGATAGTTCCAATTGACGTAATAAAAAATTGTACTGAAATTTATTAGGACACTATCAGCCAATCAAATTGCAAGAAATTACTCTAAATCAGGATAAAGCATGTTATGGATGGGTATTTGCGAAATATACCAGTTTAGGGACTGAAATTACCTAAGCCGCTAGGCGAGGGAAATTTGGTCCCAAGACTGGTATTTTTCTCAAATACCCCTCCATAACATGATATATCTGTTTATTTTCACCAAATAGATTTTGATTAAAACTGTCTGGACACAGAAGGGAAATCGTAGTACCGCTGGAAATATACATGTACTTAGATACGCTTTAGTGCTGTCTTTTTGTAACGTCATGGTATCTATGTGCTCATGTGTCATGACTTCTTTTGATAAAAGGTGAATATAATTGATAATTCATGATAAATATGTGTGAATGCTAAGTAGCTGAGATAAGGAACCCTGGACTGGGGCCTAACATCATTTTACTTACGGTTCCACCCCAGAGAGCACACTGATGACATATACTCTGTTTACAGGTCCAACAGTACACACTCAATTTCTCTCCATGATGTTCGTCACATCTACAAACAATAATTGGTTCATTAGCCTTGACATTAAACTAAACAACCGTTACTTCTATTGTCACAGATCTGGATAAATGTTATATAAGTGTTCAAAGTTTTTGAAATAATTTTTTTTCTGGTCGTTCTTGTAGAACATCTGTTGGTCCTTGATATTATTTCTAAATTGCAAACTTCCAAAATCTGTCAGTCCTTTCTAGCATTGGTAGTCAAAACCTTTATAACACCATACGGCCATTTCATCAGTACTTACTAACAACATTATAAAATATACTAATATCAGAACAAAAGCAATGGAATTTTTAAACAGATTGTATTCTATGTCATTTGTTTACAGATTGATGATTCACTAGTCCAGGGGACAATTTAATGTACAACATTTTGTCCATAAAAATAATATCCCTCGACAATCAATAATCATATCCCTAAAACTTTTGTAAATCATATTACACATTCAGTGCAGGAATTGTCATTTTTCGACAACCATTTACTGACTACAGGACTGGAGTTGTACAATTTTGACTATAATAGACATAATATGTTTCTATGAGACTGAAAACTGTACATGGGATCTTTAATATGGATTATTAGTTTATTGTGTACAATTTGGAAATTAGTATGGCGTTCATTATTACTGAACTAGTATATATTTGTTTAGGGGCCAGCTGAAGGACGCCTCTGGGTGCGGGAATTGAAGACCTGTTAGTGACCTCCTGCTGTTGTTTTTTCTATGGTCGGGTTGTTGCCTCTTTGACACATTCCCCACTTCCATTCTCAATTTTATAATATAACTATATTATCAATAATAATAGGGTATAATGCATTTCATACAGATTTCATTACAAATAACTTGCAAATGATTAAGTTTTGAATTACAGAGTACTAAACCATAATAAACACGTTTAACCTTTATCAATGCAATGGATTAACAACTTGTTTTTAAACAAATAAAATTGAGAATGGAAATGCAGAATATGTCAAAGAGACAACAACCCGACCAAAGAGCAGATAACAGCTGAAGGCCACCAATGGGTCTTCAATGCAGCTAGAAAATCCCACACCCAGAAGTGGTCAAAAGTTTTACACTAGTAATTTTGGGGCCCTTTATAGCTTGTTGTTCGGTGTGAGCCAAGGCTTCGTGTTGAAGCCGTACTTAAACCTATAATGGTTTACTTTTTAAATTGTTAATTGAATGGAGAGTTGTCTCATTGGCACTCACACCACATCTTCCTATATCTAATTGCGAAAGTAAAAATATCTTTATTTCTAATCCTACTTGTCTTTCTCTGGTTCTTCTTTTTTGCTGGGTGATGGAGCACTTTCTTTCAGAGAATCTAACTGATTTGTGACCTCCTCAGCCCATCTACAGTTTACCAGCTCATGGATATGGAGTGATGCTCTATAAAATATAAATTAATCATTCTGCTAACTTGAAACTACAAAATTCAATCAAGGATTTATTATTAAAATCAATTTGGTTTAAACAAAGGAATTGGAAAAAAGCTCATTAAATAAATCCTATCCCATACAAAATGGGTAGTGTAATAATTGTGTAATTAGTCTTTTATTGCAGATATTTAGATTTTTTCTCCAGTTATTCTTTATATTTTTGCACCCCATTCTTCTCAATTGAGTCAATTCTTTATCTTTTCTTTTTGGTTAATTTTTTGCTTACTCTTTCATTTTTGCAGCCATTGTTCTCCATTCTCCAACCAGATCCTAAAACTTATATATATTCTTACCTGCAATGTGGACACTGTGATCTTTGTTCTGTAAGCCATCTCTGAAATTAACATTCCTTATTTATAATTACTATATATATATTTTGAGGCAAAAGTGTTAACAGAATCAAAGTTTCTATATCTACCCATTATAATACTTTTTGAAAATACTTAAAAAGTTTTTACATGTTATAATCCTTTTTCCTGGCATTTTACATATATAAATCATAAAACTCATCCACTTAGTTTTCACTGATTTGATTGATAAGACTATGAATCTTAAAACGAGTACTCTCAGATCTGTTTATTGTGTCTTTTTGTGTCAGGATGTATAAGTACCCGGCCACGTCCACTTGTATCTTTGTCCATCTGATGAGTTCCTTTTTCAACTGATTTTTATAGTTCATTCTTATGTTGTACTGTTATACCACTGTCCCAGGTTAGGGGAGGGTTGGGATCCCGTTAACATGTTTAACCCCGCCACATTATTTATGTATGTGCCTGTCCGAAGTCAGCAGCCTGTAATTCAGTGGTTGTCGTTTGTTTATGTGGTACATATTTGTTTTTCATTCATTTATTTACATAAATAAGGCCGTTAGTTTTCTCTTTTGAATTGTTTTTGTCTTATCGGCGCCTTTTATAACTGACTATGTGGTATGGGCTTAGCTCATTATTGAAGGCCGTACAGTGACCTATAGTTGTTAATGTCTGTGTCATTTTGGACTTTTGTGGATAGTTGTCTCATTGGCAATCATACCACATCTTTTTTATATTTAACTCTTTTGTTAATTGTTTATATTTCTTTGTATCATTAATTCTGATGAGTAAATCCCTTTTTAATGTATGTAAAGATGTTGTACTGTAACACCACTGACTGAGGTTGTCCTTATGTTGTACTGTCACAGCACTGACCCAGGTTAGGGGGAGGGTTTTACTACAGGAAACATGTTTAAACCCAGCCACATAACTGTATGTGCATTCCAAAGTCAGGAGCCGGTATTGTAGTGATTGTCATATGTTGTTGTATATCATTTGTTTTTCGTTAATTGTTTTGTACATTAGTCTGGCCATAATTTTCCTTATGTGAATTGCTTTACAATTTGTCATTTTAAGGCCTTTCATAGCTTTCTTTACAGTATCCGTTTTACTAATTCAGTAATTGCTGAAGACTACACAGTGACCTTTAGATGTTAACTTCTACATCATTTGGTGGATAGTTGCCCTGATACATGAAAAACAACAAAGTTACTCACCCTGATACAAGAAAAACAACAGAGTTTTGAACAGTGTGGACACAGTCTGGCATCTCTCAATTTTTCCATACAAATGAAGCATCTAAACATCTCCGCCAAATTCTACAACAGAAATTTACATACAATAAATTAAAATAATTCAGGTACAAGATCTTTTTGTTTGTTTTAGAGATAGCCATTTCTTTTATATGAATCTTTATCCTAAAATGGAATATAGATCATGCTAAATAGCACAAAAATATTTTTCTTCATGTTCTTAATTAGACATAAGAATTATTTTGTATCGAAATTCCCAATACATTTCTTAGAAAACAATCAAATTAATACATCTTGTTAACCCTTTCCTTAATGGATTTTTTTTCTCACATACTTGATTCGCATAGGATTTTTTCAATAAAAAAAAAAAATCATCAGGTTTAAAGTTATAATGCATTGTAAAAAAACAAATATTTTATCAATGAAATTCAAGTCAGATATTCTCCTGAATATCCTTTTCATAATGGATACAAACTTTTTTAAGTCTTATGCAGACATTTTGTAGTCGGGATCAGACTTTTTTAAGTCTTATGCAGACATTTTGTAGTCAAAGCGTTTCAACTCAGGTACTACACAGGCATCATAAGGCGTCATTATGGAGGAAAGGGTTCGAAAAATGTGTTTTAAATTGAGAATGAGAATGGAGAACATGTCATGTATGTTAACAACACCAACTAGACCAAAAAGCAGAAAACAGTGGAAGGCATGGTATATATGGGGACGAAGTCCCCGTTTACGGTCATTGACGGTAGAGAAATTAAAAAAGAATTTTCATTCTACTGCATGATGGACTCAAAATCGTTAACTTTTTTCAGACTTTTTTTAATCCATGCATCTGCGCAGAAATCTACTTCCTTTTCTGGTCTTGTTGGCATGAGACTTAGAATAATATATATATTAATCAGTTTACTTAAATATAAGGAAGGAACTCTGAATACCAATTCATTTTTAATAATTGTTTGATATGAAAAAAATGTAACCTGGCTGATGACAGCGTTTCTTTCTTTACATTGAATATGAAGTCATAATTCAAATGATGTCATAACTCAAATAACGTTACAACTAAATCCCTAACAACAGAACCAAAATCAGAAATGTTACGGTATTTCCCTTTCTTTTATTAACTTGTATGAATTTTTAAAAAAAATAATTCATACAGACTTCATCCCCATTAACAGGTAATACCTGCCTCCTATTATTTCAATTGCATTTACAAATTTAGGTCATTAAAACCATTTCAGTATTGAACTATTGCCCTCGATATCAATAAATCTTTTTTCAACACTCACAAAAAGTGGTACAAAACTTCTTCGACGAAAATTTATAGGTTCTCACAAAATAACCAAAATACTTAAACATGTTAAACAGATAGATTCGAGATTGCCTTTTTTTTCATTTCCGTGCTTTTTGAATTGACACTGCGTACCGCAGATTTCGTCTGGCAAGGCTATTTTATTGCCAAACGTCATAATTATTTGGACTAGTTTATTTCCAGACACATCTGAAGGAAATCATTTGATTGAATGCTAAAAGGTCATTAAACTTGACAAGATGAAGGATTTATAACCAACAAATCTAACACATTAGAGTGAAAGATCTGATTTTATTCGGATAGCCAATAATATTAAACCTTAACACTATTTGGAAATCTGTGCTGCTTGACCCGTGAATCTGCATATTAAACTAACAATAACATGAATAAAGACATCATACAACAATTAATTTTCAATTGTGGCCCCAGATATTTTCTATAGTGACGTCAAAATTTTACGGGAACCTTTGTAATATTGCCCATTAATGACGCACAAAAAGCCACAAGGTGTATGCATGAACACATGATAAACACATCAAATATTCCTTTCGGGTGACTTTAAAGAGTTATTAAATCTTGTAATTATTTGGGGCCATCAGGAATCAGAAGTTAAGAAATTATTTTGATTCTTGTTCACTACATAACTTGGGCTGAATCATAATGTGATCACTGTCATTGACTGCATGATTTGATAATGAAGAGACAATAAAATAAGTTTCGTGTACTTCAACGGTGTCGCCATCATTTCTCCCTGTTCTTCCTCCACTGGCCATCTATAACGGCTGTCTCTGTTCACTCCAAGACCGTAAAGGTGTCTAATCAGACCATTTTTTATCAAATGATTTTGTGCCAAAATATTTGTTTTTCCTCTCAACAGGTGTTCAGCAGCAAAGTGTGTCTGTAAGGTGGTAGGGAATAAAACGTATAGAAATAATTTGTTTGATTTTATTAACCATTTTTTTTATTAATAAAAGCAATATATAACTTTTTATAGGTTATTATATTATTTTAACAAATTTTCAATGTGTTTTTTTTTTTCTGCAGGTTCGGACAGAAAGTAATTTTACAAACTTTTCCTTACAAAACGAAATTGAGACTACTAAATCAAACACACCGTTTTGAACTATCGTAGGATGACCCAATATTTTGTTTCAAACTTTAATATAATTGATTTTATATATTTTTATAATTTCTCATTTTATTATCCTATTGATTTTTTATCAATCTAAATTATTCAAAGGTTATAGGAATTTAAAAATATATACTGTGGGTTATGATAATTCAAAAGTTCAGGAAAATCGTAACCTACTTATTTATTTCTTAACTATCAATGAGTCGTAAAATATTAATATTTGATAAATTGTTTCATATTTACTTAGGATCATTCATGTAGAAGAAAAATATCTCAACAGAAAATTAACATTTCATGAAATTGTCATATAAAAATTCACCCCTTGATACATTCCTAATAAAGAGCTCTGCCATTGGCACATGATACGCCCGTCGCCCTTTCAGTTCGGCTTAATGATCTAAATAGAAATACTGGAAAACAGTGACCTCTTTCAATGGATACATAACTTGTGACGAGTCCAGGCGATGATCCAGAGGGGGGTCCGGTGGTTGGAACCCTCTTTTTTTGGACGATCAATGCATTTGAATGGGGACATGTAATTGGACCCCCCCTTTTATCCTGGGTTAGGAACCCCCTTTTTTAAATGGCTGGATCCGCCCCTGGAGTCACTAAAGTTTCATGAAAATTGCATAAAGCATTTTTGAGTAAGTGTCCGAAGACTCACGGTATCTTTTTTTAAATTCAGCCTCTTTACCGGATTTGTTTTAACATGACCAATTCGACGGGTGCAACGTGTGGAGAAGGATCTGCTTACCGTTCCAGACAATCGAGATCACCACCCCAGTGTAATATAGATTCGTTTTGCTCAGTATTTAGTTGTCTATGTTGTGTTTCGTGTACTCTTGTTTCTTTGTTGGTCATATTCTTAGTTTTTTTTGCCATGTCTTTGTCCCTTTAATTTGTTTTCGAGTTATGAGTCTGAATGCCCTTTGGTATCTCTTGCCTCTCGTTAACCAGTTAATTTTGCCGGACCGTGACATTGAAAAATAATGAGTTGCAATGACGGATTCAAGGGGGCGGAGTTGAAATGCTTTTGCATGGTGACGTATGGTTACCCCTCCCCTTTGCTTTATCCCGGTTAGGTTGGACCCCCTTGAACAAATGGTTTGATCTGCCTCTGAACTGTTGTATGTCCCTTTATACGTTGACCCCAGATTTCAACAAATACTAAAATCTAAATTTTAGCATTTTTCATGATTCGAAAGAATTCAACACACATAGCTAGCTCACCTTTACATATATATCAAAGATTCCAATTATTTTGTAAAGTAAATAAATTGAGTCATATATATATATATAATTATGAATAACATAATATAGTTGTATAGGTAATTGATATATGTCTGACAAGTTATATAAATGATCGCCTTCTCTGAAGGAGCAATACATCAAAAAAGCAGAAATATAAAATTTCACGTGGAATTGCGCCACTGATTTGATATATCATTATAGGTCCCTCATTATAAGATGTCATGTTTGACAGTTTCTTGAATAATCCACCTGTAACTAAGCAATATTGTTTTTAAATAATAGAAAATAAGATGATCTGTATTTCAGACCTACAACAAATATATAAGTATATGAAATTCCCGGAATTAACAGTAAAAACTCCAGCTGTCTAAACTAAATTAAAGACTACTTGAACTTTATAACACATGTGTTGTAACTGGGAATTGTACAATGGCAATGTACCAGTAGTACAATGCCAATGTACCAGTATCATGTCCGGTGTTATATAGCCATTCTTCCCCCATGCCAGTTTTCCACCGGAGAAAAACTGGCATGAGCCAATTTTTCTCCTGGGGAAAGTTGGATCATTGTAGTTCTTCCCCCCACGGAAATTTTGCAATACGTAAACATATATAGTCAATTTTCTCCTATGCCAATCTTTCCACCATATGATAGATTTTGTTATATTCATATAAGTCTGAATGTTGAATCAAACAAAGTTAGAATTATATTTTTATGCTGACAATAATCTATGGTTAATTTAAATTACACAATTGTTCGTCAGTCTGTTTATGTATCCACTAGCTGTGTTTATTTTCACTAGTCTTTCTAATAGTTCATAAGACATAAGACATAAGACATAAAGCTTTATTTAGAGTCGGTATAAGCAAGCAATTACAAACATAAGCTCTGTTAAAGAGCTTTTAAAACCGACATAACAACAAATAAAACAAAACATACATACATATCGAGTCATGCACACAACATTAAACATATAAAGCAAGAGTTCAATCAGTATATAAACATGCAGCACAAAAGTTCTTTAAGCATCTTACAAGTTTAACACATACTGGTACAAGCAATTATGAGATAAAAACACAAAAGCACAAATGAAATGGTTTGCACATAAAAAGCATAAAAGCACATTAAGTTTCTAGAATTACCACAAAAGCAGCAGAAGCACTATAGTAAAGATATTAGAATAAATTTACCATGCTGAAAATAAAGCAACAAAACAAAAAATAATAAGCAGAGATTAACTGGTTTTGCAGGCAAAGCATTGGCATGAGCTGCCAGACCAAGAATTTATCAAGTTCTTGAATTGATTTAAAGATGATTGCTTACGAAGCTCATCTGGCAGCTCATTCCAAAGCCTAGCACCTGCATACCTGAACGATTGAAGGCCATATGCAGTTGTTCTTACATGTGGTAGATCTGCTGTATTCTGGTATCTGAAAGAGTAAGTTTTTTCCTTTAAGTGAATCAAATCATGAAGATAAACAGGACAATCTTTATTTATAATTTTGAAAACTTCAATCGCCAAAGATCGCATTCTTCTTACTTTTAAAGATGGTAATTTTGATTTGCAGAGTTCCATAGTTTGTCTACATTCTCCAAAGTCCGGCTATATGTCCGAAATTCCGTCTACATTTTCAATGGTCTGATGTTTAAGTGTTATATATTTGTTTTTCGTTCATTTGTTTTACATAAATAAGGCCGTTAGTTTTTTCGCTTGAATTATTTTACATTGTCTTATCAGGACCTTTTATAGCTGACTATGCGGTATGGGCTTTGCTCATTGTTGAAGGCCGTACGGTTACCAAAAGCTGTTAATGTCTGTGTCATTTTGGTCTTTAGTGGATGGTTGTCTCATTGGCAATCATACCACATCTTCTTTTTTTATATTGTCTATGTATTCATTATTCTTTCTTCTTGTGCAATAGTCTATCTACATGTTTACCAGTCCGTCTTTGTGTCTACTGTTCTGTCTACACAGCCACCAGTTCTTCTTCGTGTTAATTGTCTATCTACATGTTAACCAGTCAGTGTACATTTCCAACAGTCTGACAACACGTCCACCAATTTTTGCATGTGTCCATCAATCTGTCTGCTTGTCTACCTTACCATCCGGTCTATATTTCTACCATACTGTGCCTGCATGTCCATCAGTCATCAGTCCGTCTAAATTTTTACCCGTTTGTTTTTCCTTTTTTGTTTGTCTGATCGTCTTAATCTTCAACAGGCTGTCCTGACATTTACATGCATTTTCTTTTACCTGACAACGTTAACTTACTACATGTAGTTGCAAATTGTATACTCTATACTAATACCCTCATGCTCTGAAAAGCTTAACAGTTTTCGTTGGAAGGGGAGGGGGTTATTATCATCTAAGGAACATTTTCAGTATATGTTTCGCCACAATTCACGTTGCAGGTTTAGTTTTTCTGAAAACTGACTAGTATAACGGGTAAACTTGTACTTCAATGAAACAAATTAAGCTTCAAAATTAAACTTTAGATATAGTTTTATCTATCTCCGGTTGAAAAACTGTCTTTTCACAACCATCCTAAATAGACATGTTTTCGTAGTTAATGTTTGTCCCTGCATGATGTTTTTATATGAACTGTAGCATTGTCTCATACATAAAAAAATAAAAAAACAAATCGTTCGTAATTGTTTTGTTTTATTACAAGGGGGGTGGGGGAATTAAGTTCTCCGAGGCGGTCTATATAGGGGAAAATTGGCCTGATCCTAGCTTCACCCATCACGCTGAGGGGGAAAAGTCATGTCAATTTTTCCAGGGGAGGGGGGTGGAGTTGGATCAAACCAGTTTCCCCACCAAGTGGGGAAGAATGGCTATAGGACGGCACCGGCTTTGGAAATTGTCCACTGTCAGTATATTATATCCAGATTTAGGAATTGTACACTGTCAGTATATTATGTCCCAGAATTTGGAGTTCTACAATGTCAGTATATTATGCTCCAGATTTTGGGAATTCACGGTACACTGTCGATTTCTATATAACTTTTTTATTTCTCAGACAAATGTTTAAATTATTAAGCTTTTTAACTTTAATCTGAATCGTTTATACAACAATTACAAAATGATTAAAACATCTTTATAAGATTCGCACTACAAGTTATGTTCGACTATGTCTTTTCATTTAAAGATTGTTTTCAAAAGGAAAAATATTTAGATATCATTTATTTTAAGAAAAGCCTGGCAGTCCACGTGTAGATTAAGAATCAATGCTTACCCTTGATATACATATCTTAGTGCTACTGTTAACATTGTACAGTTGAAGATAAGCGTCAATTTTTACTGAATTGAACGCTCTGTCGGAATATTTCTAGCACCTGTCAGAATTTTAATAGTTTAGATGAATCTCCCAAATATGTTTGGACGAAAACACAAGAAAACTGAAAAAAACATGTATTGATAAGTTGTTGTTTACATTTCAATTTCCCATTTCCTTTCCCAATCCCATTTCCCATTCCCATTTCCTATTCCCATTTTCATTTCCCATTCCCATTTCCTGTTATCCCATTCCAATTTTCATTTGTCCCATCCAATTTCCATTTCCATTTTCCCATTTCCCGCTCTCATCCATTCCTTGAGGGTAAATCTTATGGAAATAAAAGATATTCTATAATATTCTATTCTATTCATTCCAAATATTATTCAATTTTCGCGAACTCAAGAACTAGCGCCAATTCTTAAATTCGTTTTGTCGGCCTAAGGATCCGTAAAATACAGTTCTGAAATTATTGTTGATGTTTCGATATTCCTGTCGTCTACTATCAAATGTGTGTCAACATCAATTACAGCTGACAAAGGGTTTCCAGGAGGCTGCAATAATGTCTCAAGACATCGGACATAATAAAAACAAAGTCTACAAAGTGGTGTTAACTGGAGGTATGTCAGAGTGTCCTTATTTTTGTGTAATCTTGTAAAACATGATATTTATGTTATACCTTCGCGCGCACGTGGTCTGAAATTATGCATGCTAAATAGTCTAGCTATGCAACCTTGCAGTAACATTTACTTTTAAATTGATATTTACATACGTAACAAATGAGGGTCTCTATTTATGGTGTTTAAAATCATTATGTTTACTTGTTAACATTATTTATATATTTTACATTTATATTATCATGCTTATGAGATTATCCAAAGACATGTATAATTTCTGTTCTTGCATATTGCCTACTAGTCCAAATAATTATGATGTCTTAAAAGGCTATTATGATTTTTTTCTTTGACGCCTTACTTAGTCGAAGTATTTAAGGCGTCAAAGAAAAAAATTATAATAGCCTCTCAAGACGTCATAATTATATGGACTAATTGCCTATCGGTCTTCTTCTTCCAATAATTGACTTTAAGCTCTCGTAATGCAACACTCTACTTTGATGTTTCCATATAAACATCCATGTAACGTGACATCCTTGGTTACTATGTTATCTGTTCTTGTATAGATTTTAATACAAGTTCCACATGTTATCTGTTCTTGTATAGATTTTAATACAAGTTCCACATGTTATGTGGGGGTCCCGCTTACTGTTTTGTCAGATTTCCGTCAGTGTTCTCCCCAGGCCGATATGACGCTGCGGTGCCGCAGCGCCTTCATAATATTTTTGTAGATCCCGCAGCGTCTTAATTGGCCGTTGTCCCTTAATACTTGATCCCGCAGCGTGTTAATTTTCACATTTTCATTATAAATATTGGTTAAAATTGACAAGTTGCTGATCACCGCTGAGAGGTCAGTCAGTGTTGCGCAATAACTGATACTGAAGTCTGAACAAGTTTTACCTGAGCCACGCTTATCTCAGCCTTATCGGATTATGTTATCATGTAATAGCGTAAATGATTATTAAAACGATAGATATGTGTAGAATAATATTAAAACAAATAAAAACTGCAGTGCAGAAATTAAAGAAATAGATCGCAAATACATTGTATTTTCGCATCGTGTGTGCGTGATCACTTGACCATTTACATAACGGATTTTTTCATTGGTCGAGAAGAAGAATCTATTTTAACACGACCAATGAACGCGCTGATTACATGTGATTAATTTGAATACACATGGATAAAGATATTTACGATGAAAATTATGAATGAGAGTATTTGTAGATGAAAAAAATTTAAATAAACTTTGATTTAAGATAACTAGGAGTAATTTATTTAAATAGAAAGTGATAAAAAGTTGCTTGCAAGGTAAATTCGTCTCAAACTCGTGTTTTTAGAAATAAATTGATCATTGAACATCGATCGTAAATCCGTGCGTCTGGAAATATGTGATAATCAACACGACCGGGTACTAATTCGCTGCAGCTTCTGTATAATGTCACTAGTAAATAATTTCAATGCTTATAGCTTTAACAAATTTGTAAAGTTTCGTTAATATCTACCTGCCAAAGATAGGTTTTAAGAATAATACACACGGAAGGGAGTAATGTCAAACTACGGAAACTAGTCAGCTGTTCATTAAAACATTTTTGTTTTAAAAAGTTGACTGTTGTATACCAAGTATCTTAACCGTAATTGGTTTTATTAATTCTGAATGAACATGCTCTCTGCTAATAACAAAGAGTTGACTTCTAAGCTAAAGGCAGATGATGGAAGTAGATTTTTTTTCAACCAAATGACTTCTAATAAAAGGGGGAATATAACTTCCTCTACACTGACAGTATAAGCAGATGTCATTGCTTCTCCTACCAACAGAACTAAATATTTAGCAAGTGATAACAGCAAGCACCTGTCTCTGGTTTCAATGACATGGCTGCCTGAGTTTTTCATAGCTTATAATTGTGAAAGGGAGTATAGGCAAAAGTTATTGTACATTAGTTGTAAGAGGGTTTTTTCAACCCTATTAAAAGAGGATAAAGACAAAATTGAGGAACAGACTGTCCAACAAAATAACACTATCTTGAAACAATATAATCCCTAAAAGGAGCAGAGAGTATAGAGATGAATATTTATATTTTGATTTCTTTTATAATTGACGGAATATGAAAAACTTTTGTGTTTAAAATCATTTTATTTCATATACATTCTTGTACTTTATACTCTGCATTATTAAACACATAACACAAAACATTATTATTCATATAGCATGTCATGATTTATAACTGATTGCTTCAGATCACACAAGTTCATCCTAAAAAAAGAGTTACGCGCCCTTGAATTTTGCGCCTTCAAAAAATCCTGGGGAGAACACTGTCCGTATCCCCCTTACACTATGTCCTTAAGCAATTCTCATATTTTTGTCATTTTAATTCCTGCGTCCCGTTAAACCTCATTTCCCGTTCTCAGGACACAATAATATGACTTTCACATGTTCATGATGTCACGCTAAAAAAAATCGGCAATCCCACATCAGGCTTAGACCCCAATGAGCATGATGAGACCCACTTATATTTGTTGTCTTGTACATCACAACCTGCATTATTCCAGAGGCCACTTTCAGATGGTTGAGGTTGACTATCCTGCCATACTTTAAATTACGGAGTGCACACATCGTGCCACATGTCAATTACTAAAAAAAAACTCGGTAGGTGAAATTTATATACAGTTGCAAATAAAAATATATCATTCAATTTAATGACAGAGCTGAGCTCAGGACAGAAACCTTACAGTTGGACAAGTTTTTTGTTCTGTCTATCCAGCTTTTCCCTTCTTAGACCATGTAGACTTAAGTAACTGCCACTAGGAACCAAACATTACATAAGTGCAATCATCACACTAAGATATAATCAAAAGGTGGCATGCATATAGATCAAATAACTGTTTTGCAATAAAAAATGTACACGATTTTGGGCTCATTTTGAAAAATACAAATCAAACTCATATAGCTATTAAATAACAGATAATTATTCAATTTTTTATTCTTGTAACCTTAAACGTGTTAAATAATCTGTTGCCAAGAAAATACTTCAATTATTTCAACTGATCAATTAATGTTTTCAATATCATATCTAACATGTCTAATGCCCATGTTGTACTATGTTTTAAGTGGTGCTTTTAATAATGCATAAAAGGGTTAAAAAGAATCATAAAATAAACCACCCAAACTACAAACATTCTTTAATTTACATACTGTATTCTGAAATTAAAAAAAAAAATATGGTCATGCATACAACAATGATAGCCAGACTTGGTGCAGACACAAAATATGACCAGGTTAGACATTAATAGATGTGTTTGATCATAATGTTGATGTGTCATGAAAGTAAAGCAATCAGAAACTTTATTCTTTGTTAAACATGTTAAAGATAATAAAAGTAACATTGCATATATATATTTGTTGCATATAATAACTTAAAAGTTATAGATAGCTCACCTTGAAACCTTATTTTTAAAAATAGAATAGTCTATATGTATTAAGCATTCAAGGTTAAATTGCAATCTTATCCATTTATGATATAATATGGACAGCTATGTAGGCTATTATCGAAAATATTATTATTACATTAGTTCTGTTGTTTATTTACAGTATACACATGATAAACAGCCAATTTTTGTTATGAAGTTCTAATGACAAGTTGGATAGGGGTTTTACTATGTTTACAGAATAGGGAATGAGGACAAAAGTTGCAGAATTAAGGGCAAAATAAAAAAGAATCTGTGAAAATTAGTAAAAAAAGAAGGAGAAGAATGCTTAATTGAGGTGTTCAAATATAAAGAATAGATTAATAATGGTTTATAAGAAGTACATGTAATGAATAAAATGAAGGATTCTTTGAACGTTTTGTGTCTCCCAAAATATTTTACCTATATTGAAAGACGTGCATAGTTTTAAATAAAAAGGATACAAATTGTTTAGTTTACATGGTCTATGAAATCTTGTAAGATTTTCATTGCTTTTTTTTTGCTAAATACATGAAATAGGTGCAATTTGGGTACTTGGTGCACTTTGGGTACAGTACTCGGCGTACTCTCACATTATATGTTAAGAAAATTTCTCCAGTATACTTCACATTTTCATTTTGTTTGGTTTGTTAAAGTGCCAAATTGTTCTTTTATATGTAAGCTTGGTAAGCCTAGTTCTTCAGAGGTGAATTTAAAGGGTTTTTCAGAGCCCCCTCTTTTTCTGGGAAAAAAATTTGGTTGATTATATAGGGAATAACTGAAGCATGACTGGAGCGGCCCCCTCTTAGGCAGTCAGTGGGCCCCCACTTAAAATTTCTGGATCCTCCCCTGTTCTTGCTTTAAAATACTATGTGAAGGATACATGTCCTAAAATATAGAGAAATGAAGTGCCATGAAGTTCTTCTATACAAGTCACATTATGATAAAAATCAAACCTCTCCTTAACTTGCTATGGGTTACATTTTTGTATTTGTACATTTGACATACCAGAAAATGGGAGGGCTGAGGTTTGATTTTAAATCAGACTGTAAAAGTTATTGTTTTTGGATGTGTTATTTATAAAACATTCTATATTTGAACCAAACCAAATTTTGCTGGACCTTTGCCAAGGTCAGACTGGTTTGGGAATTTGTAAATCTGTGTTTGTCCTAAACAGTTATTTAACATTAATGGATATAGGTTTATAGATTATTAAATATAATGAGAACATATTAACAGGTACATTCTGTCAATAAATCTGTTTATATATATCTCCATGACCGAATCAGTGGCTGATGATAATAATGATGAAAGAAAGCAATCTTAAGGTCTGGAAATCAATACACAAATTAATTTCCATTAAGTATAGATTACATTTTCCACATGACATGAAGCTGGAAAGCTGTAAGTGCATTACAGCTAATTTCCTAATGCATGTAAAGCAAGACTTTGGTTAGCTTGCTTTCTGAATCTTTGTTTGTATATTGTTCAATTGTGATTGGGATTTAAAGTCCAATAAAATTTAAATATATGATATATACAAATTAAAATATTGAAGATAGCAATGTTAATTACAAAGCTAGAAATAACATTTATACAAGCAGAGCAAGAAAGACTACCTTACCTAAGTTTTACTCTACAAGCATTAGACTGTAAGATATGCGAGACAAAGAACAAGTGTATGAATAAAGAGAAAGGAGTAGGTCCGGTAAGGACTCATTTTGGCCTCAAATTTCAGTTTCATCTGACGAAAGATTTTGACCACTTTTTAAACACTTAAGTGTCTATTTCACTTGAGTCAATTGGTTTTTGTGAAAGATTTTAACTAATTTAGTCATTAAAAACGATCCGATTCAAGCCCAAATATGAAAAATCTCTCAAATATGCCAAAAAACGTCACTTTTCAGATGGTTTTTGTAATAAATGAGAGGGGCCGCATCCGTGTTCATCCACAACCTTTATATATGTTATGTATTATCATAAAATACAACTTACATTTCAATATTAAGGATGAACACGAATGCGGCCACTTTCGTTTTACACGGAAACCATCTAAAATTTAACTAGAATGATAGAATTTTGAAGATTTCAGTAATTTAGCATGACTTAATGGTGCTACAACCAGATATATGTGCATTGTATTGTCAAAAACAGCCCATATTTATGTAGCAGAAGCATTCAACTGTCCAATAAATAACTAAAAGTTTACATTTTAACAATTTTGTAAAACTTATATTTTGGGGCCAAAAAGGGGTCTTACTCCTTTGTTTGTTAGTTGTAAAACCAATTTCAGCACCCTTTGCTACATGTATATAATAAATATTGCTACCAGCTCTATCATTTGTCTATTTGGTGTAGGAAACCAGAGTATTTATAAGAGCTACAGCTACCTGACTACTAGCATCGATAACTGACCTTCACAGAAAAACTAGCAAACTTAGATATAAGTTGAACACACCTCCCCACATGTCCGGTTTAAAATCCCAGAAATCACCCCATATATAGTTGACATTGTTGATTTATGGTACCCACCTCCCCAGAGATTTGGGGTATATTTTAATTGATGCATGCTTGAAACACTATAAAACTAGAAATGACATCTAGAGGGCATATCTAGGGTATCCCAACAATAGGAAAGTGTCTGTCACTACCTGACAAGGTCATCATTAGTTTCTTTAAGGACTAAGAATTTAACAAGAAGTACTGCTCTGATGCTGACCATATAGATGTTGTTCTCAATTGTTGAGAATAGCATTGTACAACCTAGTTTAATGATTGTACATATGCATGTTGGGAGACTTTTTTAGTTGACCAATTTATGGTTAAAGACTGACAATAACATCTAGCACAAAATCATGGAAAAGACATGAGAAAAGTATCTTAAGGAAGTTTAATCAACTTTAGGGGCCAGCTGAAGGACGCTTCCGGGTGTGGAAATTTTTCGCTACGTTGAAGACTTGTTGGTGACCTTCTACTTTTGTTTTTTCTATGGTCGGGTTGTTGTCTCTTTGACACATTTCCCATTTCCATTCTCAATTTTATTATGATCTTAAAAATTGTAAACCAACTTTAACAATTGTTGATCATGTTGATAGCTTATATTCATTCATTCTACTTATCAGGTTGCACTATTGACAAAATGATTGATTTACATCAGGATGTCAAGTAATGTAAGATTCCTCAGATTTTACCTAAGGCTTTCTCAAAATTTCAATTTCTCTTAATGAAACTAATGCAATATTGATTTGGTCAATGTATTGTGTCTTGGACAATGTTGGGAAAGCAATGTATTCATCTTACATCAATCCAATTCATTTTCAAAATATATTCTTAAACAAGGAATTATTTAAATTTTATTGGAATAATTTTGATTTCTGGAAAATGAATAAAAAATGTATTTAAAAAGTTACTCCAGATTCAAATAATTCCTTGTTTTAATGGGGAATTTAAGGTGGTACCAAACACCTTCACTTAAACGAGTTTGGCTCGTTTAATTTTCATAAAATTTTGACAAAGTATTTACTTTGACCCTTTGACAAAAATATAAAATAATCAAAAAATTTGAAGCAACCATTTTCTCAGAAAAATTACACTGGTCATGCTGGTTATATCATGTATATATAGCAGTTTGACAAACACTAATTTTAATCATTGAAAATCTTAATATAACATTACATCATTAAAACGTAAAGCTGATTTTACAGAGTTATCTCCCTGTAGTGTTAGGTACCACCGTAACAAAGAAACAAACATCAATTGCTGTAATGTAAACTGAAGACACCTTCATTAAAACCATACTCTGGAAAATTGTAAGATCTTGGAATGTAAGGATGTACTTAGGTGAGGTTTTGGAATAAGTGTCAAATGTGTGTTTTTTTATACGATACAATGTATATTTTTTTGCCCCATAACACCTATTTATCTTTTAACATAAGACTTACTAGATCATAAAAGACCATTTGACAAAATTTAAGCAGATTCTTGATTTTCTTTTCTTTGATTTGAGACCCAGAAAATACCAAGCAAATATAAGGTAAAAGTCCGAGCCAGCCTTTTCCTGCCATATTTTAAAAATCAAATATTTGAAAAGGAGCTCCATGACCTATCAATATTTTTAGCTCATTTCGATCCTTAACTTATACTCTTCCAGCTTAAATTATCATGTTAAATCAGCTTTTATGTTTGAAATATGTCTGTTGATTTAGGTTTTGGATTGGTGGACAGATATTTGTGACGGTTACTGAAAAATAGCTTGATAAGTTATTTTGGTGTAATAAGTTGTAAACCTTTCATTCAATGCTTTTCAAATATTAATATGTTGTAACTGACAACAAAATGGAGGTTAAGGTGGTACCTAACACTACAGGGAGATAACTCTTTAAAGTCAGCTAAACGTTTTAATTACGTTGTGTTGTAAAGGGAATATTAAGCTTCTCACTGATCAAATTTGTGTTTGTCAAATTGCTTTATAACCAGTGTAATTTTTCTGACAAAACAGTTGGTTCAAAATTTTTGAAATTTTAATAGTTTTGTTTAAGGGTCAAAGTAAATACATTGTCCAAATTTTATGAAAATTAAACTAGCCAAATTAATTTTAGTGAAAGTGTTGGGTACCACCTTAAGTAGTTTGATATTGACAAATTTCACTTCTGTCATTAATGAGTTATGGCCCTTATTTGGTTTAAAAACCTGGTTCACTGACAGTTTGGCAGCCCCTTGTGTTACTAAGGTTATACCAATATAATCTAATTTGGATGTTACACGTCTTCTGATTGGCTGACGTTCTTTTGTTATGAGCCCATAGATATAATTTAGTCATGTGACTGTGACGTCATCAATGTTTTTTCATGGTTTTCTAAGGTTTAAAATGGAATTTAGAATTAATGCTAATGCAGTAGTATTCGGAAACAAGGCCCTTATCTCTCCTATATATCTAAACCACTTTCAAAGCCGCTTCCTGCTCATCTGTCAATTTATAAGTAATGACTTATATTTTATCTGTCTATTCGAAATAACATAAAAAATGTATTGCTCACTGTTAAATAACCCGCTACGCGTGTTATTCAGTGTGCACCAAATTTTTTATGTTATTTCTTCATAGACAGAAAAAGTATTACATTCATTCCTGAAATATAAATGACTTATAAAAATGTATAATTATTAAATATACATGACAAAATGACATTTTTTGCAAAAACAGCTTTATTTTTCTACCAATTTGATTGTCTCCCTTGAAATACAGTGTTTAGGTTTTATTCCAGAATTTCTCTCAATGAGTAATTGTTTTACATATCATGTTTTGTAAAAAGATAAAATAGTATATGTGCTCTATTCTCTCCATAATGAAATTACTTTTATAGCTGAATTCTAAAAAAATGCAAGTGTTAATAAAGTTTCATCATTTTGTCAATGTATCTTATAAATTTGTTCTAATTTGCCAAAAATTTCTTGTTATGTAAAGTGAGCTGATATTCAGACACTTGGATCAACCGGAACCGGGGCTATTACAACACTCCCCCCTTTTAAACAATTTGTGTAGAGCATGCTATATTGCATGCTTACCTTAATTAATTAATATTATATGAACATGATCAATATCAATTAACATAGAAAAGCATCAATTGATTTTTATATAAGGAGCCCTAATTAACTGTTTAGTGAAAGAAGTTTTATGTTCATAATCAAACCTTATAAAACTTTTAACCTGCCTCGTCAAAGGCTTGACTTATTTGTCCTGATAGAAAAATTTTAAGTAAAAATCTTATGCCTACATTTTGTTTTCTACATATTGAAGGGATGATTTCAGTTTGTTTTGTATTTTGATAAGGATCAGTGTCGGATCCAGAAATTTTCACAAGTAGGGGCCCACTGACTGTCTAAGAGGGGTCCCGCTCCAGTCACGCTGCAGTGATTCCGTATATAAGCAATCTAATTATACCCCCGCTTTAAAAAAGGGGGGTATACTGTTTTACCTCTGTCTGTCCATCAGTCCGTCCGTCAGTCCGTCCGTCAGTCCGTCCGTCAGTCAGTCCATTTTTCTCAGGAACTACACATCCACCCTTTCTGTAATTTGGTATCAACATTTATATATGTCAGCCATACCGTGTGATGCGTTTTCAGATTCATCATTCATCGACTTCCTGTTTACCGAACACTTGTATGATTTTACACATGATAGCCAAGTTGAAAATTTTCGTCACATTTTTCTCAGGAACTACAATACAAGGATTTCTGAAATAAGGTTTCAGGGTTTATCTAAGTCAGCTATACCGTGTGATGCGTTTTCAGATTGATCACTTGACAACTTCCTGTTTACCGAACACTTGTATGATTTTACACATGATAGCCAAGTTGAAAATTTTCGTCACATTTTTCTCAGGAACTACAATACAAGGATTTCTGAAATAAGGTTTCAGGGTTTATCTAAGTCAGCTATACCGTGTGATGCGTTTTCAGATTGATCACTTGACAACTTCCTGTTTACCGAACACTTGTATGATTTTACACATGATAGCCAAGTTGAAAATTTTCGTCACATTTTTCTCAGGAACTACAATACAAGGATTTCTGAAATTTGGTTTCAGGGTTTATCTTAGTCAGCTATACCGTGTGATGGGTTTTCAGATTGATCACTCGACAACTTCCTGTTTACCGAACACTTGTATGATTTTACACATGATAGCCAAGTTGAAAATTTTCGTCACATTTTTCTCAGGAACTAAAATACAATGATTTCTGAAATTTGGTTTCAGGATTTATCTAAGTCAGCTATACCGTGTGATGCGTTTTCAGATTCATCACTGGACAACTTCCTGTTTACTGAACACTTGCATATTTTTACACTATTGATATTATCCACTTGCGGCGGGGGTATCATCAGTGAGCAGTAGCTCACAGTTTCACTTGTTTTTTCCCAAAAAGGGGGGGGGGGGCAGGGCACCCTGGGCCCTCCCCTTATATCCCCTCTGAGGATGTGTTGTAGGGTGTTAGCAATTTGAATGTCTGCTGTTCTGCCACCTTCTGTTTGATGATATCTTGTAATCACTCATTGTACAAGGGTCACTTTCTAGCTGTCGTGCAACGAGTGAACACTCAACTTTAACTTTTGATGTGCATGTATATACATTGATATTTTTACTGCATTTAATTTGCCAGAACACACATGTTTGAGGTGTAGGTCAGAGCACCTGGCCTTGGAGACGGGATTGAGCACTTGGCATCCACTGACACAGGTTTCTAGAGAATTTTGGTCGATTATATCGTTTTATCTCTAGTTGTTCCTGGCCGGCCCCAGCCGTCTATGAAGGGGTGCATTTAGTTGGAAGTTTGGTTTTGGTGTATTTAGGATAATACGTACATTTGAATTGTTTGATGTTTGAATATGCATTGTAATTGTAATAATGATGACAATAATATGTGTAAATATTTATAATACAATCTGGCGTCCATCGATCATGACGGGCTGTCGGCAAACTAAGATTATGTTTGCGTTGTTTATATTTGCCACGAGTATGTAGTTAATACAATACCTTACAGTCATGACAGTAATGTTAACAAAGTAATGCAAAGATTATTTTTTTTAATTAAAAAAATGCCAATATTAAATGACTTTTAAAAAGCGATTGTTGTGAACATTCAAGCAACTAGATGACACTTTTTACTGTGGGGAAAAGTTTGTAATTTTTGCTGCATTTTTGATTTACTTAATATTTGTAGGTCCTTGTGGAGGCAAAACAACCGGCCAGGCCAGACTTAGTACATTCTTTGAAAGTTTAGGATGGAAGGTATGTTTATGCTTGTTTCTGAAAATGCATAAGATATTTAACTTCAAACATGATGAACAATGATGAGAATAATATTCAGAGAAATTTTAGAAATTCTGTTAATGTGATAGAAGGTGGGTTATATTTTTATCATAGTTTTGGAGCAAATATTTACATTTCATAAAAAAAAAAAGTATTCTTATTATTAACAATCTAAATGATTGTGAAAGGAAAAATGTCTACAATGTAGTGTTGAAGAAAAATAAAGAAACTGAAGAAGATCAATGGACGAAATGTCTTTAATGGTTTATTATTAATCTACAATAATGTAATATATATATGTTTCAAGGAAAAAAATGGTTAAATGAACAGGCTTGTTAAAAAAAACGGGGGAAAAGTCAGAACTTAGAATGAAAAAAGCCATGGGTTCAGAAAACAGTCCACACAACATAGGAAACTTAAACTACAGCTAAATATATCCCTCTTTAGGCCAACAGAAATTCAAGTGGTAACCAAGAGTCCAAGACAATATTTTTGCTTAACAATCATGCAACATTGTGGGAAAATTAAGATGCCCAGCTCAAACTTTAGGGGTTGACATGAACTACTTTGCCCAAGCAAATTTTTCTATCACTGCCCTTTACCTTTGAAATTCTGCAGCTACTTATTATATTAGACTGCTTTGGAATAAGTTTATCTGGAATCAATATGAAAACTCAAAGAAAATGATGGAAAAACACGTCAAACATTGTCAAATCAAAAATAGATTAGATGTAAAAACTGTTTGTTTGGAGCGTTGGTATCATATTTTATTTGTTTAACCCTGTCTAGTTGTTTCACCTCAAGTTTGATAAACATTATGTTATATCCTGAAATGTACATGTTTTGTCATTTGTCACATAAACTTTCATTCCATTATTTCAGAAAAAACATACAACATGTATGAATTATCACATACAAAAATAACATGTGGTCTCCCATAGAATATCGGTTTGTAGCCTTGTAGGTCATGTTATCAAAATGTACTTGCTAAATGGCAGGACATTATCATAGATTTAATTGTAACAGAATCATGTCAAACTTGTCAAAATACAAACTTTCAGAATTGCTTTTCATACCCAAAATAATTCATGATGATATATAGTTTTATGCAAATTTCCAACTTTTAATTTTGTTTACAAATTCTCTTTGACTTCAAATTTATACTGATAAATGGAACTCTAAGCTGATCGATCAACCAGTTTGGCCAAGTGGAACTAGAAATTGAAAAAATTGACAAAAATACACAACCTTCATGACCTTGGGGACGACATCAAAAGTTCAATGTAGGATACAAAACTTAATTCAAATAGTTTTTTCACTGACCCCATCCCCTCTCTTAACTTAATTTGGGAAACATTGATTTACCTAAATGGATATAAGAAAAATCAATTTTAGATTAACAAAACTTGCAGCAATGTTCCCCCCCCTCCCAACCCACAACCCCAACCTATTTGATTTAAGTTTTTTGTCATACATAGATCTTTTGATGTCGTCCCTTAAAGACACCATTTATAAAGATATAGGAAGATCAATGAAGATGTGGTATGAGTGCCAATGAATAACTCTCCATCCATATGTCTGACACCAAATTTCTTACAAAATAATAACAATATTAGACTTAACATAAATATTTTGTTTGCATACAGGTTTACAGAGCTCCAGAAACAGCTTTGGTTTTAATGAGGTACATATTACTTATTAATTTTGAAATCCATTATTTTTATCTTGCTCTTAAAGACATAAAAGATGATTAAAATTATGGGATGTTCTCTGAGATTAATGCTTATGCTCAGTAAAAGATAATGACAAATTTAATGCATACATTTGTACCCATGTTAAAAAGAGTATAGAGCATGGCACGAAGGAACTATTTCTTAAGTGAATCGATTGATATATATATGTGCATATGCCAGAAAAGGGTTTGTCACCCAATCTATTTGATTTAAGCTCCAATGCAGTTATACTACTGTAAACTCAGAAATTATTGTGTGCATTTATTATTGCTATTTTGTCATTTTAGACTAAATGTGATTTTAATTTTTGAGATACATTTTGTACTTAGAAAAATCCTGTTTGATTCATAAAATAAATTTAAAAATGTGAGTTTTCATTATTGCAATGATAATCCTTTCGCAATAATAAAAACATCCAATAATTTCGGAATTTACAATATTATAAATGTAAGATGGAGAGCTTAGTATTTATTTGTATATTTAACATAAAGGAGATATTTACAGTCATTCTAAAATTAATATGAGACTTTAATCATAGTAATGGTTTTGTTTCAGTGGTGGTGTCAAGTTTACAAATCTGTCTAAATTAGAGGGTGAGTAGAAATACTGTTTGATAATTCCATGTTATATTGATGTTGACTTGAAGGGGTCGTCACTGTACATGCTATACAAAATGCAGTTTCAAGGCTTTGAAATATTTATCAGGTTGATTAAGACATCTAAGTTTAACAGCACCATGCGCGTAGCTACGTTTACATCAAAACGCCCGGGTGTACACTTGAATTTGGTTAAACAAAATATTTTCATCTAGATATTATTTAAAGAATTGGTTTACAGTCAACATTCTAGGTCTTTTTTCAATTGCTTGTAATTTCGAATAAAAATGACAAAATTGGTGTCATATTTACATATTTTTTCATTTTCTGTCAAAGTCTAAATCTACCGTGATTTCTATACTCGCTTTCCTTTTTAAAGCAATTCCTTATGTACTTAGATTCGAAATGTGGTTTGCAACTGTGTAGATATAGGTTCAGTATGTGGTTAAAGTTTTAATATATCAATAATTTTGTCAAACCGTCGTATGCTTTTACGATAGCTGGGAAAAAAAACCTGTTTATGGTCAAAAGAGTATCCAGCGCATCATGACGAAATTATATATGATGAATTTTCCAGTAATTTATGGATTTTCAAAAGAAATTTCTTGAAGTATTTACATTCTAAGGTCAAAATTTGGTACATATAACATATTTGTAGTTAATGAAACTTTCTTGAAGGAAAACGCGTATAGCGCAAGAATAAACTTCCATCCTGGTATCTATGATGTCTAGTTAATTTACATGATAAATTTATAAACCTCCATATTTTGTCATGAAACTTGTGCAGAAATTAAATAAAAATATTTGATTTGTTTAAATCCTGTAAGGGACTGATAAATGAATTAACCTTTTGCGGGGAGAAATTTCAGGCGAGAACCAGGGTTCTATTTACACATTTTAATATTACACCTTAACAACTAAGAAAATTAATCATTTCATGTTCATTTACGATTCTAAATAAACAATGAATAGATTAAACATAAAAAAATAACAATTTTGAATCTATAGAATGTTGTTACATGCAGGAACTAATTAGGAAGAAATATAAGAAGTTAGCAATATCCTTTAACTCTACTTTCCGCTATATAGATGATGTTCTTTCACTAAACAATTCAAAATTTGGTGACTATGTGAAACGCATCTATCCCATCGAACTGGAGATAAAGGATACTACAGATACAGTTAAGTCGGCCTCATATCTTGACTAACATCTAGGAATTGACAATGAGGGTCGGTTGAAAACAAAACTTTACGACAAAAGAGATGATTTCAGCTTTCCAGTTGTGAACTTTCCATTTCTAAGTAGCAACATTCCAGCAGCACCTGCATACGGGGTATGTATCTCCCAATTGATACGATATTCCCGTGCTTGCATTTCCTATCATGATTTTCTTGATAGAGGGTTACTGCTCACAAGGAAGCTATTAAACCAAAAGTTCCAAATGCAGAAGTTGAAATCATCTCTTCCTAAATTTTACGGACGCCATGACGAGTTTGTTGACCGTTATGGAATAACCGTTTCAAAAATGATGTCGGATATGTTCCTTGCGTCATGGCTACAGTCCCCTCCCCTTTCATTAGTGTGGCCTACCGAGTTGAACTATTTGCCGGATTTGTGATCGCATAAGCAACACGACGGGTGCCACATGTGGAGCACAATCTGCTTGCCCTTCCGGAGCACCTGAGATCACTTCTGGTTTTTGGTGGGGTTCGTGTTGTTTATTCTTTAGTTTTCTCTGTTGTGTCATGTGTACTATTATTTTTCTGTTTGTCTTTTTCATTTTTAGCCATGGCGTTGTCAGTTTGTTTTAGATTTATGAGTTTGACTGTCCCTTTGGTATCTTTCGTCCCTCTTTTGTTATTGATATGAGTTTTCAATGACAGGAATGGTATGTCATTCTCGATAACTTTAAAACTTCCAGAGGCTTAGCACCCGCTCATCTACTACCAGCTGGTTCATTTACCTGGATCTAATGGGGCCTTTTGGCCCTGACCGAGGTTCGAGCGTACACTTGAAAATGACCTAGCTACGCCACTGAGCACACTCAAACATATAAATAGGGCAATCTGATTGACTTATAAAGGATTTATATCTGTGTATACCAATTTAGTGACATTGTTTTATTCCTGGATTGTTGCGTTGGTGTATTACACCTCTTTCATTATATACTGTGATGGCCAGAATTATTGGTGTCAGAAGCTGAAGTGTCTGTAGAGAACTACAACCTAGATAGAAAACTTGCAAAACAGGTCAATTAAGATCTGGGTCAAAGCACCTGCAAGACAGCTTGAAATTGTAAACTATGTCATTGCATCTTTTGTTAATTAAAGAACACGGAAAAAATCTCAAAGAAAGAAGCATGTAAAATATATAGGGATGAAATTCACAAAAATTACCACACTTTCACTTTATATTGTTTCTGTTTTTTTCATGCTGTGCCCTTTTATAGCTTACTTTATATCATGGGTTTTGCTCTTTGATGAAGGCTGTACGATGATCTATAATTGTTTACATTCTTTTCTTTTGGTTATTGGTGGATGGTTCTATCCTTTGAAATCATATAACAGCTTATTTTGTCGTATATTGCTATCACGTTGGCGTTGTCGTCTGCGTCGTCGTCGTTGTCGTCGTACGAATACTTTTAGTTTTCGCGCTCTAACTTTAGTAAAAGTGAATAGAAATCTATGAAATTTTAACACAAGGTTTATGACCACAAAAGGAAGGTTGGTATTGATTTTGGGAGTTTTGGTCCCAACATTTTAGGAATAAGGGGCCAAAAAGGGCCCAAATAAGCATTTTCTTGGTTTTCGCGCTATAACTTAAGTTTAAGGTAATAGAAATCTATGAAATTTTGACACAAGGTTTATGACCACAAAAGAAAGGTTGGGATTGATTTTGGGAGTTTTGGTGTCAACAGTTTAGGAATTAGGGGCCAAAAAAGGGCCCAAATAAGCATTATTCTTGGTTTTCGCACAATAACTTTAGTTTAAGTTAATAGAAATCAATGAAATTTAAACACAATATTTATGACCACAAAAGGAAGGTTGGTATTGATTTTGGGAGTTTTGGTCCTAACAGTTTAGGAAAAAGGGGCCCAAAGGGTCCAAAATTAAACTTTGTTTGATTTCATCAAGAATTGAATAATTGGGGTTCTTTGATATGCGGAATCTAACTGTGTATGTAGATTCTTAATTTTTGGTCCCATTTTCAAATTGGTCTACATTAAGGTCCAAAGGGTCCAAAATTAAACTTAGTTTGATTTTGTTAAAAAAATAATTGGTTGGGTTCTGTGATATGCTGAATCTAAAAATGTATTTAGATTCTTGATTATTGGCCCAGTTTTCAAGTTGGTCCAAATCGGGGTCCAAAATTAAACTGTGTTTGATTTCATTAAAAAATGAATAAATGGGGTTCTTTGACATGCCAAATCTAACTGTGTATGTAGATTCTTCATTTTTGGTCCTGTTTTCAAATTGGTCTACATTAAAGTCCAAAGGGTCCAAAATTAAACTTAGTTTGATTTTAACAAAAATTGAAATCTTGGGGTTCTTTGATATGCTGAATCCAAACATGTACTTAGATTTTTATACGACCGCAAATTTTGAAAAAATTTTCGTCGTATATTGCTATCACGTTGGCGTCGTCGTCGTCGTCGTCGTCGTCGTCGTCGTCGTCGTCGTCCGAATACTTTTAGTTTTCGCACTCTAACTTTAGTAAAAGTGAATAGAAATCTATGAAATTTTAACACAAGGTTTATGACCATAAAAGGAAGGCTGGTATTGATTGTGGGAGTTTTGGTCCCAACATTTTAGGAATTAGGGGCCAAAAAGGGCCCAAATAAGCATTTTTTTGGTTTTCGCACTATAACTTTAGTTTAAGTTAATAGAAATCTATGAAATTTTGACACAAGGTTTATGACCACAAAAGAAAGGTTGGGATTGATTTTGGGAGTTTTGGTTTCAACAGTTTAGGAATTAGGGGCCAAAAAAGGGCCCAAATAAGCATTATTCTTGGTTTTCGCACAATAACTTTAGTTTAAGTAAATAGAAATCAATGAAATTTAAACACAATGTTTATGACCACAAAAGGAAGGTTGGTATTGATTTTGGGAGTTTAAGTCACAACAGTTTAGGAATTAGGGGCCAAAAAGGGACCCAAATAAGCATTTTTCTTGGTTTTTGCACCATAACGTTAGTATAAGTAAATAGAAATCTATGAAATTTAAACACAAGGTTTATGACTATAAAAGGAAGGTTAGTATTGATTTTTGGAGTTTTGGTCCCAACAGTTAAGGAAAAAGGGGCCCAAAGGGTCCAAAATTAAACTTTGTTTGATTTCATCAAAATTGAATAATTGGGGTTCTTTAATATGCCGAATCTAACTGTGTATGTAGATTCTTAATTTTTGGTCCCGTTTTCAAATTGGTCTACATTAAGGTCCAAAGGGTCCAAAATTAAACTTAGTTTGATTTTAACCAAAATTGAAACCTTGGGGTTCTTTGATAAGCTGAATCTAAAAATGTACTTAGATTTTTGATTATTGGCCCAGTTTTCAAGTTGGCCAAATCCGGGTCCAAAATTAAACATTGTTTGATTTCATCAAAAATTGAATAATTGGGGTTCTTTGATATGCCAAATCTAACTGTGTATGTAGATTCTTAATTTTTGGTCCAGTTTTAAAATTGGTCTAAATTAAAGTGCAAAGGGTCCAAAATTAAACTAAGTTTGATTTTAACAAAAATTAAATTCTTGGGCCTCTTTGATATGCTGAATCTAAACACTTATATTTTTGATTATGGGCCCAGTTTTCAAGTTGGTCCAAATCAGGATCTAATTATTATATTAAGTATTGTGCAATAGCAAGTCTTTTCAATTGCACAGTATTGTGCAATGGCAAGAAATATCTAATTTCACAATATTGTGAAATAGCATTTTTTTTTTTGATTAAGAGTTATCTTTCTTTGTCCAGTATAGTAAGCAAGAAATATCTGCAAGAATTTTTTTAATTGGAGTTATCTTTCTTTGTCCAGAATTAACTTAAATCTTTGTTATATACAATATACAATGTATATTCACTTTTTACTACCAACTGATAAATTTAAATAATCTTTACCATTCAGTGATAACAAGCAGTTTTTTTACATCTTAATATTTTATGATGTATTTAAATGAGTAGTTATTGTTGCAAACTCCATTAGAATATTTTAATTGAAATTAGTTTTGGAATAAGGGAAAGGGGGATGTGATTAAAAAATTGGGTTCAATTTTTCTCATTTGAAATTTCATAAATAAAAAGAAAATATCTTCAAACATTTTTTTGAGAGGATTTATATTCAACAGCATAGTGAATTGTCTAAGAGAAAACAAAAATTTTAAGTTCATTTGAATACATTCATTCTGTGTCAGAAACCTATGCTGTGTCAACTATTTAATCACAATCCAAATTTAGAGCGGAATCCAACTTGAATGTTGTGTCCATACTTGCCCCAACCGTTCAGGGTTCAACCTCTGCGGTCGTATAAAGCTACGCCCTGCGGAGCATCTGGTTGATTATGGGCCCAGTTTTCAAGTTGGTCCAAATCAAGATCTAAAATATTATATTAAGTATTGTGCAATAGCAAGTCTTTTCAATTGCACAGTATTGCACAATGGCAAGAAATATCTAATTGCACAATATTGTGAAATAGCAATATATTTTTTTAATTAGAGTTATCTTTCTTTGTCCAGAATAGTAAGCAAGAAATATCTAATTGCACAATATTGTGAAATAGCAATATTTGTTTTTAATTGGAGTTATCTTTCTTTGTCCAGAATCAACTCAAATCTTCGTTATATACAATGTATATTCACTTTTTACTACCAACTGATAAATTAAAATAATCTTTACCATTCAGTGATAACAAGCAGTTTTTTTTACATCTTAATATCTTATGATGTATTTAAATGAGTAGTTATTGTTGCAAACTCCATTAGAAATTTAATTGAGATTAATTTGGAATAAGGGAAAGGGGGATGTGATTAAAAAAATTCGGTTCAATTTTTATACGACCGCAAATTTTGAAAAAAATTTCGTCGTATATTGCTATCACGTTGTCGTCGTCGTCGTCGTCCGAATACTTTTAGTTTTCGCACTCTAACTTTAGTAAAAGTGAATAGAAATCTATGAAATTTTAACACAAGGTTTATGACCATAAAAGGAAGGCTGGTATTGATTTTGGGAGTTTTGGTCCCAATATTTTAGGAATTAGGGGCCAAAAAGGGCCCAAATAAGCATTTTCTTGGTTTTCGCACTATAACTTTAGTTTAAGTGAATAGAAATCTATGAAATTTTGACACAAGGTTTATGACCACAAAAGAAAGGTTGGGACTGATTTTGGGAGTTTTGGTTTCAACAGTTTAGGAATTAGGGGCCAAAAAAGGGCCCAAATAAGCATTATTCTTGGTTTTCGCACAATAACTTTAGTTAAAGTAAATAGAAATCAATGAAATTTAAACACAATGTTTATGACCACAAAAGGAAGGTTGGTATTGATTTTGGGAGTTTCGGTCCCAACAGTTTAGGAATTAGGGGCCAAAAAGGGACCCAAATAAGCATTTTTCTTGGTTTTCGCACCATAGCGTTAGTATAGGTAAATAGAAATCTATGAAATTTAAACACAAGGTTTATGACTATAAAAGGAAGGTTGGTATTGATTTTGGGAGTTTTGGTCCCAACAGTTAAGGAAAAAGGGGCCCAAAGGGTCCAAAATTAAACTTTGTTTGATTTCATCAAAATTGAATAATTGGGGTTCTTTAATATGCCGAATCTAACTGTGTATGTAGATTCTTAATTTTTGGTCCCGTTTTCAAATTGGTCTACATTAAGGTCCAAAGGGTCCAAAATTAAACTTAGTTTGATTTTAACAAAAATTGAAACCTTGGGGTTCTTTGATATGCTGAATCTAAAAATGTACTTAGATTTTTTATTATTGGCCCAGTTTTCAAGTTGGCCCAAATCGAGGTCCAAAATTAAACATTGTTTGATTTCATCAAAAATTGAATAATTGGGGTTCTTTGATATGCCAAATCTAACTGTGTATTTAGATTCTTAATTTTTGGTCCAGTTTTAAAATTGGTCTAAATTAAAGTGCAAAGGGTCCAAAATTAAACTAAGTTTGATTTTAACAAAAATTAAATTCTTGGGCCTCTTTGATATGCTGAATCTAAACATGTACTTAGATTTTTGATTATGGGCCCAGTTTTCAAGTTGGTCCAAATCAGGATCTAAAATTATTATATTAAGTATTGTGCAATAGCAAGTCTTATCAATTGCACAGTATTGTGCAATGGCAAGAAATATCTAATTTCACAATATTGTGAAATAGCAAATTTTTTTTTAATTAAGAGTTATCTTTCTTTGTCCAGTATAGTAAGCAAGAAATATCTGCTAGATTTTTTTTTAATTGGAGTTATCTTTCTTTGTCCAGAATCAACTTAAATCTTTGTTATATACAATATACAATGTATATTCACTTTTTACTACCAACTGATAAATTTAAATAATCTTTACCATTCAGTGATAACAAGCAGTTTTTTTACATCTTAATATTTTATGATGTATTTAAATGAGTAGTAATTGTTGCAAACTCCATTAGAATATTTTAATTGAAATTAGTTTTGGAATAAGGGAAAGGGGGGTGTGATTAAAAAATTGGGTTCAATTTTTCTCATTTGAAATTTCATAAATAAAAAGAAAATTTCTTCAAACATTTTTTTGAGAGGCTTAATATTCAACAGCATAGTGAATTGCTCTAAGAGAAAACAAAAATTTTAAGTTCATTTGAATACATTCATTCTGTGTCAGAAACCTATGCTGTGTCAACTATTTAATCACAATCCAAATTTAGAGTGGAATCCAGCTTGAATGTTGTGTCCATACTTGCCCCAACCGTTCAGGGTTCAACCTCTGCGGTCGTATAAAGCTACGCCCTGCGGAGCATCTGGTCTCATTTGAAATGAAATTTCATAAATAAAATGAAAATTTCTTCAAACATTTTTTTGAGAGGATTAATATTCAACAGCATAGTGAATTGCTCTAAGAGAAAAAAAAATTTTAAGTTCATTAGAACACATTCATTCTGTGTCAGAAACCTATGCTGTGTCAACTATTTAATCACAATCAAAATTTAGAGCTGAATCCAGCTTGAATGTTGTGTCCATACTTGCCCCAACCGTTCAGGGTTCAACCTCTGCGGTCGTATAAAGCTACGCCCTGCGGAGCATCTGGTTGAAATTTACAACCTATTTATTTATTTCCAGCATACAAATTCCAAGAAAATTTAATCAGGACCATGAAACAGATAGAAGACACATATTTTGAACTTGCCAACACATGTCCACAGAATTGTTTAGTGATCTGTGATAGAGGGATAATGGACGCCTCAGCGTGTAAGTAAACATCAATCAGGCTTATATTCTAGGAACACTAAATAACTAGTATGTACATGTTTTTACAGCTGATTGCATTGAGTGTGTAGGTAAAGGTAGCTTGGTTAGCTTGATTGCTAGCTGAAATGTGAATATGAAGAAGAAGATGTGGTATGATTGCCAATGAGACAACTATCCCGAAAGACCAAAATGACACACATTAACAACTATAGATCACTGTACGGCCTTCAACAATGAGCAAAGCCCATACCGCATAGTCGGCTATAAAAGGCCCCGAAAAGTCAATGTAAAACAATTCAAACGAGAAATCTAACGGCCTTATTTATGTAAAAAATGAACAAGAAACAAATATATAACGCATAAACAAACGACAACCACTAATTTACATGCTCCTGACTTGGGACAGACACATACATAAATAATGTGGTGGGGTTAAACATGTTAGCGGGATCCCAACTATCACCCTAACCTGGGAAAGTGGTGTAACAGTAAAACATAAGAAGGAACTATAAAAATCAGTTGAAAAAGGCTTAACCCTTTAGATGGACAAAAATGCAAGTGGACGTGGACAGGTACTTGTACATCCCGACACAAAAAGACACAATGAAGTCGTTATTAGGTTAGATAAACTACCCTCCTTATAAGAGTAGCTAGACAAACAAGTCTATTTTTGTTTTTGACTTAAATAAGTCGAAACATGTATTTATTATAAAATGCAGTTTCAATTTTAGACTTATTTAAGTCAGAAAATGACAGACTTGTTTAGGTCTATTTATGTTGGTGAAAAAACTTAATGTTACTTTGTGGCCAAACTACACCACCTATGTCAGCAAAAACCTGTATGAGAGTTCACAAGGACTTGAGCTATCTATATTTAATTATCTAATTGGACATCCTTACTAAACACAGATGTTTTACCTCATTAAGTGTGATTCCAGGTGGTAGCATTGTAAGGTTATTAACATTATCTCTGATTTTTTAGACTCTCATTCATATTTTTCTTTAAAAGACAAAGCATTGGCTTTCAATGTTATCATTATTTGATTTAGATGCATGACCTCCTTATAAATATGCGTGGGTCTTGAAGTTAACCAATTTTGATCACTTATCGACTTGTAGGAGTCGATATTTGCAACTTTTTGATTCTGGCCAATTATTTCTTGTTTATCAATATTGGACTTATTCAAGTCGTATTTTGTCTTACATTAAAGGGAGACAAATCCTAAAACTTACAAATTTAGACCTCTATGAGTCAAAAGCAGATTCAGACTTATTTATGTCTGAGCTCTGACTGACTAGTGCTACAGATAACCAGTCTGTCTGTCTGAAGGACTAGGCTTTTTGAAAGGAAAATTAAATGAAACATAAAATGAGGTTCTTATGGGGTAAAAAAAAAATGAGGTGCATATGGGGTAACAAAAAGGTTAACATGACATTACTTCACAATTATTGGTTTGACAACGTTAAAATGAAAGTGAAAGTAAAAGCTAATAATGAATTGTCAATATTATTTGATATTGTTAGATTTACCAACAGAAGACTGGGAGCAGATGAAAGCTGACAACAATTGGAATGAGATCCAGTTAAGAGATAATAGATACAATCAAGTTATCCACATGGTATCGGCAGCACGAGGGGCAGAGATGTTTTACACTGTAGCTGGTCATCAGACTAGACACGAGAGTATAAACCAAGCAATAGAACTAGACCAAATCACAGCTGGGGTATGTTTATATCAAAATAAGGAGATATGGTATGCAGTCTTCACACTTAACCACGACTCCTACAGCAGTGGCTGGAAAAATTGCTTTCGTGCTTGTAAATTCTTCTCTACAAGCCAACAGAATTCAACTAAAATTTTCAAAAAATTGAGCTTCTGTCTTGTGGATTCAAGTTAAGCATATAGGCTGGACCGTATGATTGCCAATGAGAATCTATCCACCAAAGTTCAACTGAAGTGGATGTAGGCCATTATAGGCAAGCGTGCAGGTTTCAACAATGAGAAAAACCCACACAGATAGTCGGCTAGGTTTGTTTGTTGTTTAATGCCTCTTTCAGCACTTTTGTAATATACCTGCATACAAATTTCTATATTTAAAATGCAAATTTTTTTTTTAAACAATGAAGTATAAAAAAATTTCATTAAAGAAGATATCAAAACTAGCAGTCTAATTATTTATAGGAAAACATACATGTTGTTTGCTTGTTGGTTGGTTGCCGTCACTTTGACATGTTCCCAATTTCAATTCTCAATTTAATGAACAGTAGTTTCTGGTTTCTGAATTTTTATGTTGAAAAACTTAATCTCAAAAGAAAAGAAGAGAAAATGTGTTTTGAATTTTTAAAATAAATTTTGTTTTGTTTGTAGGCATGGGTAGGACATCCATATTATGATGTGATAGACAATACTAATTATGTTTTGTAGGCATGGGTAGGACATCTGTATTATGATGTGATAGACAATACTAATTATGTTTTGTAGGCATGGGTAGGACATCCATATTATGATGTGATAGACAATACTAATTATGTTTTGTAGGCATGGGTAGGACATCCGTATTATGATGTGATAGACAATACTAATTATGTTTTGTAGGCATGGGTAGGACATCCGTATTATGATGTGATAGACAATACTAATTATGTTTTGTAGGCATGGGTAGGACATCCATATTATGATGTGATAGACAATACTAATTATGTTTTGTAGGCATGGGTAGGACATCCGTATTATGATGTGATAGACAATACGACTGGATTTGAAGGCAAAGTAATGAGAATGATTTCAGTAAGTATAAAAATGAAAGGATGTGAGATTGTCTGACTGATGTAAAATAAACAATCACACATTCTGACCCATCTAGTTTCAAGTGTGTTCAGATTTTTTTTAAAGAAAAAATAAACCATATCTTTTGCATTACATTCCCATGAGACATAATTGCAAATACCGTAGATTTATTAAGTATCCACAAAAAAATGGTAGCCATGGAAATGATGAATCCACAGTAAACATTTAGTGTAAACTTTTCTGTATTCTTTTCTTTAAATACATAGATTTCATTAAAATTTGTATATCAAAATATTGCTATTATATATTATTATGTACTTAAAAATTCAAGAAGTGGGCAAGGTTCATGTGAACTATTTTTAAAAGTCTGGAATATTTTATGGCTAAAAAGACTACTTTTAGTATAATATGTGATGTGGATGTCTTATATTATAGCAATTATAAATAATGATTTGTTCATTGAAAAAGTATGGGACTAGAATAGAAGCATTTTAAACTTTGAAAAAAAATTATGTCTAATTTAGGCTGTATGTAATAGATTGGGTATAGATACTGGTGATCGACTCAGTACCAACAGTAAAAAGAGGAAGTTCCTTGTCACTGGTGTACTGGATTGGACAGTAAGTATATATAATGTAGGCTGTATGTAATAGATTGGGTATAGATACTGGTGATAGACTCAGTACCAACAGTAAAAAGAGGAAGTTCCTTGTCACTGGTGTACTGGATTGGACTGTAAGTATATATAATGTAGGCTGTATGTAATAGATTGGGTATAGATACCGGTGATAGACTCAGTACCAACAGTAAAAAGAGGAAGTTCCTTGTCACTGGTGTACTGGATTGGACTGTAAGTATATATAATGTAGGCTGTATGTAACAGATTGGGTATAGATACTGGTGATAGACTCAGTACCAATAGTAAAAAGAGGAAGTTCCTTGTCACTGGTGTACTAGATTGGACAGTAAGTATATATAATGTAGGCTGTATGTAATAGATTGGGTATAGATACTGGTGATAGACTCAGTACCAATAGTAAAAAGAGGAAGTTCCTTGTCACTGGTGTACTAGATTGGACAGTAAGTATATATAATGTAGGCTGTATGTAATAGATTGGGTATAGATACTGGTGATAGACTTAGTACCAACAGTAAAAAGAGGAAGTTCCTTGTCACTGGTGTACTGGATTGGACTGTAAGTATATATAATGTAGGCTGTATGTAACAGATTGGGTATAGATACCGGTGATCGACTCAGTACCAACAGTAAAAAGAGGAAGTTCCTTGTCACTGGTGTACTAGATTGGACAGTAAGTATATATAATTTAGGCTGTATGTAACAGATTGGGTATAGATACTGGTGATCGACTCAGTACCAACAGTAAAAAGAGAAAGTTCCTTGTCACTGGTGTACTGGATTGGACAGTAAGTATATATAATGTAGGCTGTATGTAATAGATTGGGTATAGATACTGGTGATCGACTCAGTACCAATAGTAAAAAGAGGAAGTTTCTTGTCACTGGTGTACTGGATTGGACAGTAAGTATATATAATGTAGGCTGTATGTAATAGATTGGGCATAGATACCGGTGATCGACTTAGTACCAATAGTAAAAAGAGAAAGTTCCTTGTCAATTGTGTACTGGATTGGACAGTAAGTATATATAATTTAGGCTGTATGTAATAGATTGGGTATAGATACCGGTGATCGACTTAGTACCAATAGTAAAAAGAGGAAGTTCCTTGTCACTGGTGTACTGGATTGGACAGTAAGTATATATAATGTAGGCTGTATGTAATAGATTGGGCATAGATACTGGTGATAGACTCAGTACCAACAGTAAAAAGAGGAAGTTCCTTGTCACTGGTGTACTGGATTGGACTGTAAGTATATATAATGTAGGCTGTATGTAATAGATTGGGTATAGATACTGGTGATAGACTCAGTACCAACAGTAAAAAGAGGAAGTTCCTTGTCACTGGTGTACTGGATTGGACTGTAAGTATATATAATGTAGGCTGTATGTAATAGATTGGGTATAGATACCGGAGATCGACTCAGTACCAACAGTAAAAAGAGGAAGTTCCTTGTCACTGGTGTACTAGATTGGACAGTAAGTATATATAATGTAGGCTGTATGTAATAGATTGGGTATAGATACTGGTGATCGACTCAGTACCAACAGTAAAAAGAGGAAGTTCCTTGTCACTGGTGTACTGGATTGGACAGTAAGTATATATAATGTAGGCTGTATGTAACAGATTGGGTATAGATACTGGAGATCGACTCAGCACCAACAGTAAAAAGAGGAAGTTCCTTGTCACTGGTGTACTGGATTGGACTGTAAGTATGCTGGCTTTAAGTAAAAAATCAAATGGTCTAATCTTTATTCAAAACAATAACGAGAAACACTGATGCACCACATCAACAAACAACAACTACTGAACATCAGATTTCTGACTTAGGACAGGTGCAAACCTTTACCCTTATCTGAAACAAAAGTGTACCATCACAACATAAAAAGACACACTTTAAACCTGCATTGAGATATATACTGTAGAAACATAAATTTTCGTGGGGTTAAAATTTCGTGGTTTTGTCTCTCTGTAAGATTTCATGGGAATTTAATTTCATGGTTTCCTTAAACTGTATGTGATTTTATTTGGAGGTTAACTTTTCTTGGGGTTTTTAATTTCGTGGATATATTCTTTCCACCAAATAAACAAAATTAAATCTAATATAAAAGATGTGGTATGATTGCCAATGAGACAAAGCTCCACAAGAGACCAAATGACGCAGAAATAAATAACTATAGGTCACTGTATAGCCTTCAACAATGAGCAAAGCCCATACCATAGCTTGTTTTATGAAAAATAAAAATAGAAAAAAAAATGATAGACAGCAACCACCAAATTACAGGCTTCTTGACTTTAAAATTATATTTTTAAACTATCAAAGATAATATAAATAACATGTTATATTGATTCTATTTTTAGATATTCCCTCCCCATCAGAAGTTTATGGTAACCCATGACTATCTTGTCACACCTAGTCGTAAAATGCAGGCCAGAATACGCAAGCGGGGACAAAATGGTTTGTTTATTTTTAGCTCACCTGGCCCGAAGGGCCAAGTGAGCTTTTCCCATCACTTTGCGTCCGGCGTCCGTCGTCGTCCGTCGTCCGGCGTCCGTCGTCGTTGTTAACTTTTACAAAAATCTTCTCCTCTGAAACTACTGGGCCAAATTGAACCAAACTTGGCCACAATCATCATTGGGGTATCTAGTTTAAAAAATGTGTGGCGTGACCCGGTCAACCAACCAAGATGGCCGCCACGGCTAAAAATAGAACATAGGGGTAAAATGCAGTTTTTGGCTTATAACTCAAAAACCAAAGCATTTAGAGGAAATCTGACATGGGGTAAAAATGTTTATCAGGTCAAGATCTATCTGCCCTGAAATTTTCAGACGAATCAGACAATCCGTTGTTGGGTTGCTGCCCCTGAATTTGTAATTTTGAGGAAATTTTGCTGTTTTTGGTTATTATCTTGAATATTATTATAGATAGAGATAAACTGTAAACAGCAATTATGTTCAGCAAAGTAAGATTTACAAATAAGTCAACATGACCGAAATGGTCAGTTGACCCCTTTAGGAGTTATTGCCCTTTATAGTCAATTTTTAACCATTTTTCGTAAATCTTAGTTATCTTTTACAAAAATCTTCTCCTCTGAAACTACTTGGCCAAATTAATCCAACCTTGGCCACAATCATCTTTGGGGTATCTAGTTTAAAAAATGTGTGGCGTGACCCAGTCAACCAACCAAGATGGCCGCCACGGCTAAAAATAGAACATAGGGGTAAAATGCAATTTTTGGCTTATAACTCAAAAACCAAAGCATTTAGAGGAAATCTGACATGGGGTAAAAATGTTTATCAGGTCAAGATCTATCTGCCCTGAAATTTTCAGACGAATCAGACAATCCGTTGTTGGGTTGCTGCCCCTGAATTAGTAATTTTGAGGAAATTTTGCTGTTTTTGGTTATTATCTTGAATATTATTATAGATAGAGATAAACTGTAAACAGCAATTATGTTCAGCAAAGTAAGATTTACAAATAAGTCAACATGACCGAAATGGTCAGTTGACCCCTTTAGGAGTTATTGCCCTTTATAGTCAATTTTTAACCATTTTTCGTAAATCTTAGTTATCTTTTACAAAAATCTTCTCCTCTGAAACTACTTGGCCAAATTAATCCAACCTTGGCCACAATCATCTTTGGGGTATCTAGTTTAAAAAATGTGTGGCGTGACCCAGTCAACCAACCAAGATGGCCGCCACGGCTAAAAATAGAACATAGGGGTAAAATGCAATTTTTGGCTTATAACTCAAAAACCAAAGCATTTAGTGGAAATCTGACGGGGTAATAATGTTTATCAGGTCAAGATCTATCTGCCCTGAAATTTTCAGATGAATCGGACAACCCGTTGTTGGGTTGCTGCCCCTGAATTAGTAATTTTGAGGAAATTTTGCTGTTTTTGGTTATTATCTTGAATATTATTATAGATAGAGTTAAACTGTAAACAGCAATTATGTTCAGCAAAGTAAGATTTACAAATAAGTCAACATGACCGAAATGGTCAGTTGACCCCTTTAGGAGTTATTGCCCTTTATAGTCAATTTTTAACCATTTTTCGTAAATCTTAGTTATCTTTTACAAAAATCTTCTCCTCTGAAACTACTTGGCCAAATTAATCCAACCTTGGCCACAATCATCTTTGGGGTATCTAGTTTAAAAAATGTGTGGCGTGACCCGGTCAACCAACCAAGATGGCCGCCACGGCTAAAAATAGAATATGGGGGTAAAATGCAGTTTTTGGCTTATAACTCAAAAAACAAAGCAATTAGAGCAAATCTGAAAATGGTCAATTAACCCACTAAGGAGTAATTGTCCTTTATAGTCAATTTTTAACAATTTTCATAAAATTTGTAAATTTTTATTAACATTTTCCACTGAAACTACTGGGCCAAGTTCATTATAGATAGAGATAATTGTAAGCAGCAAGACTGTTTAGTAAAGTAAGATTTACAAACACATCACCATCACCAAAACACAATTTTGTCATGAATCCTTCTGCTTCCTTTGTTTAATATTCACATAGACCAAGGTGAGCGACACAGGCTCTTTAGAGCCTCTAGTTATCAATTCCGAGAAAATATAATAAATCTTTTCAAGTTGCACAATTAATGAAAAATGGTATAAATAATTCAAGGTGCACAATTAATAAAAAAAATAATTAGAATAAATAATTCAAGGTGCACAATTAATAGAAAAATCAAATAATTTCTGAGTTCAAGAAGAATGCATGAAGTAGATTGTTGGAAATATATATTTTAAGGATGTTCTTAAATGAAATAATCTAGAATGTAAGTCTGAAGAGCATTAGTTACAGAACAAAGTATTTTATTATATCGTAGAAAAAAATCCTAAACTTGGCCTAAGTACATCCTGTAGTTGAAGAAAGAAATTGTTCAATCATAAATATTTGAAATGAAAGTAAAGATTATCATTTGTATTTCAGGTCAATGGACATATACACATACTATCCGCAGGCCGGAGATTAATGAAGAAAGTGTAGAACTCAGGATGGCCATTAATAGTAGAGATTACGAGGTCTGATATTTATTTACATGTACATATTTTTGGGGGCATGGGAGGCACTCAAATAGATTAAATATAGGCGGTTGCATTTTGTAAAATTTATAAGAATAATTGGAAAAATAAAAATTTTATTTTATGACTGGTCAAGGTCTTAAAAAATGTTGCTCATGCGCTCTATGCTTTTGTTTGTGGAACAGACCTAGATATAAGAAGAACTGGTATGAGTGCCAATGAGACAACTCTTCATCCAAGTCACAATTTATAAAAGTAAACCATTATAGGTCAAAGCACGTCTTCTACACAGAGCCTAGGCTCACATCAAAAACAGCAAACTATTAAGGGCTCGGAAAAGTGTAAAACTATTCAAACGGGAAAACCAACAGCCTTATCTATATAGAAAACAAGACATGAGAAACACTTATGAACCATATCAACAATGGACCACCACTGATCAACAGATTCCTGCCTTATGGTTTAAATGTTTTAATGGTACCTAGTTCATTATGAAGTCTTATTTCTGGTAGTTTCATCATTAGAATTACAATAAAAAGACTGAAAAACATATGCAAGAAACAAAGTCTCCCTCTGTTTGACTATAATTTATGAAAAAGATGACATTATTTGAACTTTTTTAATTGGGACTCAGCAGCCAAAACTGTGTAAACTTGCGTCACAGATATACAACACAACTGACTAAATAATTCAAACAAAAATACAAAATACAAAGAATCCAACAAAAATTTATTGCAGTTATGGTATATATACTTTTTCAATAAATACAAATTGAGTAAAAAGTAAATACAACTGTACAAAGGTTAACAAAATATAAAATACACTGTAAAAATAACTTTTATCCAAATAGCACCTTTTTGTAAAAAAAGGCATTTTACTGCATTGACATCTTTGAGTAAGACATCTAGTGCAACATATCTTTTTAGATTAGGTCTCCCTAAGGCATTTGTTCTTATTTTTATCACAGTCAAGAAAACATATATATGATAAAAATGAAATGAAAATAAGAAGATTTTGTATGCATGCAATGAGACAGCTCTCCACAAGAGACTTAATTACACAGAAATTAAGAACAATAGGTCCCTGTATGGTCTTTAACAATGAGTAAAACCCATTATCACATATTTGTTACCAATACGTTGGGTTTTGCATATCATGCATATGTAATTAACTAAAAATTCCCTGCAGCAAATAAGAGGTTATTGGTTATTGTGCCCTGATTCCAAATGACATGACGTCATTGCATCCTTAACAATAGGTTTGTGATAAAATGTTTTAAGATTTTACCTTTTATGTTTCATTAAATTGTTATAATTGACCTTTTTTTTTCTTTTCTGCAGAACTCAAATATGTTATAAAAAGATTATCTTTTCCATATTGGCCCGGGTATCGTCCCTTGACCCATATTGGCCCTTGGCTAAAGCCTCAAGGCCGATATGGGAGTTTCAGGATGATACCAGTACCAATATGGATAAGTGCATGTTATAATCTATACTTACACTATAAAGTTGTTGAGTCAGAAGTACTTTTGTGGATGCATCTTGTAATCATATATGTAGTGAATTAGTTTCTTCAGTAGTTGTGATTTAGAATTGTTATTTATAGATTTTATTAGCCCAAAGAGATTATAGACATTACTCCATTTACAAGAAAAGGACCTGCTTCCTGTGGAACAACCATTATTTCCATCTAGATGAGTATGAAGATCCATGCCCTCCAGGGTGAGTCTATAAAGTCAAATAAATAGTTTAAGTACAATACTCTTGTCTGGTCACGGTAGTCCTAATACAAAATTTGTGTTTGAAACATCAAAATTAGTTATTTGTTTGGTCAAATTCAATACATTAATACAAAGAATTGAGAGTACATTTTTTTATGGCTTGTATGCAGACTTTTGGTTAAAACCACTTAATTAAATATCATAAGATTAAAATTGTTCTTTAAGCCACTGCAATTAAATAAATTCTAATACTATAAGATTCTATCTGAATGTGAATGAAATCAAATTTTTAAATCTGAAAATATAAACAATGAATAAAGTTGAATATTTTTTTTTTGACAGGTGTAAAGGATTGATCCTTCTAGAAACATACACAACCCTCGAAGGAGATGACTTAAAAGTTCCAGATTTTCTACAGATCGAACAAGAAGTGACTGGAAATTCCAAATATTCCATGTTTAATTTATCAATAAAAGAAGAAATGGACCGAACCAAAAGTGATGCTTCTATCGATAGTAGAGATGTGTAAAATCCTTAGATTTTCTTCGTATATTTTTAATCATCTTGTCAATGTTCAGGTGCTCAAATCAACATATGTTTTAAATTGGTTTTGTTCTGTTATGTCCAGGTGTTTTAACAAAATGGACATAAAAGATTGTTCAAGTTGTAAGATAAGACCAAATCTAGGAATATATTTCTACCAAATTTTTGTTAAGTTTAAATTTGTTCATTCCCAAACAGTTCAGAAGAAAAAAGTACAGGCCAATTTGGTTCCCTCCAAAACTATACCTCTTCCTTCCAATGCTTTTGTTCTTTGGGTTTCTCAATCTTTTTGTGTTTTGAAACTACCTTATTAAGGATGTTTGCTGCTCAGTTTCAAAATAAATAACTTTCCATAAAACCAGTATATATTGATAGGGGATTAATTGAGGAATCAAAAAAGTTAAAAAAAATATAGGGGTCAATGTGCTTGTTTTCGAGATATTAGCCATTGAAATTTTGGCGGGAACATGTTCTCTCTTGACTTTTCATAGCTTTATCATTGACCATTTAAAAATGGCAAAAACTGTCAAAAAATAAATAAGATTTTATAAGACTTTTACAAATGGCTTATAATCATACATGTAAAAGATTCATAAAAAGAAAAATGGGGGTTCATGGGCAATTTGTTTTAAGGCATTTAAATGGATAAAACCAGAGGATTTCGAAAATCTGACAAAAATTACAAAACATGACAAGCAAACATCCTTAAGGGCTTTACCATTAAAATGGAGGATTTGTTCAATGTTTTATTATTATTTTAATGTCCCTGCCCTACTGGATTATCTTGTAAACCGGAAGATTGTATGACAGATTTGTACATGAATGTTTAAGAATGAACCAGGACTCTTTGTTTTTCATATGGTGCAATTTATTTTGCATTTGATCAGGGTTTGAAATTAGCAGGGTTCCCACTAGCCAATGACTCTTTAAATTTGGTGTGTGCTACTAAAATTTATGTTTTTCTTGTATAAAACTATATATATTGATTTCAAAAATTTAACTTCAATGATGCTTTGTTATTACAATTTCCTAATAAGCAGATATATAAGCTGAGTCTGATAGAAATCGACCTTATGCAAGTGCACATTTATGTGTGCATGTATACAAATTAGATTCGTTTGAGGAACATTCAACATGTTCAAATAGGAAATAAAAGTGTTTTATAGAGTTCTTAACACAAATCAATTTTAAAACTGTTACAGACCTTTGATAGAGATTTTATTTCAAGCCAAAATATGATAACAGGTAGATTGATTTACACTTGCATAAGGTCGATGTTCTATCTGGCAGAACCCAAATGTTTACAGAATTTCCTCCATAAACAGTCAGGAATGAGCATTTGAACAAGTAGCATTCATATGTCAGTATTTTAATTTTGTGTTACATGTATCCCTTAGACTCTGTTATTATTGTGTTGTTTTGACACATGATACACTTTGTTACATACACATTCATACAACAGTTGTTATAGAATTATTTCTTGTTGAATTTTTCATAAATTTATTTTTTGGCAAACTGTTTGCTGCATAAATGAAATTATGTATAGATTGATTTTAGTGTCAATATGCTCTTTTGAAATTCTAGTATTAATCCATTTTCTTTAAATTTAATGATGCATTTGTAGAAGGCCAAAAAATATCCTATTAATGTAGGGAATATCAATTAACAAAAGATAGATAGTTATTTTTATATGCCTCCAAGATTCAAATAGGAAAAACAAAAAATTGGGAAAAACCTATGTTGGTATTATCGGAAGGTTTACCTTTTCCAACAAAATAAGGAGGGAAAAGAGCCCAACAATTAAAGTTGGCATTTTGTTAACCAAGAGAAAACTATAAGGTAAGCAAGCAATTGTTTTCATTGTTTTTGTCTAATTTTATATTGTGGGAACTGAAGTCACATGTTGTTTATTTATAACTTTTTTATTTACATTTTCATCATTTGCTGCTGTTGAATTGTTTTCTGCTTCATTTTTGTGCTTGAATTTTTTATTCATTTATTTCACATTATAAGACAAGTCTTCACATATCATAACTATGAAAGAGTCTCAAATCAGTCAATTTTCATATCATTATTAAAATGTTTAGATTTCATTTCAAAGTTATATAATTTTAATTTTTATTAACCTGGCAGAGTTGCTTTATCTTGACAGGAATAAGGAAATATAAAATTGATAAGTTTGAGGGGATGAGTCATCCCAAATTCCAGATGTTAAAGTATTGTTACCTGGATTAATCATTACTTCCCGAGTTCGATAGGTGTAAATCCCTAATTCCCACACAAAAAAAAGTCAATCTCGACAACCCAAAATGTCATCCTGCTTCTCAAAATTGACAGCTACCTCTACAATTCCGTTCCAAAAACCTTATATTAAAAGAGATTCTTCATCCTAGTCATCTATTGTCAATTTTATTACAATGTCCTTAGTAACATCCCGGTGTAGAACATTTTATTTAAAGTAGATTTATGGAAGCTATCACTTATTTAATCAGATTCTACCAATTGCTGTAACATTTAATGTAATTTTTATAAGGAACTGCAAAATTTTGATTCTTATTGTACAATGAATTTCACATTCTACATAAACTAGGTTTCTGTGTGCATTCAACCATTCATGCAATTTCAAAGTGCTTTTCCTAAGTATTATGTACTGAGTAATCAGACAGCCCCTTAATATATAATGTTTCTAAGGCAGCCTTATTTGTTATGGATAGTAACTTTTAATAGTTTTGTGTATCACTTACATTCTATTGAAATATGAATTGTACTGGATTGTATGTATGTTTTTTATTGACTGAAATCTCCAATTGTGTTATGATCCTTAGTTTATTAATCTTTTTAAAGGATTTGATAAGTGCCACTATTTGACACCTGTTTTTCCTCTTTTAGCGATTTTATACCAAAATTACCGAGCTAGATATACACGTCTTACATTTACCAATAGCAGGCATGAGAATATATTGTTGAATATTTCAGTCACTAGTTATGTTCCTTTATAATGCTTCATGCAAGCAGGGGCATCATCATCTGTCTGATGAAAACATTCTCCATTTATTTGAATATCAATTTGATTCGCCAATCATATTATAAAGAAAGATAAAAAAGTTACTATATATTTTATCAAAATGTGCATGGCAGTTTTGTATTTGATCTGAAAACGTTTTTTAAAGAGGCATTATCTTTGCATGAAATTATTTTAATGTTTGTTACAAGTGTATTTTGATTTTTCCCAGAATATCTCCTGAATGAATTTCATATCTAATTTAATAGAATAATTGTAAGATATATTTGTATATATATATGTGAATCAACATAATTTATTACCATAGTGTTCATGTATATAAAATACTCCACAAAACACACACTGTAAATTCAGAATAAAAATGATGTCATATATTTTTGGAAATCTTTGGCTACAGACAATAATTTGAAATGGATTAATGGCAAACCTTAAAAGGCTGTCTAATGAAATAGTATTACCAAAATACAGATTTCAAGCTTTATAATTTTGTAGTTCATATTTCTTGCAATAATGAAAACAACATCACATAATTTCTGAATTTACAGTTAATTTCATTTCAGTATCTGCTGATGTTGTGTTTAAGTTTATGGATTGTATATGTTACCACCAAAGTAACTGTAGACTTGCCAAATCTTAATCATAATTTTATAAAGTCTGGAGTATTGTTTACTCGCAAGAAAAATTGTGAAGTATTTTATTACCAAAGTAGAATTTTTTAAAGTTGCTATTAAGGCCCCTTAAGTGTAAATGTTCACATTTTGTATTTGGTTTTCATAAACAATCACTTAGATAACCCTTATGTTTGACTATTGTCAGAAATAAAACTATCAGAAACCTATTGGTTTATATGTAGGAGAAACTTGAAACATTATATTTCATTTAACCTGTGAACATCATAATTGTAATTGAATTTGTCTTTGCATGCAGCATTTATACATGCTTAGGTAAATAGACATTTGACAAATTAAATATGTGATCTGCAGATACATTATGAAATTGACTTTCGTCTCAAAAGCTACTGAGGGTGTAGAAATTATTTTATTCAATACATTTTATTTACCAAAGGATTGAATTAAAACTGAATTTTGAAATAAATTTGTATTACTGTCCGTCCAGACAAAGTGAAATCTCTGAAGTATTTTGTGTATCTCATTTACGTTGAATTTTAAAATAACAACGCTCAATTCTATTTTCTGTTTTGGAAATTATTATATTATCCGATTAAATTCCTTCCTGCAAATTGTTTAAGGTGTGAACCATTGTTAAAGGTCTATGAAACAGAGTGTATAATGGAGTTTTGTCATAAAGGCTCCCAAATAAAAAATGCAGGAGTGTGTGGGGCTTCTTTTTTTACCTCAACTGTGTTTCAGTCATATTATTAAATTCCTCATAAGTTGGGATTCTGTTTTTGATTCAAATTAATTATTAATCATTTCTGTATAGACTAAATACTTATGCACTAAAAATTATTGAATTCAGAAAAAAAAGTTAGATTGTGTTTAATAATATTAAGTTGCTTGATTATTTACATTAACTAAAAAAAAGAAGAAAAATAGCTCATTGATATAAAAAGAAAAAGAAAGGTATTTATAATAGTACAAAGGCTTAAACCTTTGATGGTGTAAAATTGCAAACAGGGAAATACTTTACAACTTGAATATGCTTATTGAAGTGATATCAAATTAAACAGCTTTTGCCAAATAGCAAGTTTGTTTTTCTGTAGTAAAATTTACCATTTTTGTAGGGTTTAAAGTCCATTGTTTAATTCATTTATACCAGGTTTTAATTGAGTCCTTCTATCAATGCATGTTGAAAGTATTTTCTTATTCTTTGATTAATATTGTTTATTGAGGTTTGTCTAATAAAATGATTCTTTTTAGTTTATGTTTTGAGTTGTCTTTCATTTTAATGAGTGCTAACCATAATATATGAATCTATTAGATAAAGGTTTACTGGTTTATTAGTCAGACACACAGATACAAGTAGTTTTTGATTGCATTAAACCACAATTATCTGATAATCTTTTATACCAGGTTTCAATTGTTTCATTCTGTCAATGCATGTTGAAAGTATTTTCTTATTCTTTGATTAATATTGTTTATTGAGGTTTGTCTAATAAAATGATTCTTTTTAGTTTATGTTTTGAGTTGTCTTTCATTTTAATGAGTGCTAACCATAATATATGAATCTATTAGATAAAGGTTTACTGGTTTATTAGTCAGACACACAGATACAAGTAGTTTTTGATTGCATTAAACCACAATTATCTGATAATCTTTTATACCAGGTTTCAATTGTTTCATTCTGTCAATGCATGTTGAAAGTATTTTCTTTTACTTTGATTAATATTGTTTATTGAGGTTTGTCTAATAAAATGATTCTTTTTAGTTTATGTTTTGAGTTGTCTTTCATTTTACAGAGTGCTAACCAAGATATATGAATCTATTAGATATTAAAAGATTAATGTTTTATTCGTCAGACCCACAGATACAACTTGTTTTTTGATTGCATTTAAACCAACAATATCTGGGTTGAGAATTTTTATAATCATAATATGAAAATTTTGAGTGTTTATCCCTTTTTAAATGGCCAAGCTTAAAACTAGAGATGCAATTTTGAGAAATTCCTAAAGGAGTGAAATTGATTTTGAGTGTAAATTTTACCTTTAGAGTTATTCTGTGTGCTGTGTGTTTCAATGACAAGATAATTTATTTGAATGATAATTTCTGTTTCTTATGATAATTTCTGTTTCTTATATGTTAATTGTTGATACACTATTTGTTGTGTAAACTTTTGAATACATGATGTGAGTCAATTATATATCTGTATCAATAAAACTTGATAACAATGGAAAAAATGTTTATTTTTATGCTCCCACCTACTTCAGTAGAGGGGTATGATGATTTCTGGTCTGTACCTTCATCAGTTCGTCAATCTCTACTGCTTTAGGTTTAAGTTTTTGGTCAAGGTAGTTTTGGATTAATTTGAAGTCCAATCAATTTAAAACTTAGTACACATGTCCCCTATAATAGTATAGTTCTATTTTATAGTTCTGACCCCAATTTCACAGTCCAATGAACATAGAAAATGATAATGCGGGTGGGGCATCTATGTACTTTTAACATATTCTTGTTAAACATCAGTCTTGTCACTGAAATAAAATTAACAGTACCTATTTTCTTGCACCAGATGCGCATTTCGACAATATATGTCCCTTTAGTGATGCTCGTGGCTAAAATATTTGAAATCCAAAGCTTATATAAAAGATGAGCTATAATCCAAAAGGTCCAAAAGTATAGCCAAATCCGTGAAAGGAATCAGAGCTTTCCATGAGGGAGATACATTCCTTATTTATAATAATTTCTAATATTTTGTAACAGCAAAATTAAAAAAAGAAAAAAAACGTATTTTCATGCTAGTACCGTAGTACTGGCTACTGGGCTGGTGATACCCTCGGGGACTTATAGGCCACCAGCAGAGGCATCGACTATTCAAGCCAAACAGCTATAAATGTGAATGTCCAATATTCAAACTGGCCCAACAGGGTAAAAAAACTATATATGATGTCATCAAAATTAGGAAATATATCTGACCAGGATTGACGCCAGACGAGCGTTTCATCTAAAAAAGACTCATAAGTGAATGAAAAAATGTTAAAAGGCCAAATAAAGTACGAAGTTGAAGAGCATTGAGGACCAAAAACTCATGAAAGTTTTGCCAATTACAACTAGGGTAATCTTTTTCTGAGGTAGAAAAGCCTTAGTACTTCAAAAATTCTAAATTTTGTTAACAGTTAATTAATACTTATGTACATATCAATGATAACTCAAGTCAACACAGAAGTGCTTACTACTGGGCTGGTGATACACTCGGGGAAATAAATCTCCAACAGCAGTGGCATCGACCCACTGGTTGAAAATAAACTCATCATAGAAACCTAAATGGGATTTGAAATTCTACTGAAATATTTAAAAATGTGAAGGGATTTTGGCATAACTATATATTGGGAGGTGTTTATCAAAACCGAGCTGCACGTCTAAATTTGAAGGTTAAAACTCCCCTCACCTATGTGAAAGATAACATGTATATAAACTCATCATAGATGCTAGGAATAAAATTATACATTTACGTCAGACGCGCGATTCGTCTTCAAAAGGCTCATGTATCATACCTTTATTCAGCCATTTAAGGATTTTGAGATATGTATGTTATTGGAGAAACTGCCCAGAGATTTATCCTACATTACACATAGGCTCTTCCACTCACCGTGAGTGTAGAATATGCTAAACTTTAGCATTTTATTGCAATACATTTCGGTGGGTTCTTATTTCATACATTCTGATTTTTGAGGCTCGTTTGATTATCAAACACAGTTGTTTTACGTAGATGATTTGATATTTTCCATTGGTATTTGTGTAGTCCTTTTTGGTTTCTCTTTTAGCTGTTCTGCAGTTAAATATGGTTGGTGCACGTTTTTTTTAAATTTATTTTTTATTTAAGGTTAAAAAATAATTACAACGAGAAAAGTGTTAATTGAGGTGATAGAAACGAGACGGAAACAACATTTTTCCTATAGCAATAATTACAGGACTACTTAATGTTTTGCAAAGAGGAATGATGATTGTTTCATGATGACTTACTGGGAGTAAATAAAACACCAATTAACTATTTCTTCAATATAAAGATGATGAAACCAACTAAGTATAATATGAAAAAAAATCATCAATTCAAACAATCGAATATATTTGTTAGATTTTTGAATGTAGGTATATTTTTTTTTTTATCTAGCCTGGTGAATGGAACGATTACATGGCGTACATCTTGTGTGACAGGGGTGATCTATCCTTTATCCCTTTATAATTGGTCATTGTTCAATGATCGTACTTTGGTCTGTTTCTCTGAAGCTATAAGCAATATGATAACAATAAGTGGTAGATTTGTTGCAAGTTTTCTTCAAAGCTTTTGTACTGTGACAAATCTCATCACAAATTGTTGAAATTTGATTTATGTACGCTAACATGTCATACAATACTGTTAAATATCAAAATTCTTCTTTTAAATTATAAACATTTCTAAATTCAAACAATGAGGTAAAATAACATAAACACGTCCTTGAAACAAGCAATTTTCGAGCCGTTATCAAAACTTTCAATTCAGAAATATGTTATATTTTGCATGTTAAAATTCATTGCCGAGAATTCGAAGATTTGCCTGTTCAGTTCTTTTTCTTTTTCTTTCATTTTTTAAAATGTATGCAATCATATCTGTGGACTTAAGCATATACATTTTGTGGATGACACCAAACCGTTTTTGTCGAGGCTGCAACTTTTGTTGCAGAAAGCTCGACATAGGGATAGTGATCCGGCGGCGGCGGCTACGGCGGCGGCGGTGTTAGCTCACTTCTAAAAAGCTTTATATTTCAGAAGGTGGAAGACCTGGATGCTTCATACTTTGTATATAGATGCCTCATGTTACGAAGTTTCCGTCAGTCACATGTCCAATGTCCTTGACCTCATTTTCATGGTTCAGTGGTCAAAGTTATTTTTTTTCAGTTTTGGTCTTTTTATCAAATACTATACGCCATAGGTCAACTATATTAAGTGTATGGAAATATTTTATGATCTATATATTAGTCGCGCAGGTTTTATTTGACATTGACCTCATTTTCATAGTTCATTGCTCAATGTCAAATGTTTGTGTTTTGGTCTATTTTTATTAAACTTTAAGTATTAGGTCAACTATATTTGTTTTATGGAAGCATTGTTAGCTGTACATGTCAGCCTGGCATGGTTCATCTGACCTTGACCCCATTTTCATGGTTCATTTGTCTGTTCTTGATTAATGTAACGTTTATGTGACAGTTGTGATAAAGCTTTATACTTAGGACTATCAACATAATATCAATGATAAGTAAAGAAGGCGAGACATTTCAGTGTGTGCACTCTTGTTAAAAATATGTTTTATGCTTTGACCGTCTATCTTTTGTCCTTTTTTACTGACAATAACAATTTAATTCGACGGCCAATATGCCCCAACATTAATTATAAAAATTGAAGATTGAGTAAAAAACTTTAGCAATATTCCAGTTTCAAGGTTTTAGGTGTTATTTCTACTTTTAGTCATGCTTATCAGGTACAGGTTTACTGTCTTACAGGAAGTTAAATGGCGACTGGAGGTCAGATTATTTACTCCGAAGAAAACTGCACCTGTTCTATTTGTTTAGAGAAACTCAAATCACCGAAACGTTTACCTTGTCTACACACATTTTGTGATCTTTGTATTCAGGAATTCCTTTCAGCGACAGAGCCTAGTGTAGATTTCAATCCTTCAGATTATTTGTGTCCTATATGTAGAGCAGTTTTATTTGTTATCAAACCAGAAATACCTTTATCGCGGTGGGTATCGCTACTGCCTGATATTCAGATAGGTTCTACAATGGAGAAATCTGAAAAGAAAGATAATGAAAATGAATGTAACACTTGTTCGCGACAAAATATAAGGTCAGAGGCTAAATTTTGGTGTCAAGACTGCAGGGATTCTTTTTGTGATCAATGTATTAAGTTACATAAGGTTATGAAATTTTCTGCTGATCATACCGTCGTTCAGATCAGTCAAATAAGCATGGATAAACATGATCTTGATCTTAGCATTATTTCGGATTCGTGCCCAGTTCATAAATCTAAGCGCGTGGAAGCTTATTGCGTTGATCACAAACAAATTTTGTGCGTCCTTTGTTTAACATTACAACACAGGAAATGTGACAATGTTCAAGAGAGAGAAATTCCCTCAGTGAATAAAGATGCGTTGGAAGAATTTCAAAAGGATTTAACAATAAAGGAAAATGATACAGACAAGTTGTTACAAGAAAGCAAAAGAGACAAAGAAAAACTAATGGAATCATTTGTCGAAATTGAAACCACAGCTGCACAGCATGTTCAATCTATGAAAGATAAGCTTGATGAACTGTTGGTTTCGTTCAAGAAAGAACTCGCACTGAAACAAGACGAAAACAAATTAAAGCAGCAACAGAAAATTGAGTCTTTAAGTACTTTGTTAGAGAACCTCCAAAGTATAAACAGTGCAACAAATCTTGTTAATTGTTATGGGTCTTCAGTCCAAATATTTGTTCATCTTGAAAAATCAAAGTCCGAAATTGAGTTAAAAATGAGGGAAGCAATTACGCAACTTAAGGTAACCAGCAACGTGGAAGTTCAATTTATCGTTGACGAAATATTGAGACAAATTAACCAACGAGATTGTATTGGAAGGATTTCCATAACGGAGTCAATAAACAAACCATTGATTGGGTTACGATCTCTTGATTCTTGTATAGATATTCGTTTATCAAAAAAGCGAACAATGTATCTCAATGGGTATAAAATAACTGGAGGTGTATGCATTTCGACTGAAAGTTTAGTTTTATGTACCGCACCATGTAAGTTAGTAAAATTAAATCTTGATGATGGAACAGTAATACAAGAATATAAAGTGTGTCATAATCCTAAAAGAGTTTCATTTAACCCAAAGAACACATCGTTTCTTGTCTCATGTTACGATAACTGTTTGTTACGTGTTTTGTATGACACTATATTCCGCTCATATAAGGCAATAAAGGGAAAACCTCCCCCAAATGGTGGTGTTTGTACGTATGCTGGAAACTGTTACGCAATCGTTGGTAGTGAATTGCAGAAACTTTCGGATTCATCTTCCAAATTATTGACCTCTTGTTTTAAAACTGACACTGATTGTTCTGGGCTGAATGCATTGGCTGTGGATCCAAAGGGAAAACGCTTTATGTATACCACTAAAGATTTTCATATAAGGTGCATTTCTGTTGACGGGGAAGAAATGTTTTCTTATAACAAGAATAAATTGCAGAAAATTAATAGCTTAGCCGTCAGTGCTCGAGGATTAACATATGAAGGGGATGAATCCGGCTCGATCCATGTCATTTCTGAAAACGGTGAAAAAATGAAAACGCTACTTTCGAAGTGCGGGAATATTAAAAATCTCTCTGACATATGGCTGGACAAATCTGGAAACACACTGTATGTTTGTGGCGATGAGTACATAGAACTGTGTATGATATCATTTAACTTGCAAAGCTTTTATTTACATGGAATTAAAATAGAACCAACCAGCCAATGTCTTGTTTTGTAGAAAAAGTGGAATACAAGCCATGTTTCATACGATGCGTTCCTTTCACTAAAAAAGTGTTAGCTATCGACTAAACTAGAATTGTTTCCGCAATAAAAATACGTCAAAGAAAGAAAACAAGAAGCCATACTAAAATGTTCTTCATTCATCAAATTGATCAACCTGCAAGACATAACTGCCTTAACACTGCTTTTCATTATTGTCTGATTTGTCTGAAATTCAATTAAAGGCTATTTAAAGTATTATTCTTTAAAATGTTACTTAGTCCTTTATTTTAAAACAAACTTTAATTTACACATATTAATTGTTTAGTTGATAATCTATCAAAACACTTATTGATTTTATGAGGGAAAAAAATCTAACACGATATTGAAGGTTTGATATATATTTTTCTATGATTCGTAATTTGTGTCGCGTTATGTCAATCGTCCGCTTGATTTTAACTCACTTAGCACGCACAGCCAGGTGAGCTTTACCGCTCAGTTAGCGTACGTCATCATCTGTTAGATATTGGCACCACTTTGTGTCCGTCGTCGTTTAATTTTGACAAATCTGTCCCCTGAAACAACAGTGCTTGTACCCATTAAGGTAATTGTATAACTAAAACGGAGTGTTCGAAGATATCGGCTACAAAATAACATGCCCGTCATCGATAAACATATAATATAGGGGGATGCAATTCAAGTTTTATGTATCATCTTAAAAACTCAAATGTATATGGTGAATCTCTAAATTAGAAAAAAAAGATTGGCAAGACAATATTTACCATGTTAACAATTGACTGATATTGTTGCAATCATGAGATGACTCCTTATATGAGTTATTACCCGTATCATAATCATGAAAATATCGATAAAAGAGAAATGTAGATATTCACAATTTACAACATGTCTGATATCTTTGGTAGACTGGTGTTGGTAGTTATTGCCAGTAAACGACATTTTATTCCCTAATTTCGGGATGTTAGGCCAAACATATAGTTAATTTACAATGATCTTACAGCATGGTTCACGTGAATCCATGTCCGCCTCAACCATAACCACGCTGAATCTTTATAAAACGAGGAATGTCCACTTTTTGATACAGAGCACTATTGAAGATAAAGAGAAACTGTCAACAGTCAATATTATTAACAAAACTAAACACAGCCAGAATTGTGGAAATATGATTTTTACGCAGTTGTTTATATAGTAGATAGGAAGAAATTGTAAATTAGAAAAAAATCTGCATAACACGAAAAAAGAAAGAAAATTATATTCTATTGTACAATGTTCACGCGTGGTTATTGTTGAGGCGAACATGATTCCAGGTTACACATGCTGTATGCTCATTGGAGCCTCTAGTTTGATTGGAAGTTCAAAGTTGACCTCCTGTCGTATTGGTCAAAATATATTTGTATGAATTTGCTGCAAATATTTTCACTGAACGTTAACATGATTAAGTAACCAGCAAGTAACATAACAGTGATTTTAAAAACCGATGGAAATTTACAAAGGGAACAGAAGTATACTGCTTTACATAAGTCATACAACGATTAAGCGAAAAAAAATCCATCAAATATTTGATATTTTGCCTAAATTAAGATGTATCCATACTGGTGATACATGTGTACAAAAGCATTTACTTAGTTTATATCATAATTATAAATAGAACGGACAACCTTGGTGTCTATTATTTCAAAAGAAAACTATCTACAAAAGGAAGTTATAATAATTATTTTATTCCAATAAAGCTTCTGTTTCGTGTGTTGTTCGTCAGGAATATGACAGTTGCTATCCATTCGTTTGATGTATATTGAGCTTTTGATTTTGCCATTTCATAAGGAAATTTTATTTTTTGAATTTTCAACGGAGTTCCGTATTTTTGTGATTTTACTTTTGGTTTGTATATCAAATAATAATCATCTGTAAGTTATTATATAATGGTAGCTGTATTAATGGCTGTTGACGTATGAAGTTTTCTTGAACAAGACAGTGGCTCAACACACCTTAAGTTTTTCTCATTTCATTTCATTTGAAATATTCGATGCATCAGCTGAGATATAAACAAAATAAAGAATTTCAGATTGGGGGTGGGAATAAGAAATTTCAGTAATGAAATAATTGTGACAGAATTAATCAAAATTAAAAAAAATATTCCCCCCCCCCCCCCCCCCCCCCCCAAAGGGTTTCGGTCAAATCATCAAGTAAATTTAAACTTCTTTCAATTAAAATTTTATTCGTAACAAATGATTAAGTATTTCCTTCAGATTATAATCATTGTTTATTATTGTTTTTAAATGCAAAAAAAAAGAGAAGACTTATTTGTAACTGAATGTTTGTTTTTTCATTCTTTAAGCAAATTCTATTGAAATAATCAATATGATCGCTTCTCTACAGAGATTGCACTTTAGCTTGACCGACGAAGCTGAATACATGTATCTTATTAAGAATAGTTGAAGTATTAATATCAAACACATTTTTAGGTTTTAGCTTCCTGAACTGGGGCACATTTGTGGGATTTGTTGATTTTAATACTGGTAATATTTAAAGAGAGAGGAGGTTTGTATTCACACTTTCCTTTTTTCCTTTTCAAACATGTATATGGATTGATAAGAGCGGAAAAAGAAATTCTGTATTTTTCAAAGTCAGAAAAGTATTTTGATTCTTGCTTAATTAATTTTCATGTCGTTAATCTAAAATGCTTAAATGCTTTTTGATGTCGTAAAAATATCAATGATTTTGGTATGCTTTCATGTTCATCAAGAAAAACGTCTTTTCAATCTGCCTTTCATATTATATAAGATTTGGTAATTGAGAGCAACATTGATAAAATATATTAAATTATGTCATTCATATTACGTAATTCTGAGGTTGCTTCTCTCTTTAAAACAGCTATATAGTCAAAATAAAAGATGCCGAACAATTTACAAAATTTGCTTTTACCTACCTAGATATCATTAATAATTATTGACAATTTAGCTTTGATAATATCAAATACAATGTTAAGAAATCGTGTGTGGTCAGTATGTTGTTGCTAAAGTTGAAATAACAATTGAAACGGCGGTTATGGTTCTTTAAATGTGACAAAGTTTTCGGCCGACATTTTGTGATAAAATGATAATATAACGTTAATAAAAAAACATATTGAACGTACGTCATCTAATCAACCATCAACGCAAAAACTCGTCGTGAATATAATCAAAAAAAAAAGGCAAACCAAAACAATCAACATACTTCTGTGAAGGAACACAACACGGTCAAGATTTCCAATAAAATTGAGAATGGAAATGGGGAATGTGTCAAAGAGACAACAATCCGATCACAGAGCAGATGACAGCCGAAGGCCACCAATGAGTATCCGTTGAGCAAGAAACTCCCGCACCGGGATGCGTGTTCAGCTGATCTCTAAACAAAATAGTAGACTAGTTCAGTAATAATGGACGTCATACTAAACTCCGAAATATTTAAAAGAAACTAGAATTGAAAATCATACAAGACTAACAAATGCCAGAGGCTTTTCTAACTTGAGACAGGCGCAAAAATTCGGCGGGGTTGAACATGTTTTTTTAAGATCTCAACCCTTCTCCATAGCTAGTTACAAGAACACACTATTGTGAGGCAAAATGAGCAGTACATATGCAAGAATCATTATTTGCATTCTAAAATTACAATTTTGACATACTTTTTTTGCCATTAAGAAAGCATTGTAAAATTTGAACACAGCTCATTTTATCGCATCTTGCTCGTTTTTTAATTTTTGTATTCAATATAAACGTAAAATAGTGTGAAGAACAGGTGTTTTGAAATAATTTAGTAGCAAGAGGTTCGAATTTTGAAAGAGGTTCGAATTTTGGTCTATTCAATCATTTTGTTAACATTCTTTACTTTCTTCACAGTAGGATATACATTTCAACATGTTAAATATATTATAGGAAAAATGTTGAATAATGAGCACTGCATGACCTGTTTGCTTGAATTCCGATATCTCTAGTTAGTAGTGATTGTAATTTTCTTTGTTATGTTTTTGGGCTGCGTATTATATCTGTCAATTTCGCGGCGATAACTGTCCTTTTAATATATGTATTTGTATAGACATGTATTAAAACAAAGCTAAAATTATCGAAATATTTTACACATTTAGTTTTTGGCAAAAACTATAGTAGATAGACAGAAATTGTAAACTAAACCAATCCGCATAGCAAGATAAAAAAAAGGGAATTATGTATTCTTGTGTAAAATGTTCACGAGTGGTCATTGTTGAGAGGCACATGGATTCAGATGAACCTAATGTATGCTCATTGGACGCTCAATGATAATTGGATAATTGATCTTCTGTCGTACCTGTCAACTTGTATTTTGCTTTGTATTTGCTGAACACATTGTGACTTGACGTTAAGCAACTAGCAACTAACACAACAATCATATACCGCTGTTCAATAGTCATAAATCGAATGAGCGAAACACAAATCCTCTATTCTCAGCAATTAACACCGATATTGTGTCTAAATTTCATATCTATCACTACTGATGAATACCCAAGAGTAATTACCTATTTCATATCTTTTAAACTTCCTCAAAAATAGAATAAAAGTCCAGATAATAATCATAATTATAATTGGAACGAATGAATTTTGTTTCTATACTGCTTTAAAAGATGTACAAAATATTGCTAAAACAATTATTTTATATCAATAAAGCTTCTGTTTCGTCTGTCTGAGTTTTATGTATTTAATATTAATTATCTGCAAATACTTATATAATGATAGCTGTATTAATGTTTCATAACGTTTATTTAAACATACAGCGGTCGCGGTAACACAACAATCTAAGATTTCATCATTTAATTTCATTTAAAAAATGCAACTCGTCAGATGAGAAATAATATACTAAAGAATGCTATTCTGTCGGATGGAGAATTGAAAATATGATTAAAATTATCAAGATTATTAAAATAGATATTTCTAAATAAAGGGATTTGTTTATTGAAAAGGTTCAAATTTCATCCAATAGAATATGACAAGTGATGGATAATGAAAGTTTCCTTATCATTTAAATAATCATTATAGTCCATAATTTCTGTGTCATTTTGGTGTCTTGGGGAGAGTTGTCTCATTTGCAATCCCACAGTTTCTTTTATTTTCTTTCTTTCTTTTAATTTTCTGGCTTTGATTTCTAATGCCCATTGTGACTGAATAATTGTTTATTTATTCTTTAGCAAATTCCATTGAGGTTATCAATTCTGAGGCCCTCCCACAATTCTGTCTATACCTTCATACCGAGTTTTGAATTTCTGTAGCTTAATTGACGAAGCTGAATGAGACAGATCGTTGCTATATTGATACTCTCAAACATTTTTAGATTTAAGCTCCCTGAAAATTGCGCACATTTGTGAAGTTGATTATTATTACGCATAACTTTATTTGCGAGCATTTTTTTTTACTGGTAACGCATGAAAATGTAAAAATAATTAATGATAAGTATCTTGACCGTTTTAAATTTCAATATTGACGAAACTATGTACAATATTTTTTATTTTACTTTCGATCATATTATACATCATCAAGTGATCCAAAGAATACCTAGTAAGTGCTTGATGTCTGTATTTTTTTAGAACGTATAACTGATAACTAATGATGTAAATATTGATCATTGAAATAGCTTTACATGTAATTATAAATGGAATGTACTCAAATTTAATAAAATGCATTGGTTTAAGAGACAGGACAACCTTTTTGTCCTCCCGTTTCCCCCCCCCCCCCCCCCCCACCCCAAAAAAAAAAAAAACGTGTTCAAAAAAAAATTCATTCAATCATTTCATTGTTTGTCTTTTTATACGTGTACGAATATACTAAAACGATTTACTGTCATTTGATAGTTTCTATCTACAGCAGTCACTGAGTAATATGCCTTTTTGTGTTTCTTTTTAACATATGACGTGCCTCTGTACTTATAGATCCCCTGATTGTGTTATTGTGGCAATGTCTTTTTGACAGATTTGTTTGTTTTTATTATGATTGAGGTTGTGACACAAAGTTGGGGGTCAATGTTGACTGCTGTATCCCTATTTTTGACATTTCTAACTACTATATCTGTTTGCTTTGTTCACACATCATTGTCAATATAATGGAATTTTATACGACTGTCATACAAGTAAGAGGTTAAGCTAGCTATACAATCAGGTTTAATCCACCATTTTTTACGTTAAAACATGCCTGTTCCAAGTCAGGAATTACACCGGCAGTTGTTTTCCATTCGTTTGATGTGTTTGAGCTTTTGATTTAATTGCCATTTGATTAAGGACTATAAGTTTTGAATTTTCAGTCTTTTTGTGATTTTACTGTTTACTAACAATAGCGATAACTCTTTAATACATATAAAGAGCAGGGTTCGAATTCCACTTTCCCTTTTATATTTTTGTAATATGTCTCCTGATGGATAAAAGGATGTTCGGTACTTTCATAAAGATCAGTATAAATTATGCTAAAAGGCCTTTTGATGTCGTATATTATCGAAGATTTGAGAATCCTTTTATTGCCATCGAGACTGTATAAAATGTCTTTTCAATCTGCATTATATTACATAAGATTTGGTAGTTAAGAGCAACATTGATGGACTAAATAGAGAATATCATATGACTTTTGCAATATCACATTTGCATCAACATGAGACATCAATATAATTACAAATGCTTTGCTCGAGGGATAATATTGGTTGAGGGTTGATACGGTGTGTGATATTGAAAAAGCCGTATCATATACGTTAGTCTATACCCCAAGTCGATGTATCTTTTGTGTCATGACGTCATAAAGATTATGGGTTTGATGTAACCTTTGTAATCGTGACTGATATTGATATCACCACGGAAGGCTGATACAGCAATATACCGTTGACCGTATTACACAATCAATTTATCTGTATTTACTATTGAGAATAATTGAATTATGTCATTCATATGACGTAATTCCAAGATAGCTTCTCTCTTTTAAATATTTTTATAATCGAAATAAAGGAAGTTGAACACTTATAACAAAATTTGCTTCAATAACATAAACACTAGAAATAATGATTGACAAGCTGATTTCAAATAATGCTTATTAATCGTGTGTGGTCTATATTCTACCGCTAAAGTTGAAATATCAGTTGGAACTCCGGTTGTTATTTTTCTTTATAAAAATTGACAGAGTATTGGGCCAACATTTTTGAGAATAACTAGAGGCTCTAAAGAGCCTGTGTCGCTCACCTTGGTCTATGTGCATATTAAACAAAGGACACAAATGGATTCATGACAAAATTGTATTTTGGTGATGGTGATGTGTTTGAAGTTCTTACTTTACTGAACGATTTTGCTTCTTACAATTATATCTATCATGAACTTTGCCCATTAGTAACAGAGAACTATATTTGGTAAAAATTTACATAAATATACCAAATTAATGAAAATTGTTAAAAATTGACTATAAAGGGCAATAACTCCTTAAGGGGTCAATTGACCATTTAGGTCATGTTGACTTATTTGTAGATCTTACTTTGCTGAACATTATTGCTGTTTACAGTTTATCGCTATCTATAATAGTATTCAAGATAACCAAAAAAGGCAAAATTTCTTTAAAAATTACCAATTGGAGGGCAGCAACCCAACAACCAGTTGTCCAATTCATCTGAAAAATTCAGGGCAGATAGATATTGACTTGATTAACAATTTAACTTCTTGTCAGATTTGCTCTAGATGCTTTGGTTTCATAGTTATAAGCAAAAAACTGCATTTTACCCCTATGTTCTATTTTTAGCCGTGGCGGCCATCTTGGTTGAATGGCCAGGTCATCGGACACATTTTTCAAACTAGATACCCCAAAGATGATTGTGGCCTAGTAGTTTCAGTGGAGATTTTGTAAAAGATTACTTAGATTTATGAAAAATGGTTAAAGATTGACTATAAAGGGCAATAACTCCTAAAGGGGTCAACTGACCATTTTGGTCATGTTGACTTATTTGTAGATCTTACTTTGCTGAACATTATTGCTGTTTACAATTTATCTCTATCTATAATAATATTCAAGATAATAACCAAAAACAGCAAAATTTCCTCAAAATTACCAATTCAGGGGCAGCAACCCAACAACCGATTGACCGATTCATCTGAAAATTTCAGGGTAGATAGATCTTGACCTGATAAACATTTTTATCCCATGTCAGATTTCCTCAAAATGCTTTGGTTTTTGAGTTATAAGCCAAAAACTGCATTTTACCCCTATGTTCTATTTTTAGCGGTGGCGGCCATCTTGGTTGGTTGACCAGGTCACGCCACACATTTTTTAAACTAGATACCCCAAAGATGATTGTGGCCAAGTTTGGATTAATTTGGCCCAGTAGTTTCAGAGGAGAAGATTTTTGTAAAAGATTACTTTAATTTACGAAAAATTGTTAAAAATTGACTTTAAAGGGCAATAACTCCTAAACGGGTCATCTGACAATTTTGGTCATGTTGACTTATTTGTAGATCTTACTTTGCTGAACATTATTGCTGTTCACAGTTTATCTCTATCTATAATAATATTCAAGATAATAACCAAAAACAGCAAAATTTCCTCAAAATTACCAATTCAGGGGCAGCAACCCAACAACCGATTGACCGATTCATCTGAAAATTTCAGGGCAGATAGATCTTGACCTGATAAACATTTTTATCCCATGTCAGATTTCCTAAAAATGCTTTGGTTTTTGAGTTATAAGCCAAAAACTGCATTTTGCCCCTTTGTTCTATTTTTAGCCGTGGCGGCCATCTTGGTTGGTTGACCAGGTCACGCAACACATTTTTTAAACTAGATACCCCAAAGATGATTGTGGCCAAGTTTGGTTTAATTTGGCCAAGTAGTTTCAGAGGAGAAGATTTTTGTAAAAGATTACTTTAATTAACGAAAAATGGTGAAAAATTGACTACTCCTAAAGGGGTCAACTGACCATTTTGGTCATGTTGACTTATTTGTAGATCTTACTTTGCTGAACATTATTGCTGTGTACAGTTTATCTCTAACTATAATAATATTCAAGATAATAACCAAAAACAGCAAAATTTCTTCAAAATTACCAATTCAGGGGCAGCAACCCAACAACCGATTGACCGATTCATCTGAAAATTTCAGGGCAGATAGATCTTGACCTGATAAACATTTTTACCCCATGTCAGATTTGCTCTAAATGCTTTGGTTTTTGAGTTATAAGCCAAAAACTGCATTTTACCCCTATGTTCTATTTTTAGCCGTGGCGGCCATCTTGGTTGGTTGACCGGGTCACGCAACACATTTTTTAAACTAGATACCCCAATGATGATTGTGGCCAAGTTTGGTTTGATTTGGCCCAGTAGTTTCAGAGGAGAAGATTTTTGTAAAAGTTAACAACGACGACGGACGCCGGACGACGGACGACGACGGACGCCGGACGCAAAGTGATGGGAAAAGCTCACTTGGCCCTTCGGGCCAGGTGAGCTAAAAAGGTAATGATATAACAGAAATTAAAAAAAGTATTCAACAGTACTTTATATCAAATCAACCACAAACAATGAATTTCGTAGAGAATATGAACACAGAGATTAAGACAAACAAACGTCATACAACACTCTGTTTATGTATACTTCTTTGAATGAACAAAAAACGGTCAAGATTGAAACAGCTGTTACGTCCTCTTTAGTACGCTACGTTGACTTTCAATTTAGCGAACCAACGTCACCACTGTTTCGGAGTTTGGGCCACAGGGACACACTAAATTGGACATTATTGGTTATATGCATTTTGAGTTCAGTATACAGTTGACCATAGCTCTTTTTATTATAGCATCCGGTTACTGTTTTTTCATGTTTTATGCAATATAAACGTTAATATTACATCTATTTTTGTGCCAGCATCAAATGTGTTTGAAATTATTTGCATCATAAACGAGGAGATGCAAAAGATACAAAAAGGATAAACAAATCCATAAGTCGAAATCATAATGTCAATGCAATGACAAAAAAACAAATTCCTTTCCATTATAATTATCTTTGTAACTATACTCGAAGACTTTATTGTGGAATTGAAAATACATATGATTTAACCAATGCCAAAGAGAGCGTACGTAGATCTTGTTGTACCTGGTGTATTTTACAAATCTTACTCAGTTTTAAGAGAGTGTCACATACTTTACATGTTCAGAAATCCCTGCAAGACACTTAACTCTTTGTGGTATATCAGATCTCATACTTATAGTAAAGTTGCTGCCTCGTGACACCAAACCCTCTTTTCCCAAAAGATATAAAAAAAAAACCAATCCACTCCATACATTCAGCTTTACAATTTATGGATATTTGTAATTGGTCGTAATTCTCAAGACCATTTCATAACAAGTGATTTGAACTTACTTAGAAAATACAATATGCTGCAGTGATCATTATTATTAATAGAATGAATAACTTCTTGTCCATCTTGTCAAAACTTAAAACGATGTTTGAAATTACAATTCGTAAGGTAAAATGATTATTTTACTATTAAGATTTGTTTTGTCTGTAATTTGTATATTTAATATCAATCATCTGTAAATTATTATATAACAAATGATGCGTTATTAATTCCAAGACGTTTGCAGTTTTAATTAAAAACACAGTGACATGGTAAATAAAAAAAAATCTTAAATATCATCATCTCACTTCCTTAAAAGAGAGGCGTTAGATACCAGAGAAGCTGTCAAACTAATAAATCGAAAATAAACTGACAATGCAATGGCTACAAATAAAAGTACACAAAAAACAATATAGGAAACTCAAGACTGAGCAACACGAACCCCACCAAAAACAACTGGGGGTGATCTCAGGTGCTCCGGAAGGTTAAGCAGATCCTGCTCCACATGTGGCATCCGTCGTTTTGCTCATGTAATTACACAGCCGATAAATAGTCTAAGGCCGTGTTCACATTGAACTAAATTCGGTGTTGTGTTAGTGTAACTCACACGTAAACTAAACACAATTGCGTTTCCATTGATAAAACTCAATGTTTACATGAAGTTTAAATCATGTTTTATCTACACACAGTCGATAGTCAATGTAGGCCTTGTGTAGGTTAAGTGTACACAAAACTAGGCATTTATGACATTAGTTTTACCATGAAACTATTTTTGAGTTAAATTGATATTTTTGATAATTATTAGTATAGTTCTTAAGCCAGCAACCATTTGATTTTCGGGGGGGGATGGGGGCTATTGGTTTTTTTTTGGAAAAAAAAGTTTGTTTCCATTTAAAATTGAAAGAAAAAAAATGTTTTCAGTTTGTCGCTAAAAAAATAGATTGTTCTTCACCGAATGCGAAAAAAAAGTTTGTACAGAAAAAACACATCCCCTCCCCAAGAAAATCAAATGGTTACTGCCTTACAGGAATTGTTGTCTAAATTTTACAGATTTTTTTCTGTTAAAAAAAATTAACGTACTTTATTAACCCCTGATCAAGACTCAAAGCAGCATTATTGCTGAACCCATAAGGCAGCAACCAATTGATTTTCGTTGAGTATAAAACATAAAGGCAAGGGGGTGGGGTGGTGAGCTATGGATTTTGTTTTTGGCCCTGAAAAAAAATTTGTTTGTTTCACCCTCAGCTGTCACTATATATAATGCTAAAATTGATTTCGACTTGTCACCAAAATTTGTCCTGACAAAAATCAATAGCCCACGCCCCCTACCACCCCTTCCGCTCCCCTCCCCCTCCCCAAAAATGAAGTAAATAGTTGTTGCCTAATTCATTTGAAAAGGTCTTCCCGAATCGACTTGACGTACACAGAAATATTCGCCACTGGTCTTTACTCAAATAACGATTCACGCATAAATGCATGACTAAAAAAGCGTGAGGAAAATGATATGTTTGTCTAGTATCTCAGATCCGTTAAATAACACTTAAAATAAATTTAAAAAAAACCGTTACCCTATTCCTTTACCAAATATTCCTTTGGAGAAATACCATTTGAAACAAACAGAAAAGATAAAAATGTAGTGATCCCTAATATCTCAATCCTTTTTTTCGGCTGTAAGCACGCTGCTGCAGCTAACGTTTTCTAATGCGTAATCGAGACATCTCTTGTATATTTAAAGTATAATTGCAAATTATAAAAGTGGCTTTCATAAAGTAGCAACCACTTAACTTAAAAAATAGGGGAGGGTTATTTTTTTTATCTGAGTCAAGATATTTTTTCGCGCGTACGTTTTTATTCCTTTTTTTTCGATGCTGATGATCAAATACTTTTTTTTTTTCAATATTTAACACTATAATGTATGGGGAAGTTCTTGATTTCAGAATAATTTTTTTATCATCTGTATGACTTTTTTTTTTATATTGGGGATCGGAATATTTCCATTCCCCCCCACCCCCACCCCCTTTTGAAGTCAAATGGTTGTTCCCTTACCGCTAGAAAAATTGTCCAAAAATTTTGAATTCAGTTCTACGTAATGAACATTTAAATGACATATAGTTTAGTAGTGGGAACAAATCTTATGTACAGGTAGCTAAACAAGGTGTATAGATGTGAACAAATGTAATGTGAAACCAGTGTACACTACACTAAACTAATTGTAAACATGTTTACTCTACACGGCGTTTGGTGTGAACACGGCCTAATTCGGTATGTCACGTTCATGAAAAAAGAAGCGGATTGTAGTTACGACGAAAGAAAAATATCATTTATCATCAGTATCATTTATCATGGAATATGCATTGCGTCAGCTAAAAAAACCAAAATTAAAGTACTGCAGATAGTTGGAATGTTTTTTTAAAGGCAGTGCTTTAAGGCCTGACTTTTAAGTCATGAGGTTCATCTTTTCATACGCAATCTTTGCAGGGGGTCTTTTGGCCAGAAATAGATCCGGAAATGTTCGAATTTCTCCTCTTCTTTTTATGGTATAATATGGTTTTTGTTTCTTTCATTTACATTGGGGACTAAAGAAACGATCAGTGTGTATTGTTCGTTTTATAGAACTTGTTATTAGTGTGTATTTTGCATTATAAGCAGTCAACCTGACTACAAACTATCATTATGTGTATTCCGTGTGGAAAGAGGTCGGGTCAATTTCGAGTGTTATCTGACATCTAAAGATTCTTTAATTAGTTCAGACGTTGATATAACAATGAAAAGTCGACTGGACATGATTAATATTGTATCTTCTATAATTCAAAGCGGAATTCGGTTTATGAACGAGAAACCGTAAAAGCGTTTCTAGTTATGTATGTTGTCTACGTATTATCATGATTCCCGGTACTACGTTCCGGGTATTAGCTATTTGATATATGTGATGTGTAACATTACGATCGGGTACCAGCCAATCTACGTGTGTATGTGTACATGATTTCCCGCCAAAATGGCCGATTTACAGCTAAAAAAATAGTCCATAAACGTTCCGTAGAATGATATGCAAATTCATGATTAATCGTAACTTTTTTTTATCTTTGTATAATAAATATAACAAAATGGATTCCACAAAATTGAAAATAGCATTATTTTACGAGGATTTCTCATATTTTTTCTCACTTCCGGCGCAGTAATACATATGTTTTGAAGAAGCTCGAAGGATTTGACAAAGTGAATTGAGAAGGGAACGGATAGATATACGTCCTTGCTATCAGGTAAAACAATTTAAATGTACAGAACAAAACATTTACTTCACGCAAATAGTACAGGCTTAAGCTTTTTACTGTCTTACACGACTGTAACCGAGTGTTTAAATGACGGCGGTGGCCTACAAGGTACGGGTCATACTGGGTCAAGTCTAAATATGTAAACATATCCACGTGCTATTAGGTAGAAAGTATCATAATGCAATGTCTACAATTTTTCCTCCTTTATACATCGTTTAACCAGATATATTTCTCTTTCAAATACTCTTTAACACGGATTGAATGTACGTATCTTTTCTAGTGTTTTCTTGTCCTTATTAAAGTTCATTTGTTGATGTTTAAATATTTTTGAACGACTGAACACAGGAGTGAATGAATGCAACAATTATATATACTGAAGACTTGGGCTGTAAAATGATAGTGTACGTATATCATACTGATAATTATTCTAGCAGTAATTATGTTAATTTAGGATGTAATGACAGGAATTCACGAGTTATGCCTCAGGCTTTCTGAAAAAATATCAATGACAATGTAAACAGGAACAAAACATTGACACGAATGATGCTCTCTTCTGTTATAGTTATTTAGGTATGTGTGTTGCACAAGTTTCAAAAAAACTTAAGTTATAAAACTTTTTTTCAGGGCACAAACCCACTTTAAAGAGACTTGTCTACTGCCATACCCATCCTATTTTCATGCTCCATTTGCAAGCAAGAGACCGAATGGTTTGCAAAATTAAAAATCAGGACGGTGTCCAATTAAAACAAAGAACTAAACTGGATGAATATTGTAGGAGAAATCTAGAGGAAAGTTTTGATTTGTGAAATTGGTTTTCCTGATAAGTCATTCATCCTAGCCTGCAGAAAGGAACTATAACTGTCCACCACCAACTGACGAGCTAATGTTGAGCTTCACATATGGAATTACTCAAATACCATCAATGTCTATGTTTTCAGCACAGATTTCACAAGTTATGACAAAGCTGTGCTTTTTTTTTATACCTGTTAAAGAGTTGTATACTAAATTTAATTTTTTTATCAATAAATATATATTGTGTCATTTAAGAACTTGTATTTTGCCAAAAAATGCATACTAGTGAATGAAAGTGGTGCAGTTCATTTTGCTTTGGTATGTAGAATTGAATAACAATTGTTCATGTTATTGGAATGCTTATAAAAATAAGGAGATGTGGTACAATGTATATGATATTTAGTGACTGTGAGTTTATCAAGCAAAAGTGAATAAGAAATAGGTATAAGCAGTTACAGGTACTACTGTACAATCTCAAACTCTGAGAAAAACTCATACCGTAAAGAGAATTTCATATTTACAAGTAAGTTTTGTTTTTGCGTTGAATAATTTTCTTCTATTGTTTTAATTGTAAATATGGGAAGTGGTTAAATGCTAATGAGACAGCTGTTATGGCCACAGAGCTTTAATTGAAAACTTCTTTTTCATTCATACCGGTAGATTTTGCCTGGAGTTAGAAACATATCTGCTACTTTTCAAAATGCACATGGGGGTTTTACGTGAAAGATGGTCAATATAGTCATACAAAACCTTCAAGGGGGCCTTCAAATGGAAGCAGGACAAGTTGCCCCACTGGCTAATCGCCCCACTTTTTTAAAAACTGCCACAAACTGATTTATCAAATCACCCCACATGTGAAATTGGTTAAATCATGTTTAATATTACTCCTGTCAACTCGCCCTACTTATAAAAAAAACGGTAATATTTAGATTAATATATACAATTAAAAATAAAAACTCGCACCACTTTAACGAAAACTAATCTACACAGAATACAAACAAACCGAAAATTAATTTAATTACTATTATTGATATATACTGAAACTATAATTCTAAAAATAAAACTGATTGTTGAAGAATAACTGTAAGTTTTGAAGCTTAGTTATTTGCATAACAGTTGAAAAGAAACCAGTTAAATGTATCAAAATGCAATATAAGGAATTTAACTTATATTTAATGGAATAACATCTTTTTCCATAAGTGGGGCGAGTTGGCATTACTAAATTCATCCTGGTTAATAATATATTTATCTAGATTTCACCCATTTCCATTAGGTGGGACCAGTTGGCAGGAGAAATATTAACGGGATTTATCACAGTTCACAAGTGGGGCGATTTGGTAATTCAGGTTGGGGCAGTTTTTTTGTCGAGCCTGAAACTTTTGTTGCAGAAAGCTCAACATACATTGTAGGGATAGTGATACGGCAGCGGCGATGTTAGCTCAGTTCTTAATAGGTTTATATTTTAGAAGGTCGGAGACCTGGATGCTTCATACTTTGTATATGGTTGCCTCATGTTATGAAGATTCCGTCGGTCACATGTCCAATGTCCTTGATCTCATTTTCATGGTTCAGTTACTACTTGAAAAAAAAGTTAAACATTTTTGTAATGTTAAATTCTCTCTTATTATAAGTAATAGGATAACTATATTTGGTATGTGCGTACCTTGCAAGGTCCTCTTGCCCGTCAGACAGTTTCACTTGACCTCGACCTCATTTCATGGATCAGCGAACAAGGTTAAGCTTTGGTGGTCAAGTCCATATCTGAGATACTATAAGCAATAGTTCTAGTATATTCGGTGTATGGAAGTACTGTAAGCTGTACATGTCCAACTGGCAGGTGTCATCTGACCTTGACCTCATTTTCATGGTTTAGTGGTTATAGTAAAGTTTTGTGTTTTGGTCTGTTTTTCTTATACTGATTGCAATAGGTCTTCTATATTTTGTGTATGGAATGGTTGTAAGGTGTACAGGTCTACCTGGCCGGTGTCATATGACCTTGACCTCATTTTCATGGTTCAGTGGTCAAAGTTAAGTTTTTGAGATTTGGCCTTTTTTTCTAATACTATATGCAATAGGTCAACTATATTTGGTGTATGGAAATATTTCATGATCTATATGTCAGTCGCACAGGTTTTATTTGACCTTGATCTCATTTTTTACGGTTCATTGCTCAGTGTTAAGCTTTTGTGTTTTGGTCTGTTTTTCTTAAACTATAAGCAATAAGTCAATTTTATTTGTTGTATGGAAGAATTGTAAGCTGTACATGCCTACCTGGCATGGTTTATCTGACCTCGACCTCATTTTCATGGTTCAAAGGTCAATGTTTAGTTATCTTGGTTTATGTTAAGATTATGTGACAGTTGTAATAACGCTTTATTATTAGGACTATCAACATAATATCAATGATTAGTAAAGAAGGCGAGACATTTCAGTGTGTGCACCCTTGTTTTTAAAGTGGGGCGAGTTAGTGAAAAGTGGGGCGATTTGCCATGGATTCCCTTCAATATATTCTAATGTGGATTTTGGCTTCTTCGTGCATTAGCAAGTACATAGCCATTGTTAAATTAATTGTTTTCTTTAAAATAGTCGACAAAATTGCTCTTACAAAATTTCCATTTGGGAGCCTTGAGCTCGATTGGGGAAATACTCTGCAAAAACTGACAGTTGACAGGTATGGTCATCAAAAAAGTTGACATTTTACTATGTACATTTACCATTATGGTACTTGATGTCCTTGCTATACACACAGTACAGAGACTAGTCAATCTTTGTGAACTTTTTTTTATGGGAGTCATAGAATATGTGTATACAATCAATAATTAAAAATAGTCTATTTATATTGAAAAGGAAAAGTTCTTATATGTCTAAAGAAAAGGGACGAAAGACACCAAAGGGACAGTCAAACTCATAAATTTAAAGCAAACTGACAAGGCCATGGCTAAAAATGCATTTCATGGGAGGCACAGAAAATATACTGTAAACAGTAGACTAGATATAGGTGAACTAGGTACAAAAGAACTCTAAATCTTAAATTCTACAAACCACCTCTGTTCTATCCATGGAAGATAATGATATAACTGGACTAGAAATACACACAACCTGTAATTAACTGCCTTTACAGCGCTTTCGCGCTTTGATTATGATCAAGGGAACACTAGTCTCATTGCCTTTGCTTTGAATATAGTTTGGTACATTCGTTTACGGTTTTAATCAATTTTATGAGTTATAATGTCTTTTAATGTCTTTTTATTCACATTGATATATACCTCAATACAATAAGTGCATGATGCTACATCCTTTCAGGCTTCTATATATAACAACAAATAAAACGAAGAATTTGTATTACACACTTAATATCACCGATAACGAAATGAGACTATCAAAAACACAAAATATTACCTAATAAAGTTAAGAGGTTCATTACATGAACAACTAAACTGGACACAGGTTTTTACACGTTACTCAATGAATAGCAAAGAACGAATAAAACTCTTAGCGTACACACATATTTCATGGAGCAATGAAGTATTTGAATTCTAATAGAAACGTGTTACAGAATTCCATAACCTATCTAAGAGATATTTCCTTTTCCTGTAAACTTCGTGTTTTTATATACCTTTTTAGATTGTCCAAAATAATAATACAAACATATAATTTGTTTTATTTTTTTGCTACATTTTATTATAGTTATCTCGCTTTGTGTGCTTTAATCATACACTCTAGATTGTTCTGGTATTCATGTTCTCGATTTTGTTTGTTTTTTAGATTTCTTATCCCTAAAATACACTAATTGAATAAGGGACCTGCTAAGAGAATGCGTTATGCTCACAGACATTTATAGATCTGAAATAATAAGTAGTAAAATTGACGAAATAAATACAAAAATATTTCATTTCATAAGACTTATAACAAATAAAAACCATTATTTTTTGTTCACCATGACAAATTACTAGTCTGGTGATGATGTAAAATCATATTACGATAAACAATAGCATGGTTTTTCTACTGTAGATTTTAATGTGATGCGGCAAAATGCCTTAAATATTAAGTTAAACCAAGGAATAAGAAACACATACTTTGATATATCTAAAGTTAATTAGAATTAAGTTCAAACTGTGAAACAATTTTAAAGAATTTTGTTTCTAGTCCTAGGTTAAGAATTATTTGTTTTTTAAACGAGATATAACATAGTAATTCATTTATACTTTTTCTTAATAAAATAAACATAAATTTAAAGAGGTCTTAATCTATTATTGTATTCCAATATTTCAGATCATGTTTAGTCCAATAGTTTTTTTTTTCAGTTTAAGTCCTTTTGTTATCCTAGC